>NC_136813.1:42608638-43155028 GCF_951394365.1 Tetrao urogallus | reverse complement strand
AAGGGGAAGGGGAAGGGGAAGGGGAAGGGGAAGGGGAAGGGGAAGGGGAAGGGAAGGGAAGGGAAGGGAAGGGGAAGGGAAGGGAAGGGAAGGGAAGGGAAGGGAAGGGAAGGAAGGGGAAGGGAAAGGGAAGGGAAGGGAAGGGAAGGGAAGGAAGGGAAAGGGAAGGAAGGGAAGGGAAGGGAAGGGAAGGGAAGGGAAGGGAAGGGAAGGGAAGGGAAGGGAAGGAAGGGAAGGGGAAGGGAAGGGAAGGGAAGGGAAGGAAGGGAAGGGAAGGGAAGGGAAGGAAGGGAAGGGAAGGGAAGGGAAGGGAAGGGAAGGAAGGGAAAGAAACTGGTGCACTAGAAAGGCTCACACAGGAAGATGGTGACATAAAATCATTTCTGAAATGCAATGGAAGGGTATTAAGGCAAAAATGTCTTGCCATTAGTTTATAATATATAAGTTTCTAAGTCAATGAGATGTCATTAAGAGACTCTTCAGCTCCTGTAGACACTATAGGATTGATTCAAAACTGTTATTTGAGCTGTGGTCTGAATTACATAGGAGATCTGATATGAAGTTCATAATGAGCCTCTGACTAAAATATAGAAATGAGTCACTTTAAAATATAACAGATGGACAGATCAGCTTGCACAGATGAAGCCATTTATATCAACAGTTCCATGAGATTTTAAATCATTGAAAGCTGATCTTTTTTGTTCACATAATGTCCCTACATTTAGCCAGCTTACAGTAAAGCAGATTGCAACATATATGTTTATTCACTTAAAGGAGTGAAAAAAGTTGAAAAAATTAACTGCAAGAGATTTTATGCAATATTCTTTTGTTTAACTCAAAGAACACAGAACCTTTTCAGTTAATTGTACGTTTGATTATCAATATCCTGTCTTTTGCAAGTAAGTACTCCCACGCAAGAAGTTCAAATAAGGTGCTTCTGAGTATGGAAGCTTTCAACTACTTTCAGCTTGTTTATCTAGGTTGTTCTACATGTTGGTGTTCATCTTTCTCATAACAGGACAATCAGCCTGATAAGCTTTAATAAAAGGCGATAAATAGAGCTAACAATGTAAATTGAAAGTAAACACGTAGGATTAGTAGCATCATACAACGTGGCAGGATGTATAAGACAATTCTCTTTTTGTTCCCCAAACACCTATACCTAGGACACATGAATTCACGCTGTCTCCAAATTAATTGCAAATAAACATTTCAAGGAGAAGTGTGAGGTCTCATCTGTGATAATAGCAAAGACGAAGTCCCCACACTAAGCAGCACAAAGGTGTCACAGTCACCTCAGCTGTGTCACAAAGGCAGGAGTACCTCCTTTCTGCAAATGATTCCTTTTCCTACAAGGGATTTCACACACAATTAGGACCTCAATGATTCTAAAATTCTGAGTCTTAGGGGCTAAAAGCAAAGTATCCAAAATATACAGGGTCTATTTTCCCAGAGTAGTTAGAACTGGCACTGCAGCGTATTGTAAAAATGTTCACAACTTCGGTAGCAAAACACAATGAAGTCAGTTGATTCCTCAAGGTTGGTATAGGTCTACCTGCTGAGACCTATTATCTACAGATAGATGGACAGCCAGTTATAGATATAGAAATTTTAGTCACAGGAACTGAAAGTCCTCTAGCCCCTACAGCCTGTTATTCATTGCACAAGTGAAAGTTGCTGAAGACTCAAATGGGGATTCTGCATTCCATACAGAGCAGCTATTAGGAAAGAATTGTGTTATGGTTATTTTATTCCATATCTCTGAGGTCAAATTTGTATTTTCAAATTCTCTATTTAGATGCCAAATCACCTCAGAAGTACCTAACTCATGGTTTCTCTAGTAAACTTCCTTTAGTACCAAAAAACATTTCTCCTGGGAGTTCACACAACCTAAAGATGTGGTGAGATGTCAAGAAGCAAGCTGACACATAATTCACATTAGAAGACAGACAGTTGAGAGACAAACACAAACTTCTGCCTGTAAAGACCAGTCTTGGAGTTGTTTTTGTGTCATTCCTTTCTACTTCTCTCAAAATAAAATATATACCTAAGTCTGAACAGCAAGGAACTTGCCTCCCTACATGTGAACATGTGGAATTCACAGCCAAGAACCTTCTTTTGGACTTCAGTAATTAAGCCAGCCATTTCCTTCAAATAACAGTCAAAGTAGAAAGAAAAGTCTCGTATTGCTCACATTGACATGAAATACTTTAACAATTGGCCAGGGATATGGCCCCCATCTTCTGCTGGTATTGTGAGAGAAGATGCAGTATGGTAACCAGCAGTTGTTTCATAGCTGTGACCCAGTTACCAGCAAGCATTTCTATGCAATGTCAACACAGGTATTGCACTTTCAGAAGCATTGCCTAAACCTCACTATCTCAGTAAGTATTTCCTAACAGCCAGCTGAGTTTTTCCATTCTGTACTGACTTCTGTGGATTTGTTTTCTGGCACTTTCTCTCTAATGGTTTGATTTTACTAGTGGCAGAGCTAGATTAATCTGATGTCAGCAGTTTGATAGATGAATATGCAACATAAGCTAGTCCTCTAAGCTCCCTCTACAGTAAGTGAAGAGGAATTGGTGTTTCCATACTGTGCCACATCCCTTACCACAATAGCCCAATCTAAGGTGCCAGCTTGAATCCACTTCTAAGAGGAGCTTAAGAAACAAGTCGCAATGTAACTATGAAATATGGTGGCAGTTAAAGGGTGGCAGTTAAAGGGTGGCAGTTAAATACAGCCACTGTCTTGATTCCAAACAAGACAGGCAACAACTGCAGATGGTTATAGCGAACACAGTGGCAGGGACACACAAAAAACATGCACAGCAAGACACATCATATAATCACTGTATTGTCACATTTCCCACTACCTCTATTCAGTGCATTTTCCGGAATTTCTAACAAATGCTTAGTTATTTTATATTCATTCTCAAAGATGTTTTACCAAATTGTTAAAATTGATGTCAGACAGGGCTTGGCTGCCTGGTTTCCAGGTTCATGTCATGTAACTCATTAATTCAAATGGCTTTTCAGCAGCCCTTGATGAGCAATGAAGTACTTATTCAGAATTCTGTTATAATCCCTGTATTCATGAATTGTCAGCACTTCACAGTTTTCCCACAAATCCAGACTCGTCAGTTGAGCCATTCTCAAATGCTGTGAAAGTCAGTCTCCTCTGAACTTCTGCTCACTACTGGAAGTAGGAAGGAGACTTCTGCGCCCAGAGGTTGCCGTTGCAAGAAAGATCCATCTTTCTTCAACTAATCTTATTTCTTTACCCAAACTAAACTAAAGTTTGTTTAATCTCTTACTGAAATAACCATAGTGGTAGATTTTCATGGCCTCCTCATTCAGCTTAGCATTTAATCAACCTTTACACCAGAAAAATTGTGTTCACTCCAGTTAAACGAAATTACTTCTTGGACCCCATGAACACGAAAAGCAAATAATTCCTCTTCTATTGGAAGAAGTCATTTAAGTTCCATGATCATTCACCCCTTTTTCCTTCCACTGCATCTTCCTTACTATGTTATGTTGTGGATTGGCAAGCAGCTAAGTACATGCTGTCACATGTGTAATAGGTAGAAACTCCATCCATCCTTTAAGGAAGTCCCATGGGTAGATCTAAGCTGTGTGATTTTTTGAGGAATTGTTACAAGCATTCTCTTGGCTTCCAGCTGGGAACTGCCTGTGTTTGTTCATGGTGGGATTCACTCTGACTAAATATGGATATGTAAAATGGTGTCAGCTAGTCAAAGCATATCACCTGGGTCACCCATGAATGAAGAAGAATCCCTGTAAAGTGATTCACTCCACCTCCACCTTTGTTCCTCTTGAGTGTGACTAATCAGGATATTAAAGAATGACTTTAATGTGGAGACAGAGAAACTTTCAATTTAGCAACCAACTCTGCGATCACAAACTACATATCTATCTGTCTGATCCATGACAAAAAATTACTGTGTTCAGGTACAGACTTTTCAGGATAGCAAGTCTTTTTTCAAGCAATGTCCTGTGGGTGTCCCAGGACAGCAGCAACACAGCCACATCTGATGCACTGTGTTGGGACCTCACCTTGTTAATGAAGACCCCTGTGCAACTTTGAAAGCTGTACCTGTGTGTTGTAGCACTTGCAGGAATTCAAATGGCCTGCGTGGAAAAGAGGAATTTGTCACATAGTGTCACATGAAAAACTTCAGGCTTCAAAAGTCAGAAAATTTTGGGCCTAAAAGGTGGGTCCTGGTGGGCCATAAATCTAGAGAATGGTTGTCCATACTGATGCATGGCTTGTCTTTCATTATTTACAAGGGAAAAAGAAAAAAATAAGTAAAAAAAAAGAGTAAGAGAAAGAAAAAGAAAAAAATATATAATAGAGCTCCTCTCCTCAGAGTCCAGGAAGAGGTGGTGGGCAGGATGCTCTCCCTGCTGATGTTCAGAAACACTTGCTGGCACTGCACTCTGCCATGTAATTCACCATGCATTACAGTGACAGTCTGTTCCTGAATAAAGACTGGAGAACAGGGTTTTGTAGAAGCACCAAGGGCTTCTCTTCTTTGTGCTTTTTTTCTTTCTTTTTTCTTCTTCGTATTGAACACAGAGAGGAAAAGGCAGACAGATGCATGTCATAAATAAACCCAACGTGAACAAAGAACAGATCTCCCGAGGAACTTGCTGTCTCAGTACTTGGAGCACAAAGAAATGAAGTCAGTGCAGCCCTTCATAGAGGAAGTCCTTCACTTCCTCAGAAAGTTCGAACATGCCAAGAAAGCAAAACAATTTCACAAGGCCAAAGAATATGGGTTTCTAATCCCGTGAAAGCAGCCTATGCTCTGTTGCAAATCCAGAGTCAACAGAGCTTTCCTTTAGCACAGTACAGCACAGTTATACCACAGGTCCAGTACGATAAGGCTGTTATCACTTAGGAATTCTTTCAGAAAGTGTCAGGTTTTTCTGTGAAGGATTAAAGCAGAGATTAGAAGAAAAAAAGTCTCTCTCTCTCTCTCTCTCTTCTCCCCTGACTAATTCAGTGGATTACAACATAGACCATTTAGTGTGCTTCAGACCTGGGGTCAACAACAACACGTGCACAAGGAAAACTCATAAGAAAAACTCCATTCCATGGTAATTCATGTAAAAACAAAACAATACAAACCAAGCAAACAAAAAACAGAAAACAGCAGGAATTCGCAGAACATCTCAATGAAAGGTGCTTTATGTCCTCTGCACAGTCGCTTTCTTTCCTTTCCCATAAACGTCCCACAGACCACGCTGCAGCCAGGAGCATCACTGGGATGTGGAGTGGGGCCAGACATCATCCTTACTCCGTGAGGGAGAGGGGAGGGCTGGGGCTGGAGGCAGTCTGATGGTATGCTTAAGGCCAGGACAGCCAAGGGCACAAAAATTAATGAGCCGCTGACCATAAGCCAGAGGGCTAAGTGAATAAATAACTAGGCTGAAAAGCCGCTCTACCCCAAAGAATTGCACAGTTCCTGCCAGCTGCAGGTTCAGGACTGGGGTGTGGGCCTGTTCTGACAGCCCCAAGCATTGGTACGTGCTCTTCAGGAGCCAAAGTAGAGCTCCCAGCTCACCTGCAGTGGTGTCACAGCAATGGCAATACAGGGACAGCATTCACAGCCAAGTGAGATAGGCCAGAAGGGCTGAGTGCCTGTGGCCCCTGTATGTAGATGCTGGTTGCACAGCTATGAGGCCAGCCCCAGAGCTAAAGGCAGGCTTTCTTCACCACACTCAGAGGCCCGTTTTTGTCATTAGCTCATAGTGAGACTCATCGTGCAGGAACCATAGCTTTCAGAAAAAAATCGTATCTATGACATTTTCCCCTCATTTCACTTCTCGTATCATCTTTCCCCCTTGTATACAATACATGTACACATCTTATGTAGCTTCCCAGCTGTTTTCTCCACAGCCCCTGAAGCGAAAAGCTACAAGCATTGGCTGTCTTACAGCACGTTTTTTGTTTCCTTCAGTAAGAGAACAGAATTATTATTATTTTTTTTTTCCTGCAATTAGCTTCCAAAGGGTTAACTTCGGATTATGTTTTTCAAAAATAAAAGCTTGCAGCTCCTGAGATAGTATCAGCCCATTAAACACAGGTAAGAATATGAGAGGGAAAGAGAAGGGAGCAGATATTATATATGTAAGGAAAATTAAAACTCAGGATGTTGGGCGTGGGGGGAATGTGCTTTGAAGTACAAAAGATCCATTGTTAATGTGGGACAAAACCTCCCCAGTATGGGACAGAGATAAAAAGGAGGGAGTTTCTAACAGATCAAGGTCAACTAAGATATATGAATAACATAAATGCTATTAATCTCGTACAGCATGAATCAGAGAATTGCAGCAGGGTATAGCAGTGTGGCGGAGTTCATGGCATGAGTGTTTTATGCCACTTTGTATTAGATAATGAGCGTATTCATCAGACTCCTACACATCATCCAAACTGGCAGAGAAGGAGCTCTAAGGAGCTTGAGAGAACAAATCAAAGAGCAGACTCTAAAGCTCAGAAAGGTAATAGGGATGTTCAAATTTAGATATTTGCAGGCATCCATACAATCTGACTCCGCAGGAAATAGCGTGAGAAAGAAGCTTTGAGTTGGACAGCTTGCTGCTTATTATTTATGATGCTGCCTCTGTCATAACAGCTGATTTTACCAATTAGAAAAGATGTAAAGCTAGACAGGAAAAGACCCTACCAAAAAAAAGCACCTCTTTTTTATTTTTATTTTTGTTTTTAATTTTCATGGATGCAAATTTAGAGACACAAAGAGAATCGATTTTTGTCTTGGAGGGCTTAATCTAAACATTGTTGAGAAGCAAGAAGCTGAGCCATACCAGAGTCAAAAAGTACATAACCAGATGTATTTCTGATTTCACATGTTGCATTTCCACACATTTTAGTGTCCTGAAATTCCAGAGACACATATGTTCCACAGGAGAAGCTTAAGGGATAATTTATCTTGGAGAGGAAGGAAATGAAAATTTATATACATGTGTGTATATAATTTTGACAACAATCTGCAGCCAGATTGTTTGCAACAGTTTGCACTTTCGTTTATTTATTCCAAACAAACATTTTAACTCAATGACATGCATCTATGTAGCATGGTTTTCCTGCTTTTCGTGCTTTTCAGATTTTTAAAAGAAAGTTGAAATACAGTCAGGACCAAATTAAAATTCCAAAACTGACTAATTCCTTCTCCCTGAGGTTAGCAGGGTTTTCTCAGCGTGAACCTAGACTTGCATTCAATTCTACATTTTGGTGCCACGTAATCAGTGGAAAAGGGCAAGCCCCATAATGGGGCCAGCTCTCCACAATGAGCACATCTGAACTTAAAAAGATTTTGAAAGCAGGGCTGGTTGTTTGTAACGCAGTAGCATTTAGGAGCTATGCTGAGTTTGGAGCTCTTCTGCAACGCTCTACCTACATATGCATAGGCATGAATGTGTATGTGTGTTGTACATATACAGACAGTGCAATATACACTATTGACTGTTCAGTTGCCTGATTAATAAGAGAGATGTTTTTAATTTAGTGAAGGGAAGTTGGAGCAGGGAAACATGGAAAAGAAAGAGAAGCAAGGTGAGATGAGACATATCACACACATTTGAGGACTGCTCAAAAATAACACCAGTGCTATGAAAGACAGTCAATCCTCTAGCTAACTTACAAAGTGGGCTTTAACAGGACAGGAAGAGCAACGGGAGATCAAAGGAGAAGCCATAGACTTCTTTGGAAACTGCTGGCACAATCAGCAGTTTGTGTAGGGAATAGCAGACAAAAGCACAGAGCAAGCCTCAGACCACCAAATTCTCCTTGCCGTTGCATATATCCAAGTAGCCAAAGGATCATGAAAGCCTCTACTGACCAGCAGTGCCTAAGCCTGACAGCTCTGCAGTCTACCAGCATCTCCCCTGCAGTCTACCCTACGCATCTCCTGGGCACACAGCCATTGGCAGAGTGTTGTCCGGGAAGAGACACCAGCACAACAATAACACACTTGTGTGCCACAAGAAGATGCCCTGTGAATCCCTACATCATGTCCTGAAGACATCCCTATGGTGGAAAATAACAAGCACAGGATAGCTAAATGTTTTTCCACTCAAATTTAGTGTTGCTGCATCCAGCATCCCTTCCAGGAATTGCTCTGGTGCACACAGAACCTCATACCCTAGGCTGACAATGGCTCTTAAAAGAGGTGCTCCAGGTTCCTCTCACGAAGAGGGCTATGTAGAGAGTGCATGTTGCATAGAAGTAGCTCATCGCATTGCCAATTAGGGATGGGCCACCATGGAGCCTTGTAAAAGGCCCCATCCTTCCCGAAGCTTCAAAATGCTGCATGGATGTCCCCAGGCAGGATGCAATTTTTCACTTGGGTCATGAGATAACAGAGGTGCACAAAGGGAAAGGAGAGTGCACCCTTTAGGCTCAGAATTTCATTCCCTGCCATACAGACAGGATTTAAGAACCCCCCAGAAATGGCAGTACTCATTCTTACTGTGAACATATAATTTGTTTTTATTTCAGTGTAATTGCTGTGTTCAGTTCCTTCAGATTCAGTTCAGAAGGGAAAAAATAAAAAATAAAAAAATCACTTGGAGGTCTTTACCTCATAGTTAAACATAGTGGTGAAGCAGTTAACATAACTATGTATCACTATGTTGGCACGGGGATTTTATCTTTTACTGGCACCATTTTATCCCTGGAGACAATAGGAGATTGTTCTTGCTGTGAGTAAAAAGATCTTGTTCTGGCAAGTAGGGTTTTCCCAGTGTACAATTTTAAAATCCTCAGTAAGGGAGACACACGCCTCGATGGAACCGGCCTGCAAAGCATCTCCTCCAGCAGTGATCACTTCACCATTAACTGCTCCAAGTGCTGCCAAGCACACAGCCAGCACACTGCTGAACCCAGCAAAGGAGAAACAACAAAGTTTGCAAGCCCCTACAATACTATGATTATGAAGATGGAGAAAAGAAGTTGATTCTTCTTCTCTAGAAGTCACCTATATTGTAACTAAATGGAAGAAGGAAAACATTTGTGCTTGGAAGCCATCTTTTTTGCTAGAAACACAAAACCCATAAGGAAACAAGGGCTCCGTTTCCCTGCATCAGGTGCTTCTGCACACTCTGTGTAGGATTTTCTCTTTTAATTTGTATGTTCCTGATTGTATAAATAGCACAATACATAATTGCAGCAGTTAGAGGCATTAGGGATAAGAAGGTATTTACATCAAAGATGTACACGCAAGATTATGTGTTTATGGTAAATTCTCATCTCCACCATTAAATAAATATTCTGATTCATCCACACCCAAAGCCTTGAAAGAAAGCTGTTTTAGTGTAAACAATTGACTTCCTGGCCAATTGTTAAGTTATTTGATGATTTGATGCTGAGAAATTCAGATTCTGTTCCATTGAAAACACCTTACAAATTTTGATTAGACAGATAATCCACTCTAGATTTGTCCAGACATTGTAGTTTATTTGTAGTCATATCACAGCATTTGGCTGGCCTAGTATTTCAGTCATTTTCATTTGCAGAAGGTGTAAAGCACTTTGGTTGTTTCCAGATTGTCAGTGATTAGAAATACAGGCATGAACGAATGATGGCAGCCTTTGCTCTATATTTCACAAAGGCCTGCATTTCAGCCCTTCTGCAAAATATGCTCTCCAATCTCAGATTACACTGAAAAATAAAGTCTCTAGTGGTTGGAGCTAGAGCATTTGCTTTCAAAACATTTACTGAGTGTAAGGAAGTGCAACGACGATTGCAAACCCATCAAACCGTCAAGCTCCCCAGTACTATGAACTGCCCAGAAGGTCAGAGCTAAACTGCAATCCTATAGCCATGACTATTTTCCACATGCAGCAAAATTCATCATCTTGCAGCAGATGGAAGATGAAATAACAGCAAGGTCTCTCCTTGCCCTGCAGCTGCATTCCCCTCTGTCTTTTCTCAGCAAGGCCCAGGTAGTTATAGACGGGTGAACAAATTCATTTGGGTAGTTTGTTTTACTTAAGCCTGGCATTAAACCACTGAAAAACCGAAAAAGCAATTTTTTTCAAAGCAAAAAGTAGTTTGAAGAAGGGAGTTCTCACTGACACTCAAACAAACAAACAAACAAAAAAACAAACCAAACAATACCGGACTAGCAAAACCTCTTTCCTAATGGTTTAACAGCAGTGCTTAGGTACCATTTACAAAAGAAAGGCAGCAGTGCATTTATCCAGCAGCCCACATGCAAGGTTTGGGAGATACTGCTACAAGCTCCCATTTTCCGTGCTGGGGATTTGAAAGCCACAACAGCCATCTCTGGGGAGTTGCAGCTCTCCTACTGCAACCCTTCCACTCCACACTTTGTATCAATTAATTAACTTAAATTTAGATTGAACAGAGAGGGAAATGACCTGAAGGCCTATTGGTTAGGGTGTTCTACTGGGAAGTAAAGCAACTTCATTAATGATGTTATTATTTCAGTAGGCCAGTCGTTTTTATTGAAGAAGAAAATGTGATCAGGGATAATGAAAACAGCTCCCAGTCAACCTGGTGCTTGGGGCACCCCTTTGGGAAGCTGAAATTGCCCACAGGTGAAATCAGAATTGAAGCCTTTCCAAACAGATGCTCTACTGACAAAATTGTTGGACAATAGCAAGTGGGTTTTTTTCATTTTGTTTTGTTTCAATTTTTTTGTGTTGCAGAGACTTAAAATTCACGTTGTTAAACAAAATTCCAACTCAGGCTTTTAAGGAGCTCAAGTCAGCCCACATATTTTGTAAATTAATTATACATAGGGCTGAACTGCAGAATTATCAAGCTAATTGCTTTCCAAAGCAACTCCGTGGTTTATTCATGTAGTGGGAGGTTACCTCCAAGCCTTGCCAATATCTGGTCCCTCACCCAAACCCAGGCACGACTCCTCGGCTTCCTGGCACTGAAGCCCATAAATGGCTGAAGATATCGACTGGCCAGACAGCCTGCAAGCAAATTAGATGTTGCAAAAATCAATAACAAACTCCCACGTTTCCTGAAACATATGAAAGGAAGAAAGCTGAGATGCTCGATGGTGCCATATTAAAGGCCCCATAAGATTTGCAGGACAATGGGAAAAATTCAGTCTAATGAACCAACCATCATAATGAGTAACAATTGTGTCCATCAAGAAATTTCATACTCATATTTTCAACTTTAAGCCACAGTAAGGCAAAAGGAGGACAGCTGGTTAAAAAATATACATTATTGTGACAAAAAGTGTGTTTCTGGAGGATTTAGACATTCCTGCTGCATAAAGAGGTCATCCAGTGCCCTGAGGAGCACTCATTGCACCTCTGCTGCCTCCTGGTCATGGAGGCCTTCCAGCGCCTGAAAACATTGCCATCTGTTCTCACTTGAGGAAAATACTTGTTTTATCTTTTCCATTTGTTTTACGCTGTTTTTAAACGGGAGAGGCTCAAAATACAGGCTGTGCAACAGCATGTGATACAGTTAATTTCTCTCGCCATCTAATGTTAACAACATATGGAGACCGGTCTGGATTGCCAAGGACATAAATCCATCCCTGCCTGTTGGCTTGTTCACTGAATCTCCATTTTTTATGAGTACACATTCCTATGGAGAACTTCACCAAAACACCTGGTGGGGACAGTCCAGATGGATGCATTTCACTGCACAGAAGAGGCTCCTCTCCCTCCCCTGAAAGACATCTCCCATCAATCTCTGCTCCTCAAGAACCAGACCCCCGTTTCCATTGATAAAGACCATTTCATTAATAAGCTTGATTCCTGTTTACAGTTTTATTCAAATGTCTATAACATACCAGATGTTTCTTTAAAATTGTTTGATTTGTAGATGACTTCAGAGCTTATGACAGCAAGGGACATTTGTATCAGCAAGAGCCAAACCAATTGTGGGCAGGTATTGTGCAAGCTTCCTCACCCTTCTGCCAACTAACCTCATTCTTGACCTGCAAATTCTCTGCTATTCCCTTCCTGTGCCAAACTATGCAGTGGTTTTGAGATGCACACAAATAAACTCTCAAGCTCTTTCCAGCATGCTGAATTAACCAATATTTGAACTCAGATCTCAGGCTGAAGACGTTTACACAAACCTTCAACTGCACTGCAGTCAAAATTTGGCATTTCCAGGCCACTTGTTCAAACGGATCTCTTGTGCCTTCTGTTAATTGCTGTTAGAAAAAAGAGCTAGCCTAATACTGGGGAGGAAAATTATATCAAAAATTTTTACTAAAGAGGCAAAAGGGTCTACAGGGCAACTCACTGGGAAACCACTGAAACACAGTGTAATGTCCTGGACAACAGATGTGTATTTTTATTTCACTTTCTGACTACAAATTTGAGATGAATGTGGGTGCTTTTGTCCTTCTCTCAGGGACATGAATTAGAGATGGGTTGTTAGATTTAGGATAGTATGGTCAGGTTGCAGTTGGACTTGATGATCTTTAAGGTCTTTTCCAACCTGAGCAATTCTATGATTCTGTGGTTCTCTCTGGGTACAGCAATAAACAGTGAAGTTTTAGGTACCTTATACATGAAGGATAGACTCTGCTTACAATCAGCATGTGCATCTGGCCTCTCACAAAGCCCGTATGTGAACTTTAAAACAGAACAGACTCCAAGATGAGAAACCCATGTGTTCCAGGTGAAACCAGATGTTAATTGGCGCTTGTTTGCTCTCCTCTCCCTATCTCTTTCTTTTTACAACATATGTGATGTATACAGTTCATCATCATCGCAGCAGTATAGATATCTTTCAAGATGTAACCAGTAAAGTCTATAGGCACTACATAATTAATTTTTTGGCAACATTTTTTGTAAAAAGTCTTTGCTAATTGTCTCTGGGATAAATTCGGACCACAGCTCTCTCTAGGAGTTAGCTCAACTCCTTTTTTTTTGCTTAAAAAACACCTGACTGCACACCCACAAGTAATAATTCTGCTTTTCAGAATTTATTGAGATATCATATGATGAACTGGACTACTCATTTGTCATGGAGTTAACTAGATCAATCTATGCCCATGACAGGCGGGCAGTAGGCCTGTGGGCCCCCGGCCTCCAAAAATGGGAAAGAAAAGGGAAAAGGGGTAGGGAGCTGGGCTGAAGAAAAAAACAAAACAAAACAAAAACAAAACAAACAAACAAACAAAAAAACAGAACAGCAGCAACTATCTAAGGAGGAAAATTTATTTTACTAACTATGACACTGGAATGCAAGATAGCGCAATATAATACAATCAAGTTGAAATTGAGACTAACAAATCAAATAAAATAGGAGAGAGAGAGAGTTTTCCAAAACCAAAAAGCCCACTTTGAACTGAAGGCATATGGCTTGGAAGCACATCCATATCCTCTGCCAGGCAGCAGCAAGAGAGAGCAAAATCCCATGACTTCCTTCTTCCTGTGACTTACCACATTCGCCTCACACGCAAAAGGTCCCCTGGGATATGTAGTTCTTCTTCTCTTCTGAGAGCCAAGAATCCAGAAAGTTGCCAGTCCAAGGAACTGGATTATTAACTCTTTAATTACCCATGCACTACATGATGTTATGATGTGGAATACCAAAAACCAAGAATCACAAAACCATTACATCATTAAAAACTCCTCTCACCATGTTGTCTTGACTAGTGTGAAGACATCTGGGTTTCAAACAGTGTCTAACATTGCAACTTGCCTTTCCCTTTCTGCAACCAAATTTTTGTTTTTTAATTATTTTGATCCTTTGAAGTTTGAGGATTATTTGCCCCTCAGTTCTAGTTCTTAAATTCCTTTTAGGGAATACATTAAGCCTAAAGAAGATCAAAGTGTAATAATAATAATAAAATTTCAAGAAGGTGTCATAGCTCAATATGGAGAAATTAATCCAACATTTCCTATGTTTGAATAAAAAAAAACCACAGATCCTGTGACTGTCAGGTAAAGAGGAAGCAGGAGTGAGAGCTACACTCCATCCAGACAGACGTTCGCATTTTTCCTTCTAAAGCACAACATGCCACATCCAAACCGATTGCTTTTTTGGTGCTAAAACTCATTGCACCTTTCAAAAGCAGTGAGAGAAAGCATACTGGATGCTGCAAATGCTTTTTATCAGTATGTCAACAATAGTACAGGCCTTAGCATTTAGCAAGAGCTATTTACTTTAGGGCTGAAAAGCCTCTCATCAGCTGGGCAGATGGTACACAATACCAGTCGCAACACAAGGTGCCTATTTTTTTTTTCCAATGTTGATACAACAAGGTGCAGAAATGCTGTATCTAGCTGTTGTCAGTGCTGTATTTTGCTGCTGTCAAGTTTGGTTCAAAATATTTCTGCTTTGGTCACATTCCAGTTAGAGGGGACATGGAGGAGAAGGAGGTGGCAGCACAGAAAGCATTATGAGCTCTGTATCAATGCTGTTTGCCAATCCGTAAAGGAGTTTTGCAAATAGGTCACTCATTAAAAGTTTATATAGCTGAATTCAGGAAGCCTCCTCTAAGTAGAACAGTGGTAAAGAAAAAAAAACATTTTATTGAGCCTTCTGGGTGGGCACAAGCACCAGGCAGAATCCAAAGCCTACGTAAGGCATTACCTTTCAGATACTTATCTGGCCCCTCAATAAACAGCCAGTTATTATTTAGCCTTATGTAAACAGCTCTGTAATAGTTTTTGTACCTCTTTACAGAAGCCTAAAGGAGGAAAACTTGACTACAATATTAAACGAGCCACATTTGCTGTTTTCTTTTTAACTAAAAAGACTAATAAAGACGGAAAAAAAAGTCAAACTAAAAAACAATCTTATAAAAGAAGCCTCTTTTCTCAACTCCTCCTCTTCAAAAGCAAGGGGACCGCTTGCAAACATAAAGTGAAGATTATGTGCTAATGTTGGCAGGATTTGAGACCTTACAGCTTGTGAAACTATCTGAATTTGGTCTCTTTGGCTGGGCAGGGCAAGTGTATTCTGTAACACACCTTCCTTTCATAATTGTTCAGATCCAGGGATATTTTCAGAGCTGTCTGCAACCCCCTTCCTTTGTACGGAAACCAGCGCACCAGAAGATGGGATACAGAGCAGAATTAGGAGCTGGGAGGCACTCTTAAATCTTGCAGGATGGAAATTAAATATTAACATACATCTCCTGCTACCTGCCTGGAATTCACACAGTTACAGCGTTTTAACTTATCAAGCAGTGAGGAAGGCAGGTTTGAGATTCTGAGTAGTGGCAGACTCTCCTGTTCCCCAGTGCCTGCAACTAAATACTCCAAGTCCTTCTGGTTATTGCACTGCATTTTGAATCACTTCTCATTTCATAAGAGACTGAGACATTCAGACAACCCCTATATTCTGCTTAAGTTGCAGCAGTATGAAACAGTTCACCAGAGCTGAAAGAACCTACGCAATTCCTTCAAGAGTATAGAGGCTTGTTCCAAATTTATCTGATGGAGCTCACAGCTAAGTAACTTTGCATCATAATGGATATAGGTTTTAAGGTTACATCCACATTGCTAAATGAGAATTGAACACTGAATGCAAGCAATGGGGCCCTGATCTTCTGCGCTGTTGAGCTATTAGATCATTTTCTGGCGCTATTTTGGACTGCTGTAACTAGGCTCTCTCCCCATGACCGAACTTGGATGCAGTTCTGTCAAGAAACTGTATTCCAGAAGCAGTTCCCAAAAGGCAGCATGGCTAAGACTGCACCAGGTTTGACTCTCTTTCCTCTCCTACTCTGTAAGTCCTTGGAAAATAATACTCCTGACTTAAGACCCAACAACAGCCAAGGCCGAGTATTGTGGATGTATGCAGCATGGATGCAGCCAACAGACTTGGAGCAGGCAAAGTTGCAAATGTGTAGATGGAAGCCAGTCCACACAATTGGCCTGGGGACCAAGGAGTATCTTCTGCTCTGGTAGAGATGTTGGTATTTTTGGGAGGAGGATTCGAGAGTCAAGCAAGACCACAGGGCTCAGAGTGCTTGGATGAACACTTGGTATCTCAAAATCCATCCCAAGTAGCAATTAATCTAGAAATAATAAAGACCATTCATAAGGTAAGTAAACATGCTGGGAACATAACAAATTTTGACTAGCAACTCATTGTCTGTCACTCTTAACACCTCGCCAGCTTTACTGTAAAAACATACAGCCCCAGAAACCATACCAAAAAGGTGTATAGCAATGGGAAGTTATTTCTCTGGTCTTTGTAAAGAACGTAGTCACTCTCGTCACCACAATACTGGGGAAAGGAGTCCCACAGCTAAATGGCATGTTTAGTGAAAAAATTCAACATCTCTGCATACTTGCTTCATATTATGTTCCCTCAGTTCTTGGATGAGAAGAGAGCAAACAGCTGATCTTTATTTGTTTGTGAAACAAAGTCAGTAGGAAAACAGGATTTCATAAAGCCCAAACCATTTCATTAAGAACACCACAGACTGAAGCTTACTGCCAAATATGAGGCAGGATCCTGGAGGAACCTAGAGAATTGGCGACTCTGGAAGTTATGGTATCCTCAGACACAGGACAGATGTGCCTGAAGGGCAGGAACACTGGGAGCTGGAGTAAAATTGCTTAACAGAATTCCAAAGACAAAAAGTCAGTTTCCTATAAATGAGAGACTATTCAACAAGTTTCATTGTGACCAAAAGCTATTGTTTTCTTATGAATGTGCTGGGCTCATTTTTTTTAAAAGGTATCAAAAGGTACAGTTTGCAGTTCGAGTACTTTTCAACACTGATTCAGTTGACCCTATTTGGGACATGCATCTTTCGCATCATTTTGAGATGATGACACTCTTTAGATGACTACAAAGTAATCCCTGGTGGTCTAGCTTAGACCAGATGATCGAATATTTAGGTAAATGAAATTAGAAGTTCTAAATCCCACTCCAAGCAATTTAGATACCTCAACTTGGAGTTATTCTACAGTAGGACTCACAGATTACCTAACGTCATGTATGGAGGAAGAGGCCTCCTGGAAGTGACAGTCTTAAAAATTTACAGCATCCAGTGCTCTGAGGATCAAGATCCTTGAAGAAGCCAATAGTGGAAAAAGAGGAAGAAGGCCTGTCATCCCTTATTCAGTGTTGGAAATGTCAGCAATTCATTAGAGACCGGATGCTCTTCTTCCCTCTCAACACTTGACAGCTGAGCAGTTTGCATGACTGCATAGGCACTAAGACATCGCTCTTCAAGCCTCAAAGGATTTGCCTGTCAGGAAATCACTCAGGGCTTCGGGTACTATGGAAGGAGCCACTGATTGTCTCTTTCACAGAAACTAGGTCAATGATGATCATGAGTGAGGATAACAAAGCACTAGAACAAGCTATCCAAAGATCATGTGGAATTGTTGCTCTCTGGGGTTTTCAAAATCCTAAGCAATATGGTCCAAATTCAGCACTAGCCCAGCTTTGAATGAGAACTTGTACTAGGATACCTCCTGTGCTTCCCTCCAACAACGACTGACCCTGAAGTGAGTGTGGAAACTTGGTCCCAAAGGAAAGCAAATAAGAGAACACCTAACTCTTTAATGTGCTGAATTGTAGCACTTAGAAAGGAGCTGGGATAGTCAGGGAATTCGATTTTCCATTACATAAAGAATAGACATGACCCTGAGAACAATAACTCAGCTCCTACCCATCAAACACCTGAGCAATACACTAGAAAACACATTCATAAAGGAACTTGTTACAGATATCAGCTTGATATGCACTTCGCAGTACTATGAAAAGAAGGTCTAGTTAACATAGATAAGATGTGCTAAAGAGCACCATGGTGATGCTCAGAGTGGCATAAAAGGTCTAAGCCTGAGCTTGATCAAATAAGGATCAGGCTGGCTTCAAAGTGAAATTTCTGCAGCGCTTCCCACTAGTCCAGGTACCAAACATACAGCACAGGAAATCTAACACGGCTCTGAATGCAGCCAGCTCAGCTTCAGAGGATGTATCTGCTCGGGGTCTGTGACACATAATGGCAGCAATAACACTTCTAAACTCAAACCTAAATCAGGACTCACAAGCAGTATTGTTGCCGTGACTAAACTGATGAGTGCAGAGCTGGCAGCCAAACAAAACCACTGCAGGTGTCAGTCAATGGCATTCATCGATTCATAATGCAGATAAACTACCTCTGGATAATTGAGACTTAGCTGTATGGCATTTTTCATTTGAAGGCAAAACAATTCTGTACTAATTAGGAGCACAAATACTATGGATTGCATTTTATGCATTTCACAAGCCCAAAATCTGGAATAAATCATACACACTGGCTGTTTAATCACTTTTATAACACAAATGATGCATAATGAGAAGTTCTAAAAAGATGTGGAGCAGGACTGTGCTCAGCACTCCACAACAATTAGGCTTCAAAAAACAGAACAGAGAAAGTCCAAGAAAATTGAGATGCAGAAATCACCATTTTCTCTGCACTAAGGGCAGAGATGAAGGAGTAGAAAACTGAAAATCCCAAAGCAAAACTCACCACATTTATTTTATTCTTTAAACACACACTATCTTTTTTCTTAACATCATCACAGATTAAATGCATACTACTGTATGTCTATAAAATGCAATAAGTCACCCTGGGTATAGACCACAGATATAGATCAAATTCTACATATAACGTATATGTGGTCCAGTTACCATTGTGAGAAAGATTTATAAAAGCTACAGGGAAATAAGCACACAAAAAAATGCCTTGCAATAACATTTACTGACAGCAGACTAATAAGGAATTACTTCTAAGTTCACTGATTTTGAAAGCAACAACATATCTTCTCATATTCTAAAATTATTAATTTGGCACTAAAGACAACAAAACTGAAGGACCGTGTTGAATTATGTATCTTCAAGAGAACTGATGGAGGCAAGAACTATGCATCTTGCACCACACACTTGTCAAGAGTTCCCCAGTTACTTCACACTATTCCTTTCAAGAGCATGATCATGAAAAGTGGTGGTGAAAAGACATTTCTAAGTGGACAAATTTCACTTAATTACTAATCACAAGATAGATATCTCTCATGATGAATCATGAATTATATTAGATCTTATTAGTAGAGCAATGACTGTTCTAGGTAATGTTCCTCCTACAGCTGTTGCTGTAACTGGAAAGACAATATTTCTAGTAAGCAGTAGTTTGTCTTACAAAATGAACATTTTGAGTAAAATGGTAATTCCTAAGAAGTCAATCATGAATCACAGTACTCTCTTTGTATCAGGCAATCACAGAAAGTTTCACTCAAGATGAGGAGCAAACTTTCAGGTATATTGCACCAACCTAGAAAATCATCAAAAATATGCTGGAAAGAAAGAGACCTTTTTCTACTGTCTCAACAGAACCTTGTATTACTACCACACTCAGTGCGACAGAAGAAAGCTGCACATCATCCCAAGATTTGTGCCAAAATATAAAAGTTGACAACACTAATTTCTTTGTTAACGTAAACCTCAATACTGCAAGAGATGAGAAAGCTGCATATGCCATGCAGATTATACAATCAAAACTAAGGCTGAAGATTACATTCTTACTGTCAAGGCAGGTAGACAATCTGCCTACTGTAGAAGTATTGCACATGGGACAGCTAACACTTACAACTGTTGTCCAAGTGTCTTCATGGACAGTGAGCTGGGACTTTCCATCTGCCTGAGTGCAGGATTGCTATTCCAGTTGCCTCCAGGAAGATAAGAAAACTTAAGGACTACTTTCACAAATTACATACGTAAGCAAAGTGGCCTAGGAACTGGTCAAGTGGGAAAGAAAGAGGGCGATGATTGCAAACAAATATATTCACATCACATTGTCAGAAACACCAGCTAAATTAGGTACTGCAAACATATAGTTGAAAGTCTGCACACTTCCCTGTCAGTAAATGTGCTTAATGAGCAAGAAGAGAGTAATTAGCAACCTCAATTTGAAAACACAGCATATCTAGAGCATGCTGCAGAGCAACACTTGCACCTGATGAGGAGAGATCAGGCACAGACCTGAGCCAAGCCACATGTAATCCACTGAGTCCAATGCAAACGTCAGTTTACAGTCGCGATTCAAAAACATTTAAATCTTTTGAATATGTACACTTTTTTATTTAACCAAGAGATTATGCTGTATTTCTTGCATTCAACACACATCTATCTTACAGTGCTATCAGCAAAACCAGAATGAGTGTTATGACTTCCCCACTTTTTTTTTTTTTTTTCCTTTTACCAAGAGAGTGGTGAGGCCAGAACAGGCTGCCCAGAGAGGTTGTGGATGCCCCATGCTTGGAGGTGTTCAAGGCCAGGTTGAATGGAGACCTGGGCAGCCTAGTCTAGTATTAAATGTTGAGCTTGGTGGCCATGCCTGCGGCAGGGGGAGTTGGAGCTTGGTGGTCCTTGAGGTCCCTTCCAACCAAAGCCACTCCATGATCCTACAATTCTATTATTCTACTTTAAAAACAAACAAACAAACAAACAAAACACACACAAAGTATGATGCCTCACTGACTCCTCATCAGAAAGTTAGCAATATTTCAGAAATCAAAGTAACACTAACAACTGAATGCTGGTAATTATTTACAATACAAATCACTGCCTTCATAAAGAGTCAGACTATCCTCAAAGTAACAGCTTTTATGTTGGATTTGATTTCCATTTCTGGTAAAAATAGTAGGGTTTGTCTCATCAGTTTCTTCTGCAAAAGTGATCCCCATGGAACAAAGACTTTCTATTAAAGTTACAAGGAAAGCTGTCTAATTAGTTGAGTAGAGATCACTTACAGATGCGAGGAAGAACAGACTTCATACTACAGTTATAGAGCTATTAGCATCAGCTTTCATCTATATAGGTTGCTCCAAAAGTAATGTCTCTTATTTCCATGGAAACTACAATAGACACAAAGTGCAAAATAACACTATTTGATAGAGCAAATGCTCAGCTACAAAATGCTATTTTTCAACAAAGCCACCATCACCAGATATGCGTTTTCACCCGCAATCAATGAGAGTCTGCATGCTGTGCTCATAAAAATATGCACCAGCAGAGATGACCTCTTTTGCTGTTGCTATTGCTTAAGTGTACCACCTATCACCTCATTGTGCTTACATCCACTGTTTGGTCTCTATAAACATTCAGCAAACATCAGTGAATGTCAGTAGGTGTCATTTTTTCTTCAAGGAGGAATTCAATGATGCACTTCTGCTTCATACGCACTTCCATGTCAGATGTCATTTTGTCAGATTGCCCCTCTGCTGCCTTCTCTTGCACAGCAACAAAACAATGAAATATTGGTGGGAAGGTTCAGTGTCTACTGCCATACCATCTCCATCCACCTCAGACATCATGGATCAACATAACAAAATAGGAGACATTATTTTCGGAGTAGCCTTCGTAATAACACTTTCCACAAGACCAACAGACTTTACTGGAACAACTGGCCACTACTAATGGGAAAATACACTTAAAACTTCACAGTGCAGGAGTGATCATCACAGTGCTCATCAGCTACGTACAGTAGAAGTGGATGGATATTGTTCCTCAAAGAAGTAGAGGATCTACGGAAACTGGCAACGCTACTGCAATACCAATTTAATGAACATGTGCAAGTGAGGCATGCTTTACTGTTAAATTATACCAGTAGGCATCTGTTCCACACAGCTGGGCATTTGGAAGTCAGGGTACTACAGCAATCTAGAAAAGGTTAGGTTTAGGTTAGACATTTGTGTAAGATGTGCATAATGATGAAACAATGAAACATTTCCTGCATTACACTGAGGGTACCTTCACATATACACACACACACAGTTTTTCTTTCATCACAAGAAAATTGAAGAGTGAAGATGCAAAAACATAAGTATAACTGCAACAACATGCCAAGTGGAGAAGATGTAGACAGTAAAAGTATCCTTGGAACAGAGAAAAATCATGCTAAGGGTCTTGGGATAATGGGAAAAAAAAGCAACATACATCAAACTGGATAGCAGTGTGTACATGCTAATCCAGTTTTAGGATGATTAGAAACATTTTCCTTACTGAGAGATATCTATCTTCATATCAGATGTTAGTCACTTTTCAGAAGTCCAGAAAGCAGTGGTAACTTCACAAGTTGAATATTTTGTTCAAGTGAACAAAGAAAACAAACACAGAAGGATTGATGCAGAGTATTTAGTGAAGAACATTCTCAAAAATGAGATTAAAGAAAGTAAATTAAAAGCTTTGTGATACTACAATATGTTAATAAAATCTCTTTTCCTCACCTGTTGCCATCATTCAAAGAGAAGCAGACTCAGAAGGAGTAGGGCACAATATATTCCTTCCAGGATACACTGGAGCTGAGACAGCAAAGTGAAAGCTTAAAGGTAACCTTCACCCTCCCTCCCCAAAACTATAATTTCAGAGTCATCTGCTTTGGAAGCGTTAGTGATGGATCATTTCCCAAGCGTGAGCTGCAAGCTACTTGAATAACATTCATGATATCCATCTCCCTGTGGTGTTCACATCAATAAAAGTAGATGATAAAAACTAAATGCATTACATTCAGACAGTTGAATAAAATGAAATTTTCTCTTCTCCACTCCAACTGTTTTTGCCCCAAACTTTCAAAGCCGTATTTACATTCATACAAAATCTGTTTACAGTCAACTTCACTGTTGAGTTAGTGATATTTTTTTTCATAACCAACTTAGACACAAAGCAAAGCTAGCCAGGTGTCTCTAAACCACAGAGCCAGCTGTTCCTAACCAAGCTCACAGGAAATAGCAAGGAAAATATGCAGTATTTGAAACATCTGGAATAGATTGCAGAGTCTTTGAAAATTGTGTTCCAATTCCCTTCCTCCTGCTGATGAGATTTCAGGCTACCAAACTGCTGCATCAACTACAGAGGATTAGATAACCCTATGTAACATTTGTCTGAAAGAGAACTTTTCTGAGCTAATGCAGTAAAAACCAACCAACCAACCAACCAACCAAACAACAAAACACATGAAAAGCCAACAAGAATCTGTAGGAAACCTTCTGTAGAATGCATTGGAGCAAACCAAAATAAATCTGTCAGATGACTGCTATTTAATTGAAGGAAATTGACACAGATGGAAAACTGTACTAGTTAACAGCGGCAAACACAGAAAAAAAGAAATCAATATTGCATGCTTTGCACAGTTACATTAACTCATTACAAAGAAATGCTGCTACAGTATGTTGCCATAAAACATGAGAAAAGTAAGAGACGATAGACTGATCTCTTTTGTCAACTAACTTCCTTGTAATTCCACAAATACTGGAGTGTGCGGTTTTCAATATATAAAATAAAAATAAAATTAAAAAAACAAGCCTAAGTCTTAATTAGCAAAACAAAGCACTGTTTTATTATCTGTTTCTTATTTCATAAGACAATGGATGCAAAAGAACAGAGAAACCAACAGCTAAGTTTAGAAGGAACTTCTACTTAATTTTACTTTCCATAAAAAGCGGGGAAGTGAAGGTGCCCCTAAGGTTTTAATCACTTTCAGTATCTCTGAAAGATTAAGAAAACTAATAATGTAACCAGTTTACATATGCATATTTTAAACATTCATTACAGATACAAAATTGAATACAGCACTAACTCAAAACATAAATCTCATTTTTAATGTTAGTAATAAAAAGGCAGAATCCTAATATAAAAACTGGAGGAAAGTATTTGTAATTTTTTTCCCCAAAGGTGCAACCAACAACCAATGTATTTTGCAACTGAAATTCCAGTTGTACAAAGGACTGAGAGATGCATTCTCCTTCTTAGGTAGAAGTATAAATGATAAACATTAAAGGAAATCAAATGTGCACTTAGAGTAACCCCCAAAGAGATGATATTTAATAGCAAAGTAATGGTATAACTTAAATGAACACTGAGAGAAGTGCAACACACTTTTTCCAATTTCAGAGCTTTAAAAGTAAGATTTCTTTTCCTTCATAGATTATTTCCAAAGTTATCTTGCATTTAGTTTATTCTTATGAAATGGCAGAGAATTTTTTTCCTCTTTTTCTTGAGAATATCCTAAATAGATGTTGAGTTTATATCAAACTTGAGAATTTTTAAACAGTCAGTGTTATAAATCAGGGAATACATTTGCAATACACTGTTTCAGGAACAAAGGTGCATACACAAGGATCCAACTGCATAATCCAGGACTACAGGTGCAAGGCTGTCCATCCCTGCTAACATGAGCTCCATCAAGTAATGGGATCATTCTTACATACATAAGAATGAGGGCTTTTCGACTCAAGCCCTTTCCTGCTAAAATCCATGTGAGGAAAGCTGTGATGATAACCAATTCAATGCCTTTTCCTCAAAAATTACATCTAATAGTAATTATACCCAAATAGTCAAATTAACAAAAAAATGCATATAGCTCTTATGCAGATTAAACAATTTGGAGAATATACTGTTACAAAATATATTTTGACACAGTTCCTAAGAAGCAATTTAAATAGTAATCTAAGCAGAAATATTTACAGGGGACTCAACGTGGGGTATCATCCCTAAGTAAACCAGTATTCTGGTGTGAATTCAATAAAATATTGATGAATGCAAGGAAATTTTGAGTTTTAGTAAATAGTAAAATTGTTCTACATAATCATTAGATGAATCTAAATTATAGAAAAAATTGTCTGAACTGGTTAATCTAAATCATTTAATGCATTTCATTTTACTCAAACTTGAGATCAACAAGTCAGTGGTACACACATTTTGTGAAATAAGTTACCACTTACACGTGTCAGGTAAAACAAGCACAGATTAACCAAGTCTGACTGTACCTAATCAATACTAATAGATGGTTTGTTCTTACTTCAGCACTACTGTTTTTTTTAATAAGCATGTATGCAGATGTGCTGAAACAAAAGGCAGCAATTATAAATATTTATTAGAATGACTACAACTGGCACTTGAGCATAAGCCATCCTGTCATTCTATTTTGAAGCAGTATCTTCACTTATTTGTCTTCTGTTTTTAGTAGTCTTCTATCCTATTAACTTGCAGGATTAGGGATCATCTGGAAATTTCACACTGGTACAAGAAAGGAATGTCTGTTTGATGCAGTCTGGAGATAAAGAAAGAATTGCATTTCAGTTCACTGGAGAGATTACACGGAAGCAACACTGCTAAATGACATGAAATGTAGCAGCAGCAAAGAACAGCCTTCCCTCCACCCATGTCTGGATGGTACAAATTATTGACAACTTATTATTCTGTAAAAGCAATGTTTTTTACTAACGGTTACAAAGCTATATTTTATCAAAGGCTACATTACTTCTTAATTAAAACTAATAGCCATTATATATGAAGTTACCTGTCTACAGAAGAATAAGGCTGTTTGAAGTGTGATAGCAACTAATTTGAACTTCTTGTTTCAATACTTACAACACTTAAACAAATAGCATCTAGGTGTTCAGTTCTCTAAGGAAATTTCAAACCCCTTATCAACTCATACATCCCAGTGGTTGAAAATGCTTACAGCTAAAGGAAGCCACCAAAGTCAAACAGGACATTAACATCACTCAATACTGAGTAAGGTATCAGTCTTTGGTCCAAATGCAGAATTTTATGAAGGGATAACAAAGAATCACAGGCCACATTATCCTACACTCTTATTCTCTTCAAGGTATTTTCAAATACCGTTTAGTCCTAGTGATAATTTTTAAAACAGTATTTTTATACTTCATTACAATGAAAGCCAATAGGTACAGGTTTTCACAGTCTCCTTTGTATGAATTTTAATATTCTAAAAACTTAAGAAAGTGAGAAACATGCTACTCTTGTAAAAAGGTAATTCTGCCATGCAGATACCACTTCAGATCAATAAATAATGATATACAACATTTTAGTAAATTTTAACTTACTACAGTTTCACAAAATGTCAGAGCAAAGCTTACACATCACAGAGATGTTAAGAGGTTCATTTCATGATCAAGAACTGTATATCACATGGCACAATTATTTATTAGTGTTATTAACCATATATCACTGTTTGGCATAAATGGAATAATCTTTTCCAGGTAATTCCATTTTTTCCCCCCCTTCAGATTTCAAAAACATGTGTTGTTGTTTACTCCATAGTAATACTGCTGCCAATTTCAAAAAAAAGTTAGTCTGCTTTATCACATCAAGAGCTGCTACACGGTTAAAATGCTTAAACACTGTGCTTTGACTCAAGTAAACTGCAGAGTAAAGGAGATGCCACAGTACTTATTTCTGGATTTAGATTTATCTCATCATGCAGTTCAGGTAAAAAGTTAAAGCAAAAATCTCCATTTGTGTTTAATTTACATAATGAAGTCCAATAGGCCCACCTAATGGATAAAAAGCATTAAGAGTGGATATGTGGCAGACTGTGTGTCAGCTACCTGAAGGATACATAGAACATATTGTTGCATACACAATCATTATCCTTGTATGTCACTGTCTTAGGCCAGTCATGTAAAGAGGAGCAACACTTACCTATTTCTATTTTCTGAACATGCATGTCACTCATGACAATCAGATTTATTATGCAGGCAGCTTAGTGCTTCCTAGCTTGCTAACACAAGGTTGACAACTAAAGCCAGTTTTCCTACACAAAGGACAGTATCTCGATGGGCAGCAAATACTACATCTAGCACATAATAAACTACTAGTTCTATTTAGTTTTTGTTTTTGTTGCTGAATATTGGTTCCAGGGAGGACTGGGGGTAGCAATGAGTATACATTGTTTATTTTCAAATTTAATAATTTCAAGAGACTTAAAATATTCCCAAGTACATGTAGAATAGAGGCAACATTCATGACAGATGTTCAAAAATCATGCAACAGCAAGATGTTCTTGCTGTGTGACTGAAGGTTGTTTGTTTTTAAATGCAAATATTTCATCCATCTCATCTCAACCTATAAACTGCTTACCTTTAATACAAGAAAAAGAATCTTGTTCTGTGAGCAGCTGCCATGCTTTCAGACATGTTTCTGACTTTAAGATAATTGACAAAGCCACGAAAGAACAGGAGGAGTCCTGAAGGTGTAGAAAATGAACAAAATGAAGTATATCAACCTGAAATATCCCACTTAAGGTTATTCTTAAAAATTCATGGTATACAAAAAACAGAGGCCTTTATGCATCATTTACAAATTTAACAAGCAAGCCCTCTACTTTTACTTTGTATTATATAAGAATATATCATTATGGAATGTTTTTTTACACTTATTCTGAGTTAATTTATCATCTGCTAAGAGACTACATGAAAAGCACTAAAAAGAGAATACGTATTCCACATGATATTCAGATAAAACTCTCTAAAGAGCTTACAAGTACAAAATTTACTTTGGATGTACTTAAGGAGTCAAAATAAAGAGAACACAGTACAAATTGTTCTTAGAAGACAATAATAAATATAAATAAATATATATATAATATATATAATAAATATAAATAAATAATAAATAATAAAAAGGACATTATGGCTCAAGATTAAACCTTCTAGAAACCTAGGAAAATGCACTAGCCAAAGATGAATGAAAATATGAAAAGCAGTCAATTCAAAGTAAGCTACTCATCGTGTGTAACAATTTAATTTGAATCGTGGAGTTGACAAAAAGTATTTAATTTTTTTTAAATTCAGACACCCAGAAAAGCACTATTGTACAGTGAAAATCTACAAAGATGTAGAGCTCTTAAGTGCATTTTCCTCTGATAAATTAACTTCAACTGATTTTTTAGCCCTGTTGGATTCTCCTTGACTCAACAGATCAATTCACCCCCAAAGACTTGGAGTTTGAAATCTGACTTATACAGACAGCAGAGAGAAGCAGAAATTTAGAGCAATTCATTGCACAACAGGATGTACTATCTAAGCAGGTCTGTGTTCTTTTTTCCCCATTCATAGGCAAGAAAAAACCCCACTTGCCTGCGGTTCAGACACAGAAAACCAAATTGTAAATAATCAAGGAAGAGCAGAAATGCCATGCTATCCATTTGGGAGCTCATTTATCATTTTGACAAGCATCAACAAAATACAGCAAGTATTAGTAAATATTTTCAAAGTCTATGGAGACAACATAAACCCCTAACGCTACAAACCCCTAACACTTTACTTTTTTTTTACATCATCTAAGACTGATATGTCAGCACATTTAATCTTTGTATTCCTATGCTGTATCTGGTACTTGCCAGAGCAGCAAAATACACACTCAGCAAGATCAATACTGAGTAGGATCCTAAGTTTAGATTAAATATACATCTTAGCATTTAAAAGGCAAGATGACCACAGTCAGAAAATTAAGTTTACCATATATATATATACTTTAGGTAGACAACTGAATTCTAAGGGTAGCTCTCAGTATACAGGGATTGGGTTCATTTGTGTTTTTCAAGAACATGTAGAAACCTTGAAAATACATACCTGTGTTTATATATTCGCATAAACACATTCCAAAGATTCAAATAAAAATTCAAACAAAGATTAACAAATTCAGCAAAGGATTTCATTCTGTTCTCTTATATCTTAATAATGATCTACAGTTACACAGATGTTTTGATATTTGATGCACTTTTTCTTTTTGCTCTCCCTGTTGAAATATTGTTTTGTATGCTCATTTCTATTGTAAAAGTTTGTTTTCCAATTTTTATTTTACTTCTCTTTTGCATCTTCAAATTCAACTTCCTTAAGACATACACAGACCAATAACAAAGAAAGGAAAGAAAAGAAAACAACCCTAGAGAATAATATACTGACTACTGGAACCTTGACCTAAGGTTATTTCTATGATTAAGGTGAATTCTGGATGGAAAATCCAGAGTAGTAAGAGCAGTAAGATCTAGATCAAAAGTCAGTCTATTAGAAAAGCTGATACACAGACGTTACCAGAGATAGTCCCATACTCAGCTCAAATCAGCTAAAACAGCAAAAGGTGGTTAAGGAAGATTTTAAGGTGTCTGAAAACATGTCTCCTGCATTACAAGCTGGAAAAACAGTCCATGTTCAACTGATATTTTATATTTCTATTTTTAGAGAAGAAAGAAAAAGCAAGATAATACAGCTTCCATTGTGTTCCTTAGAAAGACACCTTGGCTAACATTTAAATTTAAATATGAAAATTGTCTCTCTCTCCCCAGTTTGTTAGCAACGCATGAGAAGTCTTTGGAAATAGACCATTTCACTTTTCCAAGATTTTTCCAGACTTTAGAAGAAGTGAGGGGAGTATGAACAGATGGGTGAACACTAGAAGAGAAAGGCAGCAAAATGTGGGCTTCAAAAAAAAAAAAGAAAAAGAAAAAAAAAGAAAAAAAAACAGAACGGAAGAGTCAGATTCTATTTACTCACTTTTAAAGAGAAACAGGATATACTACTTAGCACATTCTGATTGGAAAGTTACCTGAAACCATGACAGAATCTCCATAATTTGATAATACTCCTTCATTTGCTATTAAGAAGGTATATAGGAGTAAATCCATGTATAGTATTCTAGTAATTTCAGTTTAAGCCATCTTATCAGTTTAAAAACACTGTTGGCTTATGTCATGTAAAACATTTATAAGACAAAGGAATGCTAATGCTGGATGTAAACTGCATGGATCACAGTGCCTTGGAATAAAAGGTGAGTAAAGCTCTGGCTGAAAATAAGGCTTTCGAAAATCAAAGTGGGCTGACTTCTGAATAGGACAAGTAATATAAAAGAACAGAAAAAAAAAAAAAAAAAGCACCACAAAGGTTTGCTTTAGAAGTTTATCTGGAGATATTTGAACATGGAAATAATTGTTCCACTTGCTACTTAAACACAATCATCTAAAACAAAATATGGAAGTATTCAAGGCACTGGTGTTGTGGAATGTTTCATCTGCAGTTTCTGTATGCCTCTAGTAACAAAGAGGTATATAGAGCACAACAGTAGAGGAAGCTATTAAGAAGCCTAGTGAACATCCTCAAACTTTATTAAGAGGAAGATATATAAAATACAGAAAAAATAACTTAATGTTTTAGGCTTTTCTTCTGTGTGATAAATAAATCAAAAGCAATCAGGTCTCTCACTCTCAAAAAAAAAATTACTTAACATTTTACTAAGATGTGCTGTTAGACTCAAAGGGAAGAGTGCCACCTACTGAACCAGCAGTTTACCATGCTTCCAGAGCTAGAAAATAAAATGGATAGTAGCACTCATCCTGTAAAAGCAAATCACTCCAAATTTCACATTCAGATCACAAAATCCACAGTAGGAAAAGGGGTAAAATGCTTGAGGTTTGGTATATCATCACTAAAAGTATACTCATCAAGCTTGGTCTTCTGTCTAAAACTTTGAGAACAAGCAGACAGACTTCAGAAAAAGCTGATGTCACAGAAGCACTGTGATCAGAAAGCATGAAGCCATTCTCTTGTTCGACTGAGTAACTACTGAGGCAGTATGCATTTCAAAAGACTAGAAAAGGACATTTTATAACCTATGTGCAAGGTACCTGACTCCGCCTTCCTAAGGTCAGTCATGTTTCTTAAAACGCTAAGGCTTGACATACAAATCATATATAAGTACTTGGTATCACTCACTTTCACTACATTCTCTGCATAAAACCTAGAAACATTATACAATTCTGCACCCTTACATCAGCATGAGCAAATTAAAAAGCACGAGTTACAAGTTTCAGGTACATAAGCAATTACACTTGTATAACAGAATTTTCACATGAATGTTAATTGAATAGTCTGCAGTTCACAACATGGTAGCAACCTAGGGAACACTACAGAAATAAGAACAGCATATGAAACTATCAACAGAAAAATAGAAGTATACAGATGAGCACGTTTTAAAACACTACTCACAAGGACATGATGTATTTCAACAAAACAGAAATATTTGCCTTTGCCACTTACCAAGTACCAGAAATATCCACCAAAGCCAGTACTGTCCATTGAAATATCCAGTAAAGTAATCTGAAAACTGCAATTTATACACAAGGCTTAGTAAGACAAATGACTAAGACACATTTAATGCTTCAGGCAAATACTGGGAACAGAGAAAAAAGTAAATTCGAGTTAAAATAATGTATTCTCCTAAAATGCAAAACCACTATTTGTGCAGTAGTTTAATATGCAAGAAAAGCTGTCAAAGTCAACATGATACTGGTAAAGTTACTTCAAATCTTTAAAGAGATATTATGTGTGTGCGTGTGTGTGTGTGTGTAGCATGCATATATACATATATATATATATATGGCAAGTAATACTTGCTAAAATCATCTGACATTTTCTATTAGGATGAATCACCACTGACAATTTTTTTTCCTGCCATCCCAAACACATTACTGCAGCCTGCTGCTTCAGATATTAACACCAAAAGCCACATTAGTTTAATCTTATCAGATGGGGATGTTCTGCTGACCCCTCAAAAGAAGAGCTTTTGACCTTCTGTATACCCCCTACTGTTAATCGCTGCCAAGAATACCAGCCCCATAAAGACCTCCAACTCATTAAAGTCTTTTCATTTTCAAACTAGCATTCAGTTCCCAGCAGTGAGCTGAACGCAACTAAATGAACCTTGAAGAGGCATTTCAACTGTTCCTGTTAGTGACCATGGTAGACAGTTTTGTCCTCTCTGATGTGGGAGGCAGCTGGAGGGCAGGGTGTGATGATGTTGGAGACAGGTATCTTTGCCTTTAGCAGACTCCAGACTGCATGCTTCACTGATAAAAAAAAAAGTCTAATCAAATGTCTCCAAAGCATACATAAGAAATAGAACAAGGAGATGTGTGAAAAGTTGCTTGAAGGAACTAAAAAACCTTTTTAGTAGCTTTGCATATTTCTCATACACCTCCATTCCTTCATTCAGTACATTTATTGTATCCTGTCCCAGTAGACCACATTTTCATTTCTAGGGCACTTCAGTAGTTATCAACCAAGAAATCATGCAATTCAGGCATCATTTACTCTATAAAAAAATCACAGATGCTGAAAGAACTGTAGATATAGCTGTTGGGTTTCGTTCCCCACAAGTGACTGCAGTGAAATTGAAATGTTTTCTTCAAAATACAGCCACCTCCTCTGAAATCTTTAAAGGCTTAATACTGTACTGTATTCATTTCTAATGATAATCCAAGAAAAAAAATAATCTAGAAATAGAATTGCTAAGCTGAATTAAAAGAACAAGTACATAATTTACATACATAATATAAGTACATAATATAAATACTACAGTTTCTATTATTCAGCAGTAAGCATGATGCTTTTCATAAGTTCATTAAAATATCAAATGAATACTCAATTTCCAGAAGGACTACAGCATTATTAACCCAACTTTACCTGTTTCTCTAAGCACATATCCTTTAAAAAAAGAAACAAAACTTACAAAATATCTTAAAATCACTGATCAATCAAGTACTGGCCTATATGCACCACTCCTGCTATTTTTCAAGCAAAAGAAATCATTGTTGCAGAACTTACTGAACAATAAAACCAATTCTATTTGTTTTCTATATATACATTTTTTAAGTTATACGTGTAAAATAGGACTAGTTAGGCAATTTTTTTTTACTTACTACTGAATGAAGAAGTGCAGCACAAACCATTTGAGGAGATTAAAATAATGTAATATTTTTGTGCATATGTACACATGCGCATCACCATTAAAACAAAATTGTCAGCATACATCCTATTTGCTTCTGTTATTTTCTCTAGAAAGGGATGCAGCACAGGAAGATAACCTCCACTGTGAAAAAGAAGCCTTGAGGTCTTGGAATTGATCAGATCTAGTGTTTCCACATTAGTAACAGATTATACAAAAGATTTGAAATACAGGCTACAACTTAGTAATTATTTAAAGAAGTTTAGCATATGTTCATTTTAGTGTTATGAGCGTATTTTCAAGTAGACAAGAACAGTAAAACCTGCAACAAGCAAGTTCTGCCTTCTGTTTTGTATACCTGAACTAAAGTTTAAAGGAGCTACAATAGATACATAGTTAAAAAATTCACATCTTGTCAATTAAGACAAATTCCATTCCAAACCTGAATCCACTTAAATATACCAGAATCCCATCTAGTCTGGTAGCATTCCTCTGTCTTGGGGAAGAAAAGAAAATACCTTTCAGATGTAAGAAGGATGAAGGACATGTGCCACCCAAGGCCCCATGTAATCTCTCCTCACTACAAGCCTTGCACTATTGTGCAAAGAGTAAATGAAGTTATATTAGTTGCATGTACAGGAGAAAAAAAATAATAATCAGTGTTGGCAGCACATAAAAGACTACTATTAATCCAAGATCTTCTCCTTCAATAGGCAGGATGAGATTTTAATGGTGTACCAGAGACACATGTAATTCAAGTTCAGAATTATTAAGTTTCATCTAGTATTTTCTCAGAGAAATTGCCTCCGTTTAGTTAGCATAACTTTCTGAAAGTATTTAAGCTGGTAAAAACATGACTAACTTCAAACTTGATTTTGACTCAAAACTGTATGTATGTACCTGGTTTTCTTTTCCCTGTGAGTTACAAGAAAGCTTTTCTTATATTTTAGATATATTTTTTTTAATAGTTTTTTTTATATTTTAGAGATAAGAAAGTTTTTTTGTTTTGTTTTCCTTTGGTAGGCTGACACACCACTTATAAATTTTTCTTTTAGGAAGCTTTCTGAATAATAAAAATGATATTTTTATATTTGCTCCACTTATGCATGCCATTAAATATTTGTTCAAAGAATGAGTCAATCTACATTTATTTTAAAGGAAACGCCACGTAAACGGTAAATCAGATAAAAATAGATTAAGCTTCATCATTACTAAGTACATATGAACATATAGCAAGTAAATTCCCTACTAAAGTGCAAGTTAGAAAAAGTTCTAGGCACTAAGTGCTGGAAATACTTGTTTATAATGCCAGTACTGTATGCTTGGATAAATTATTATGGGTTGGTTCTACAAGTAGAATCAAAAAACATACCCGTACAATGAGAATCCATTTGATCAGAGACAGACCAAATCCACAGATTGCACCATACCTTCCAGCTATGGTATTGGTTATACAGAAGGATAAACAAAATCCAATCCAGTTGAAAATAAATGCCACTATAAAATAAAAGAAACAGTAGCTTATGTTAATCTGTATAGCTAAGTAAACAGACTTCACATTAATTTCACTTAATAACTAAAAAGGACATGCTTACAGAGTCTGCAGCTCCCTTTTGGTAATTCAAGCTGTCAGATTACTTTGAATCCAGACATTCTCAATGGTATATAGTCACTTAATAATAAAGTAAATGGTAAACAGGATCTGACCTAATACTTTAAACAAGAGAACATTCCAACATGACAGAAAGTAATACTTTGCTACAGAAATCTGAGCAGACAACAGTAGACAAGAAGGGTGAATGCAAATAAAGGACTTGAGCATACAATATTTGGATTCAAACAGAAAATAAACTTGTTACAATTTTGTGATCTAGTTATATGCACACGTGTGCGCACCAAGGCTGCATATTTAACTTTATTCAGTTTGAATAGAACACAGTAAAATCATCTGATCTTGCTCTGTAAACACAGTGTATGAAGTTGAAAAGTTGGTTTCGTTGGTTACTGTCTTCTCTTCTAGATCTATATCCAAGCATCCTTTACATAGAAACTTAAAAAAATGAAGCAACAAAAACAACATTGAGCATGAGTACTATTGCTACTTCTGTTAATTTGATACAGCTCTCAGTAGAAACACAATTACATGTTTCATGTCTTACTGCTCATCCAGTTGACACACAACAATGTAATACGTACAGGCTTCAGTCTGAGTGCATTGGGTCAAAGTGGGGTAATCCCAATTAGGCAGTATACCAGCCTTGGGAATGAGGGAACTAAAGAAAAGGCATAGATCAGAACAGCTGAGAGCACTAAAGGAAGATGACAACTCCCAGAAAGGACCAGACAATGTACATGAAGGAAATTAAGCCCACAGTAAACCCAGAAGACATCATAGAGGCAGGGAAGAATGGATGTAGGACAGAGGAGAGAACTCCTGCACACAAATTCTGAATGGTCTAAGACCCAATACTTGGGGGCAGAGCATTACATCATACAGGAAACGTCTGTCTTGGCAGTAAAAATCTGAACACACAGTAAAACTTTGGGAACAGAAAAAATGTTTCTAGGTAACCCTTTCAAGAGATTTCTTATTTATTTCTTTGCAATTTAAAACCTCGCTACAACTCCTCCAATAACCACATTGAGTCGTGATGATTTTTCCTCAAAAGCAGAAATGGAATAGTTTGTAACACTGAATTTCCATTCACTTAAAGAACTGAAGTTTCAAGAGAAATTTTGAAAGACTTCGCATCATCATCACAGTCATTTTGTACAAGTGAGAAAACATCTTGCCTCTGATGATGATGAGAAAGTTTACTTTTATGTTAATTACTAATAAAAAACCCTCAAAACTTTAAAGAAACACTGATCCAACCCAGTATATGCAGAAAAAAAATAAACAAATAGTATTTTATTACATATCAGTTGCAGAACAACATGTTAGCAATCCTGACATTTACATAGCTTTTCAAAACAAACAGCATTTACATTTGAGAAAGCTTGGACAAATTGCTCTAGAAGCAGGAATTCCCATTTTTAAGCATGCTTTTCAAATTCACCATACTTTCAACAGTAACATTTGCAGAAGTTAGTTCTTCAGCATGTCTGTTCCTGCCCCATACACAACTACAGGCTGGGCTTGTTCAGCCTGGAGAAAAGAAGGCTGCAGGGTGACCTCATTGCAGCCTTTCAGCACAAACAGGAGGGGAAATCAACTCTCTGAAAGGATAGATAACAGCAGGACAAGGGAAAGATTTTAAGTTGAGCGAGGGAAGATTTAGGTTGGATGTCAGGGGGAAGTTCTTTACAGAGGGAGTGGTGAGGTGCTGGAACAGGCTGCCCAGAGAGGCTGTGGATGCCAGGTTGGATGGGGCCCTGGGCAGCCTGGTCTGGTATAAAATGGGGAGGTTGTTGGCCCTGCATGTGGCAGGGGGGTTGGGGATCCTTGATGTCCCTTCCAACCCTGGCCATTCTGTGATAACTAGTTACTGCTCTTCCCCTTCTCCTCATGCTACTGATTGTGACTGACTTGTGGCTCTGACAGGCAAGCCATTAAGGAGAAAGACGACAGACAAGTATATAATGGACTAAGCATAGTACTTACCACTTTTAATGGTTATATATAAAGGCAAGGATTTATAGCACCTACATTTCGTATATATTGTAAAAAGAATAATTTACCCAAGTATACTAAGGGAATTAAGTTCTTAGAGTCAAATTTTTAAACACCACTGTATTTTCTTTTCAAATTATCCTAAGCAAAAAATTCAAAATAAGATCCTCAGTCACTGAGTATCAGGAAGATATTTAACACTGAGTTATTTGCACAACTCCTGAAAGACAAGGCATCAACGTTTTCCAGTATTGCTCAAACTTTATTCCCTTTGCTTTACTCAGTGTGTTGTTCCAAGTTAGCATCAGATAACAAAAATGGGAAAGAAAAACCATAGACTGTCTAGCAGCTGTAAATTATGCAAGTTTAGTTTTATTAGCATGCATGAACTAAGTAGTGAGATTTGCCTTCTACATACGCTTCTACTTATTTCAAAGTCAGAGAGAGATTGACAAAACAAAGCATCTCTGTCTACAGCTCAGAAATCACTAAATTGTGCAAACTTCTTGCTGCAACAAATGCAACCCTCTGCATTATGCAACAAGAACTGTTTCCCATTCCAAGGATCATATTCATATCTTAGCCTAACTCTCAGCTACTGTCCTCCTTAATAAATATAAGATATTTAGATTAAACTTTCGCTGTCTACACTGAAGCCATGACTTCAGTCTCTCTTTTTACTACTCTAACAACACACAACAAGTAGGACTGTTAAAGGTTTAGGTTTTTATTTTTAACACACTCTTGAAGTGACAACAAGAAGAGTAAGCATATATGGATATATTTCAAATTACATTTTAAAAAAATCAGCCAGTAGAGTTATTTTGTGACAACAAAACTCATACTGAGCAACAGGTAAGAAGCTGCTTTCCAAAAACTGCGATAGGTTAAAATTTCTGTGTTTTCTGTTGGCCTTCAGAGCTGCAAGAACACACTGCAGCTTCATGTCCAGGCTATTCATTCATCAGGCCCTCCCATCCCCCCTCCCAAGTCTTTCTCCACAGGTCAGCTCTCAATGAATTCTTCTTCCAGTACATACCTGGGATTACTTTACTCCAATCCAAGTGCAACATCTTGCACTTGACCTTGTTGATCCTCATTAGGTTCATGTTGGCCCACTTCTCAAGTTTGTCCAGGTCTCTCTGAATGGCATCTCTTACGTTCTATCAACTGCACCACTCAGCTTAGTACTACCTGTGAATGTGCTGAGGGTGCCCGTGATCCCACTATCTCTGTCAGTGATTAACACGTTACAGGACCAATGCCAATACTGACACATATTTTATTCCCACAATTTACAGTCAATGCAAAAAATGTAGTTTTTCCATTTCTAATCTTATTACATTAAAAAATCCAACAATAGCAACAAGCAAAGTAGAACATATCTATTTCTTCCTCCTCACATTCTTTCACTCCACTTGCTGATCTTTTCAACTTAGCTTTCTACACCTTCATATTAATTACTCATCTTAAGTTTACTAGCATCTTTTCCATGATATTAAATATAAAACTGGTCTGAAGATATATGTTGGTTCCAAATTTAACCCACAGCTTAAGTCTGTAATGAGATTATAATGGCAACTACATATACAAAATGCAGCCATATACAACTATTTCCTTTATTCCCTGAGTTGTCTGTACAATGAATTTGTTATGGTCTTTTTTTGTTGGTGGCTAAGCCAACCTAATCTTTACAATACCTCTCAGTTCATGCCTGCTTGCAGCCTCCACAGGTAGATTTCCTAGCTTGTGTGCAGTTTATTGACTGAAGCATTTACTAGCTTTAAAAATTGAACATTAGCTTATGAAGGAATGGGTATTAATTGTTCCAACATAGCACCTGGAACAAAATTTAAATTTCTCTGTATTGAGATTTCTCTGATGTTGAGTTGTAGACGTGTTTAAATTGCCCAGAAATTATTCAAATACAAATCACATGTCATCAAGATAAGAACTTGAAATTCAGCTGTTTGATCCATTTGCCACAGAGACTAGCTTCTGAGCAGATAAGTCTGCATTGGCAACGGATCTGGAGTAAAAAGGCCAACCAAAAAGCTCTTTTTAAGGCTTTTTTGAGGCTAGCATCAGCACCACGCTTGTGCTAGGAGCTGGCAGCTTATGGGTGGGCTCCTGAGTCACCAGGGGTAGAGCTGGCACATTAGCAGCACAGTTTAAACGCCCATCCTTAACCTTCACACCTGATAATAAGTTTTAAATAGCTTCCATTACACAAAACACATCAGGTGAGAAACCACTGTTTCTGCTCACTGAGAAAGGGGAGGTTCAGTAAGTGAGCACAGCCTTCATTTCCCATAGGGTGCTACATCTGTGCATGTGGGAGGTGGGTCTAGTGGTGAGAAGTGTAAACTTTGGTCCCTCCTTGCTCAAGAGACCAGCTTTTCTTGGCAGTCCCTGCGACCACAGGCCGAAACACAGTCTCCACTACACAGCAGGCTTGTTCTAAGAAGACCATGGCAACCCAGACGGAGAAATGTCACTGTTCAGGTCTATGGCTGCAGGGAGTGCCTGAGCCTGTTGCCTAGGGAGAGTAGCAGGGACTCCACCTGTGTGAGGTGTGAGCAGGTGGATGAGCTACTTAGTTAGGTGGAACTTAAAGATGAGGTGCAGAGACTTAGGGCCATCAGGGAGTGTGAGCGGGAGATCGGTAGAGTGACTCGCTGGCTTACCAGAGGGAAAGGTTCTGGGAAAATACCCCCAGAAAGGTGGTGGACCCCCTGCCCTGTCACAGTTGAATAGACCTGACTGATGAGGAAGGTTGGAAGAGAGTCCCAACTCGGTGTCACAGGACACCCCCATCTACCTAGCCCAGATCCCCAGCTCCCTCTAAGCAACAGGTTCCAGTTGCTGGAAGTTGAAGGGGAGGTGAGTGAAGAGGTGATGGAGGATCTGCCTAGGAGAAAGCCTAGGGCGAGGCGGTCACCCCCATGCCTTGAGACTGCCTCTGGCAGGAAAGAAAGAAGGGTGGGCGTAGTGGGTGACTCCCTTCTCAGAAGAACGGAGGGCCCCATATGCAGACCTGACCTGGGCTACCAGGAAGTGTGCTGCCTTCCCGGGGCTCTGGTCAGAGACATAATGAGGAAACTCAGTACACTGGTTAGGTCATCTGACTGCTTTCCATTACTTGTAGTTCAGGTGGGCAGTGATGAAATTGCTCAGACAAGCCTACAAACTATGAGAAAAGATTTCAGGGGTTTAAGACTTTTAGTTCAAGAATCAGGAGCTCAAGTGATCTTCTGCCCTATACCTTCAGGGCCAGTAAGGGACACTGAGTGGGATTGGAAAGCATGAGCAATGAATAATTGGCTTGGAGGCTGGTGTCGAGCAAGAAATTTGGGGTTCTTTGATCATGGGGAAGTTTACTCAGCCCCTGGCCTATTGTCTGTCCATGGAACCCACCTATCTCAAAGGGGGCAACGAATACTAGCGCAGGAGCTAGCAGGGCTTATTGAAAGAGCTTTAAACTAGCTACGAAGGGGGAAGGGGACAAAACAGGCCTCACAAGAGATGAACCTAGGGGAACGATGCTTAAGCTGAGGCAGTCTACTTGACTGACGTGCATGCATACCAATGCACGCAGCATGAGCAACAAGCAGGAAGAGTTGGAAGCGATTGTGAGTCAGGCTAATTATGACCTTGTTGCTATTACCAAAACATGGTAGGACCACTCCCATGATTGGAGTGCTGTGATAGATGGCTACAAGCTCTTCAGAAGGGATAGACGAGGTGGTGGTGTGGCCCTTTATATTAAAGACTGTTTTGATATTGAAGAGCTCAGGGTTGGGAACGACAGAGTTGAATGTCTATGGGTAAGGATCAGGGGGAAGGCCTGTAACGGTGACATCTTGTTGGGGGTCTGTTATAGACTGCCTAATCAGGAAGAAGAGATGGATGAGGTGTTCTATGAGCAGCTTGCGGAAGTCACGTGATCGCCAGCGCTTGTTCTCATGGGAGACTTCAACTTTCCTGATATATGTTAGAAATATAACACAGCACAGAGGAAGCAGTCCAGGAGGTTTCTAGACTGCTTGAAAGATAGCTTCCTTATGCAACTGACAGGAGAGCCTACCAGGGGTGGTGCCCTGCTAGACCTGGCCTTTGCTAACAGAGAAGGACTGGTGGGAGAAGTGAAGGTTGGGGACCATCTTGGGCAGAGCGACCACGGAATTGCAGAATTCTCCATTCTTGGAAATGTCAAAAGAGTGGCCAGCAAAACTACCTTCTTGAACTTCCAGAGGGCAGACTTTGATCTGTTCAGGGTGCTTGTTGCATGGGTCCCTTGGGAGTCGCTTCTCAAGGGTAAAGGGGCCCAGGAAGCCTGGACGCTCCTCAAGACAGAAATCTTAAAGGCACAAGAACAGGCTGTCCCTGAGTGCTGTAAGGCAAGCCGTACGGGCAGATGACTGGTGTGGATGAGCTGGGAACTACTGTTGAGACTCCAGGAGAAAAAGAGAGTCTACATCCTCTGGAAGAAGGGACAGACTGCTTGGGGAGATTACAAAGAAGTAGCTAAGGTATGCAGGGAGGAAGTTAGGAAGGCAAAAGCCCAACTTGAGCTCAGATTGGCCACTGCAGTAAAAGAGAATAAAAATTCCTTTTACAAATATATATCAACGGCAAAAGAAGAACCAAAGATAGTTTTCATCCTATACTCGATGCAGCAGGGAACGTGGCCACTGAGGACAAGGAGAGGGATGAGTTCCTCAATGTCTTCTTTACATCTGCCTTTAGTAGCCAGACCAGTTATCCTCTAGGCATTCTACGCCCTGATCTGAAAGTCTGGGATGCTGCTCAGAATATACCCCCAGCAATTCAGGTGGAGGCAGTCAGAGAGCTCCTCCTCCATCTGGACTGTCACAAGTCCACAAGGACTGGATGGGCTGCACCCTCAGCTGCTGAGGGAGCTGGCAGGGGTGATTGCCAAGCCACTCTCGGCCACCTATCAGTGCTCCTGATTAATGGGAGAGATCCCAGAGGATTGGAGACTTGCTGATACGACTCCTATCTTCAAGAAGGGCCGTAAGGAGGATCCAGGGAACTACAGGCCTGTCAGCGTGACCTCAGTACCAGTGAAAGTAATGGAGCAAAGCCTTTGACACGGTCTCTCACAGGCTTCTTCTGCGGAAACTGGCTGCCTGTGGTCTGGACAGGTATACCTTTCTTTGGGTAAGGAACTGGCTAGAGGACTGTGCCCAATGGGTAGTGGTTAATGGAATCAAGTCCAGCTGGTGACCCGTTTCAAGCTGTGCCCCCCAGGGGTCAGTACTGTGGCCCATCTTGTTTAATATCCTTATTGATGACCTAGATGACGGGATTGAGTGCACCCTCACCTCAATAAGTTTGCAGATGACATCAAGCTGGGAGGTTGAGTTGATCTGCCTAAGGGTAGGGAGGCTCTTCAGAGGGATCTGGATAAGCTGGATCTCTGGGCTGAGGTTCAACAAGGCTAACTGTCAGGTCCTGCATTTTGGCCACAACAGCCCCATGCAGCATTATAGGCTTGGGGATGAATGGCTGGATAAGTGTGAAAAAGAGAAGGACCTGGGAGTGTTGGTTGATGCTTGGCTGAACATGAGAGGTGGCCAAGAGGGCCAACAGCATCCTGGCCTGCATTAGAAACAGTGTAGCCAGCAGGAGGAGGGAGGTAATCATCCCCCTGTACTCAGCACTGGTGAGGCCACACATTGAGTACTGTGTTCAGTTTTAGCCCCTCACTATAGGAAGGACACTGAGGCCCTGGAGCATGTCCAGAGAAAGGCAATGAAACTGCTGAGGGGTCTGGAGCACAAGTCTTATGAGGAGCAGCTGAGGGAGCTGGGATTGTTTCTCCTGGAGAAGAGAGGCTCAGAGGAGACCTCATTGCACTCTACAACTTCCTGAAGGGAGGTTGTGGTGAAGAGGAGTTTGGCCTCTTCTCCCAGGCAACGAGCAGGACACGGAGAAATGGCCGCAAGTTGTACCAGAGGAGGTTTAGCTTAGACATGAAGAAAAACTTTTTCTTTCAGAGAGTGGTCAGGCACTGGAATGGCCTGCCCAGGGAGGTGGTGGAGTCACCGTCCCTGGCATTGGTTAAGAGGTGTTTGGATGAGGAGCTGCAAGATATGATTTCATAGCTTGTGGCAGCAATGGTAACGAGAAGACGGTTGGACTAGATGATCTTATAGGTCGTTTCCAACCTTGTGATTCTATGATTCTATGATCTTTCTTCTTTTCTTTCCTTTCTTCATCAACTCATCTATGGGCTCTAATTCATTTTTATTTTTTTTTCCTAGGGTTCAAGGACACCTGCGGAGAAGGACTTGGGAGGCTCTGATGGACAAAAAAGATGAACAGGAACCAGCAGTGTGCTCTTGCAGCTCAGAAGGCCAACAGTACCTGCACTGCATCAAGAGAGGGACAACCAGCACAGAGAGGGAGGTGATTTTCCCTCTCTACTCTTACCTTGTGAGTCTCTCCATGTGGAGTACTGTGTTCGAGCCTGGGGCCCTCAGCAGAGAATGAGAGCGGAGCTGTTGAAGTGGGTCCAGCAGAGGGCCACAAAGATTATTAAAGGGCTGGAGTGTCTCTCCCATGAACAAAGGTTGAGGGAGTTGAGCTTGTTCAGCTTGGAGAAGAGAAGGCTCCAGCAAGACCTCACCATACTCTCCCAGTACTTACAAGCACTAGGGAGACTGACTTTCTGCATTCTGATGATCATAAGACAAGGAATGGCTTTAAATTAAAACAGGGGAGATTTAAGTTTGATATCAGGAAGATTTATTCTTCTCAGAGGGTGGTAAGGTGCTGGAACAGGTTGCCCAGAGAAGTTATGGATGGATCTTTGGAGGTGTTCAAGGGCCAGGTTGGATTGGATCCTGGGCAACTTGATCTAGTGGATGGCAACTCTGCCCATGGCAGGGAGGTTGGATCTAGACGATCTTTAAGGTCCCCTCCAACCTAAACCATTCTATGACAGAAACTGATAGAAATCCAGCCCTGATCACTAGAGAGCACATTTTTTGCTCATCACCATAATCACAAGCTCCAAAAGTTTCTTAAACCATATGATTTTATTCCTTAAAGATAAAATAGGTTGGTTTCCAAATTTTTCCCCCTAAGTTTCTGAAACAAGTGCTAAATCAAAAAAAAAAAAAAAACCCAAACAAAAAACACAAAACCTTAAGTCATTTTGAAAACAAAGCAACATGTTGATGTAAAAGACTTAGACTATATTGTCTCCTTTTCTTTCGTTAAGCAAAACACAACAGTATTTTTCAACTTAGATGACAAAGAGGTTTTTAACTTTTACATACCAAGCTGCCACAAAAGAAATATCTGACCACTAGATGGCCTGAAGAAAAATATTTTTAGCAGGTTCTGCAACTACCACTAGATGGTAGCTACACATCACTAGTAAATGTCAATCATCAGGCAGGAACATTAAAAAAAGAACAAAAAATATGCATTTGATTATGCTTCATTGAATAAAATGAAGTAACAAAAGCTAATTTCTGTTTTACACTTAAAATTAAGGCAACCATCTCCCAAGATCTTCATACAAGTGCTGTATGTAACAGTCACAGAAAGAATCTGAGTGAGCTCATCAAGAACAAGCTGTTCTTTCTGTGATCCTCTCACTGCAACACAGTTCCTGATACTGTTTTCCTGCATTTTAACTACATGAGGAAACTTATTCCAGGTTCTCACTGATCTGCCACCTCTGCTTCCAGGATTTAAACATAACCCATGTAGGAAAAAAAAAAAAAAAAATTAGAGCTGTTCTGGAAATTTTAACTCCTGCACCCCTGAGTTTACTGTGGAACATCGATAACCAAAAATCATAAAACCATGGCATGTCATACATCAAATCTATGGTCCTTAAAAGAAGAGGAATACATCCCACACACTGTTTGAGATCTATTCCCTCTGAGTTATTTAGTTCCTTTTTCATCTAATTCTTCAATTCCCCACTCCCCCCAAAAAAACCCACACTGAAAATGAGATCTATGTATTCAGTGAGTTGTTAACTCCTCATATAATGAACATAAATACCAAATAAACTACGTAAATTCTCATACGTAAATACCACATATAATAGTCAAAATTATTTGCTTCTAGTGCAGCTTCTGCACAGCATGATTTTAACTACCACACTCCTAGGTGCAAACTAATGTGCTTTCACTAATGATATAATAGACTTAAAACATTTTGGAGCCATCAATTCATCCACTTGACTTCCAATCGCAGTGCTAATGAAGGCCTGAATCAGGACTTGAAAGCAAGAGCTAGTTCATACAATACACAGAACCTAAACAGGTTAAATACAAATGGTTACAGAACACAGGGCAGGTGAAGGAAGGGAAAAAGAAATTGAAGATATCCCTTCACCCCTCAAAATTGGACCCTTTTTATGGTCCAATTACAGAAACCGATTAGGATACAAAAGTCACTTTGTCACCAAACAAATATCTGTATATTTGCTATGTGAGATAGACCAATTATTCTCCTTCGAAGACACAGTCCCCAAGCTGTGCATTATATATGAGAATGAACAAATTTTGAAGTTCTATAACCTGCATCTCCAGTCGTAAAATAGGTAACTAAGATAGACATAAAAGGGACATGAACTAAAATGAAATTTAGGTTGAAAGGCATGAAGAGGATTTTAATGAATGATCAGCTTTCATCCTGATGACTGCTAGGAAGAATGGCTGCATCCCCTGCCCCAAACTTTTACACAGGTTGACAAAAACTCATTCATTTCAGAATGGGGAAATAGCCTTAAAATTAGAAATAATCATGTAATTAGTGAAACTGAAGCAACCAACATTCTTCTGCAATTAACTTCCAGTGGCTAAATCTAAATTTACTCAACACAGTAGGTAAAGTACAAGGCAAAGAATGCACAGCATACAGAGACAGTGCCTGAATAACTGGTCAAGTAGTGCTGGCTGTAACCAGAGACTATCTGAAAACTCTACATATTTATGCACTAGCAGGTAGTTCAATCTGAAATTAAGCATAGCTGCAATTGTTCCACGAGGCCACACGCAGCTACTTAATTCACTCTACTAATACAGGCAACTTCGATACGGCACACTCTTTCTCAAATTTCTTCTACCTTAAAGTTGGTTGCCAGGTCTCTGTGATTCAGCCTTTAGAGCTGGTTGTCCAACTGGAAGACGACAGAACTACTCAACTTATAGTAAAACAGTACAGTCTTTATGTACCTCAGAACAGTGATTATTTTTGTCCCCTAATATGCAAAAGGTGTCACAGGAAAAAAACCGAAACACTGGCTACATCTAAAACAGGATGCACTTATATCTGCATACAGGTAAAAAAAAATAAATACAGTACATTAACGCAGTTTTATCACAGTTACTTTTTATATTCCATAGAAATAAGGTACAATTAAGAGATACCTCTATAGGTCTGGGATACAAGATAACTTACTGAAAAATGCCAACATGAAGATGCCATCATTGCCCACTCTAAGCTGATCTGCATCACTGAAATCATCCCGTGGTGGATACTCTTCTTCCTGGATTTACAGGTTAGTGATAATTTAGTGAAAAGTTTATTTTAGAATAACTAACTGTAGGATTACAGTATTAATCATGTTTCTAAATCTAGAAAAGAACTGACATTTCTGTAATATGTCCACATCAAGGAACTTGAAAGAAAAATATTTGTAAACAAGGCTTATGTTACTTATGTTGACAGTGCACGGATTTAACAGTTTCTGTAGAAGATATTGTCTATACATCTTAACTACAAATTGTTTCCAGTGACTACTTTGACAATCTAGACCAATAAAAATCCTCTCTTATTATATTTATTTTAATATGCAGCCAAGTTGTTACTAATAATATTTTTCCAAAAGTTTGTGTGTTTTATTTTTTTTCTCTAACAGAATAATCTTTGAATGCTTTGAGTTAAAGAAAAAGGATTTAGAATAAGGTTAGACTCTTAAAAATGCTGATGCAAAAGCACAGCACTAATCCATTTATAGATTATCCTACAAACCGCTGTAAAATATATGTAAAGGGAACAACACCTGTAGAGACACTAGAGGGCGTGAGCACATTAAAATTGTTTAAACATCTGAACTCAGAAAATACCTAAGTTAAACAGAAGTAAATGGATGACAGTCAAAACAGTGCAGAAATTTATCTGGTCATGTCAAAATACTAAATCTTAACACACTGAAAGTATAGGTCTGTACTGTTTCTCAATATCTTCAACAGGACTTGGAAGATCTAATTCATGTACAGCTGTGTGGGCTAGGAAACCTAAGTTTCCATTGCAACAGATTTTCAAAGAGTCTAATGAAAACTGCAGAAAACAGCTAAACATTATGTCAAATGAACAACAGCAAAACAAAGCAGGGTAATAAGTTAAATAACGGCTGTCAGAAACAGTAGCAATGCAGTCTGGGCAGAAACATGAGTAACCTCTATTTACTTTTCCTCCACTTTTTCAACAACTGGTCATAATGACTTAGAATTGAAGTAAGAAATACCATATTAAAAATAATGAAAAATAAATTGAGCTTAAAATGAGATTTAGCTGTTTTACCCAGAGCAAACAATTACTAATGAAATAATGTACTTCTTACTCTTGTGATTATGATTTTAACATATTATCCACTCACTATATCAGTGGCTACTTTGCATGTATCTCTATACATACATCTATTCATAAGTAAAAGATAATTAAAAATCATAATGATCTGTCATGCAATTGTCATATACACTTTTGTGAACAGTGCAAAAAAATCTACCACAGTGTAGTGATTCCATTTAAGCTTGCTAGAACAAATTGTACCAACTCCAGACAGCCACCATTAACCTTTATTAACATGGTCATGAAGTTCCAGTTGCTATCTTCCATTTCAGTTCATTTATCAGGTCTTTGTATCTCAAAAAAATATTAACACGCTATTGTTCATAAGGACAATTGCAATTGCAATTGCAAATCACAGAGTTGAACAGCAACCTTAAGAGAGTATAACTCAGCTCCAGGTAATTTCAAATGCCTATAAGTGGTCACCTTATGCAGCCATAAAAGCATTAGTTTATTTAGCATGACTTTGCTGCAGCTGCAAGACTGATAGGGGAAGGGAAGGGAAAGACTGAAAACACATTAAACAAAAAGGTTACATTTGAAATGCTTATATTTAAAATACATATGCCTCAGAAGCTTTTTTCCAAGTTTTAGCAACAAAAGCTTTTGATTTTAATTTCATAAGGTCTGTAAAACCCCATTTTTTCCCCTTAAGTTGTTTGCTAGCTGCTCCATCTCACACTGGCTTTTACAAATCAGTTCACCAACTCAGTCTTACCCTTCACGAAATGATCTTGCTTAGTTACAGTAAAAAGTTTAACATATTCATCTATACACACATTACTAAGGCTTGTATATGGAAGAAACATGCATCAGTATATGGTCTAGGGACATGAAAACAGGCACTTGCAATAAGTATGAGCAACTTATTCATCGTACTCCATGCCAAAATGGAATCACAGTGGGCTATGTTCTATTTACTGTCTTCAAGAACCAGCCTTTTAAAGTGATCAGAATCTTCAATGAAATGGTGTTCTACCTTTAAACCATATTCAGCACATATGCATTCACATAGTGCTTGGTTTTATCACTGGTCCCAGAGACTGAATACATTAACTGTCCTCTGCTCAAGCCTCACAAATATAGGCTGCCCTTCATAAACCAGTGTTCTCATTATACTTAGTGTCAAAGCTATCACTTTCTTCAATTTTTGGAAATGAAAAGGGACAACACAAAATGACTGTCCTCTCAAGTGATGATTAGAAACTCAATAGTTTCATAATAATACTTCTATTAGATACTGATATTTTACTCGATAAGAATAATGTTATACTTATGTTTATATTCTTAATGTGAATGTCACTGATATCCTAGTGCTATATATGTATGTACACACACACACACACACAAATATGCACACAAATCGCTAAAAAAAAAACCACAACTTTCTTCAATATCTTTCATTGATTTTTGACAAAATAGTTCTATTAACGATCATGGATAAATTCATTTTGATTGCTGAACATGCTGAAATTTGTATAAACAGAAAATTTAATATTCCTGTGACCAGGAAAATGGTTAAACAGCAAAATATATCATCAAGATGAATGATATATCACACAGAGGAATTTCTATAAGCTAAATCTATAAGCTGAAGAACATCAAAAGGTACACAGCATCTAACTAAGTCAAATCTATTTGCTCCTCCGGAACCAGAGTGCTCTCTGTAGCTATTTATGGAAGAGAAGGCTGCTTGTTTGTTTACACCAACCCCCAACGATTTTGTAACATCTTTTTAACTGAAACCTGGCATGGCATACAGTGAGACAGCCATCTTTAATCAAGGAAGGAATTGGAGTTTTCAGGAACCTGTTGAATAACTGAACTGATAAAAAAAACTGTTCCCAATGCAGGCTTACAGAGAAAAACTAAGAAGAAAAAATGATTAAATAACTTGGAAAAACACATAAATTGTATTTTCAGCATACAAAACAAAAAGGAAAACTTAATGACGAGAGGGGAAAAAAGGGCATGATGAAACCCAGGAGCATTTGTATGCCGGTAGGAAAATTCACAAGTAGAGTCTAAACTAGAGAGAACTAATACCATACCTCGGGACGACTGTGGAATATTTCATCAAACAGACTCCTAGACTCCCTAAACTGGGCGTGCTAAGCATGTAAAAACAGAAAAACATAAGACAAACGCAACTAAAGAGCATTAAATAAAAGCAATGCATTGCAACGTACAAGTCATTTACCTGTGAGCAGTATGTTTGCATGTTTAAACTAACCTTTGAAAACTGACATCGAGAATAAAAAAAGGCAAACATGAAAAGTCAGTTTATATACATATATATATATATATAATTACTGCTATCACAAGTGATGACAAAGGATTCCTACAATTTCTTTGATATGTTGAGCACATAACTAGGAGCATATGAAAGAAATGAATGTTTACACAATCTATTCCCCCCCATAACATCCCTATCTCATTCAGGAAAAAAAAAGTATGAAATCTAGTTCATTAAACATTTTTTTATGCAGTTTTCCTCTCTTCTGGAAAATTAATAGGCTTGTAGCCTTCTTTGCTGTACATTTTAGAGTATATCATGAAGGGGTTATCAGCTTCATGTATTGCTCAAGGTAACATAAGCTCATCTAACATTTTAAACTGTTTGTGTTATTGTGGTGAAGCTGCAAAATATCCTCATTCAACAAGCAAGAAGTTACAAGCATAGCTCTTAGCACAGTTCACTATCTTAAGAGCACTGATTCCATAAACCTGAAAATTAGAAATCGAAAAGCAATATTTTTTGTGAATGTTTTTCAAAGCATGTAATAAGTAACTTAAACATTGCATGCAGATGCCACTGACTGTAATCTCAAAGTAAAAGCAATAACTAATTACAGACCACTAGTGCAAAATTCAAGTGACTTAATTGTTCTTCTGCAAGTACTCGGAGCTCAGAATCAATATATTTAATATCTTTCCCCTTAGGATGACAAATCATCACCCTAACCGTTATGTGACATTTTCCATAGCCTTAATATTGTTTCATTAATATAGCTTCTGTGTGCACTTAAAGGAAAATAAGGAAAAGAAGCGAAATGATCAGAAACCACCATCAAACTTGAGATCCTTAGCAGTCAGCAGGACTTAACACTTTTAGGTAAACTGAGAAAGTTTCTGATATTAACAGTACTGACTTAATCTACAAATCATTTAGCAAGTTTCTGCTTTCGGGGAATGATGGTATGTTCCTACTGATTTTTCCTGAGTAGGTGAAATTTTTATGAATTTCATTAAGCATCAGCCCTTATTTCCTAAGTTCTTCTGTGTGCTTTGGAAAATAACATATACTGTCAGATTTTTATGCAAAAGTTCATTTATTAATTCATCACCACATCTTACAATCCTATCTCTGAAATCTAGATTCCTGCCCCTTGCCTCCATTTTACCTGTTTTCCTGTCTTGACAATTCGTTCCTGACTGTTCAACTAAGTTTTACTAATGCATTTGATTTTTTACTATTCTCACATTGCATAATTTCCAAATAGAGTTATTTCCCTTCCTCAGCTCCAAAAGTGTCTGCTCACAAAGCAACACAAACCTCCTAACATCAGTTAATTCTGTTCCTTCTCACTTCTCCTTATGACCACTCTGTACTTTTTACACATTTGGACTTACATTCAACCTTGTTTTTTCTCATTTCAACTCAGACTCATCCTCTCTCATCCTGCCTGTGTTCATTTTGTTAGCAAAGCCAGATCTAGACTTCTCTTCCCACAACATGTAAGCTTCAGAGTCTCAAGATCTTTGTCCTGCTTTCTTCTACCTACTGCTGACATCCTTGTGATTGAGTCAAATTGCCTTTCTCTTCCCTACTGATCAAAGGCCAAGAATAATAAAACTATCCATGGCACACCAGAAACTCACAGTTTCAGTACTGAAAGTATTTAAGGGCAGTCGTATGACCTATCTTTTTTTGTTTGATAATCCTGTTCTGATACAGGACATCTGCAAACATTCTCTGGAGACAACACATCTGCAGCCCCATTTCCTGCAGTCTGAACTTGTTCATGGGAGACTCTCTCCACAAATTTAGTAGTTCTAAAGCTTTATGTATCAAGTATGGAAACTCATTTTTCAGTAACTTATGTTGGCCAAAGCCATCAGATTTTCTGAGGCAGGGTAAAAGATGTTTCCAACACACAAAAAAATCTAAATATGTGACAATTAGAGCACTTCAAAATAAAAGGCTTAAAAACACAAGAAGAAAACCAGTTTTACTTAGATCCGTTCTTAAGTAGGCTATACCTCAGCTTCAGGCTTCCCTCCCACCCCCATTTAAATCCAGGTCAGAGACAATTGCATCTATGTCTAAAGCTTCCGCTTCATAGGGTCCCAGATCTACAAAGTTAGAAGCAAAAAGAGTATTGCAAGAGTTGCACATGCCGCATCAGAAGTATTGTAAGACTGCTAACAGTACCCATAAAATTAATGTTTCAGTTGCTAACATCTCAAATAAATTTGAAGTTCACTGACTGAAATCAAGGGCTACATTCAGACCAAAGCTTCAGCCTTACTTCTACTTAAGTTGCAAGCACTAACAGACTAGATATAATCCACGCTTCTGTTAAAAGGTTACAAAATCATTGCCTCCTAGCAGGAGCTTGGCAAGAAACCATGCAAATATTTTGCATTCACAGCTACATTTAGTAAAGCAGACTTGTGTAACACCTCCAATGGTGATGTCACATAGACCTATTTTAACTATAGCTGTGTCTACCTCTAATTGCTGTGCACTGTGATTACTGCATGGCAATCAAGGAAGAAACCAATTCCAGCTGCACAAGCTGAAGTTTTCCATTCAAAAACATGCTGCACTTGACATGTACAACCCAGTTAGGAAGATTTTAAATGCATCTCAAACTCAATCACCTTAAACTCAAGGTGTAGATCTATAGAGAAAGCTCTGAAAGCCCAATTTAATTATGGCATATTACAATCAATCCTACAAAAAAAAAAAAATAAATAAAAATAAAAAGCAGAATTTCAAAGAAAAAAAAATAATGTCATTGACTGTTTATAAAACTAACTTAATAATTGGAAATGTGAATTGTGAGGGATTTTGTTTGTTTTTCAGTTTTTTTTGTTTGTTTTGCTTCTGCTTTTATTTTGAAGACTGCATTCATTATGACATTAATTCTTACAAAACTCTAAGTACTGAAAGCATACCTATTAATTTACAGTTTACCATACTTGTAGTATGTGACTTTTTTCTTTAAGTACTTGGAACATTTCTTCCAACTTGTCATGGTTTTCCAGTATTTAAGTTTTTCAAGAAACAAATAGCAAGGACTTATCTTTTACAAAGATCTACTGTTTGGTGTTTCAACTCTTCCAGACAGTGAGAATTTCATTCCTTTCCGAAGTTCTGCTTACTTTACTAATTTTTTTTTTTTTTTTAAGCATATGAAACACTCAAAATCAGCACTAGTTCTAGAAATTGACATTATCAGTGGATATTTAATTAAAATATGACAAGATAGTGAATAAACTATCAAAACAGGGCAATGGATGGTTTTTCAGAAATATTTAACCACCTACTAAGCCTCAAGAGTGCAAACACTGTACAACTTCTCTAGTAGTAACTTACACTACCTATAAAAAAATGAATGTATAAAAAATTAAAATCACCTGCCCATCATTATTTTTAGTGAGTAGGCCATGAGATGGTCCTTATTATTATAAATCATTAGATTAGTCTCACAAGTTCTATAAAGTTGAAACAAAGAACTGCTTTACTTACACGTTGGGTAACTTCTGCTGCAGCAGCTGCCATTGCTGCAGCTTTGGCCTTCTCTGCTTCATCGTAAGTAGGAAGAGAGGTAGCTACACTGTATGGAGGTGGTACAGGATAAAATTCATTGTGTGTTTCTGTTCAAAATAAAGAGGTCATTATGCATTTTTAAACTAGAAAGATATAAAAAAAAAATAAGATTTAAGAGCACAAACTACTGAACTTTAAAGTGCATTCTTTCAAGAGGCTGAAATTCAAATTTGTAGCTCAATTTCTTAGAATTTTTGAGAAAAAAAAATGCATTTTTATAGAATTAAAGTGAACAAGTTAATGGTTATTTTAATTGCTTTTTAATCTTGATGCTACAAGGATCAAACAAGTTAGGAAAAGAATTCATGAGCCTAGTTATATGTTCAGGTATTCCAATCAAGTCATTTTATCATACAGAGACATGCGAAGAAATATACTAAAAAAAATTGTTTAATCAACATTAAAGACCTAGGTCAGATTAATTCTGAAACATTTACTTGGTGAATGTGAAATGCAAATTTGCAAATTTAGGCAACTATGCTTAAACAAGGACTTTGATGTTGTCTGCTGTTAAGCCTCCTATACCCTAAAGGAAAGTCACAACCTCATCAGAAATGGAGTAGTGAATAAAAAGCTCTACATTTTTCATTCTAATTTTCTTCAAGAGCATTTAAAGCAAAACCCATCTTTTCATGGCAGTATTTTCCACCACACATGGCACATCCTTTGGCTTTCAGGGAAGGGTGGAGGTGGCAGTTAAAAGAGTAATAAAAATTGCTAATGAGGTCTCATAATGAGCAGTGAAGTACATAGATTAAATGTAGAACTGAACTACACACAGACTTAAATAAAAGCTAACCATTACACTAATTAATGAACAACCCTTTAGTCAAGTAATTTGGAACAATCAGCATAATTTAGAAGCATGCTTCTTCTGAACAAATTTAACAAAGGGCTGTGCATGAAAGCCTCACTTCTTGCTGCAATTGCGTGCGCAGAAAAAATACTGCAGCACGTACCAGGTTGATCAAGTGCTGATTCATACACACGCCTCTCTGACAAGCTGTTGTATGTAAGAAAAATACCTGAGGTTGCAGCTGCTTCTACGCCTATGCTACAGTAAGGTGGTGGGGAGGTATCTGCTTCAGATAAGGCTGCTGTCTGAGGAGTCTGTGTCGTCTCTGTAGAAGTAGAAGGCTGCTCAGCCACTGAAGATTCAGGAGGGTCATCCTCATTGTGAAGCTTAAAAGGAAAACACACAAGAGTCATGGAGATAATTGCCTGATAACTTTGAACTTGCAGATCTATCATCAAGAAAGAAAAACACTCTTCAACAAAGCCAAAAATTATTTACAAACGCAGCCTGCGATCACTAAGGAACCCAGTGAAATACTTCTTAAGCATAGTCAAAAGCAGCCTTAAATGACTCTTTATTTTCCCTTCTTCCAGAAACCGGTAACTTCTGCTCAGTGTGATGTCCACATAATTTTAGAAAATTGCATTTTTAAGGTTATCTCTATAGGAAAGTGAATGTTTAAAATATTAGGAAGATAGAAATAGAAAGTTTAAAGTTTATTTTTTCTTACATTTGTTCGTAAGAGTATTTTACTCCATTTTAAAATACAAAAAGTGAGCAACGCTATTTTTTGATTGCTTCTCCATTGCTACAGTAAAAATAACACTACTTGCATAAGTGTGACCTTTCTATTCTTGTATTTCATCAAATAACTTCATCCAAATTCTTTCTAAAACATTCTGCATTTTCTACACTCTGGAAAGAATCCTTCTCCTATAGAACTTTAACTTGCTTGGACTTTTGCTTCTTTAAATATAGCTAAAAAAGGATCTATACAGTTAAGCTTATGGGGAAATGAGAATTAGAATAAGCAAGAACAGTAATTAAAACCATCAAATTCAGATCCATCAACTTACAGATCTTTTCTTTAAGACAGAATGTCTGATTATTTTTAGCTAAATTTATACCATTTAGAATATTACGAGTAGTACACACTTGGAACAAAAGAAGTACTAGTATATACTAGTGTTCATGCTAGCATGAACACCACAATGCCTAGAGAACTACTACTGAAGCACCCATATTTAAAACTCAAGTCAGATGAACACACTGAAGAGATCTAAGACTGAAGAGGTTCTGTTTTCAGGAACTAAAAACCATCTTACAGAATATAGTTGTCCTAGCAAAAATAATAATAATAATAATTATTATTATTATTATTAAGAGTATGGGTCATTTTTCCATTAAATGAAGTGCAATCAAATTATTGGAAAAGATTACTTTCAGAAGAGCGCTCAAAAAGCTTTGCTAACTAGTGCCACACTCTTACCAATAATTTCTTTATATCAACAGTTCAAAGTTCTGGAGGTTATAAATTCTGTGCTATTCTTTCTAGACTAGTGATAACAGAAATTAGAAGCAAATACGACATTCTACAAAAGGCACGTAAATTAAAAAGATAGTTCAAAGGAAATAAAAAAAATACTTCAGAAGAATTTAATGAAGTAGTTTCTTGCAATTTTCATTTGACTTCTGCTACAAATACTCTCTCCAAACGTGTCAAAAGTCAAAACGGATAGTTATTTGTTATAGCTTTCTTCCATGAACTCCCTCAAAAACTGTACTCTGAGAATAACAACTTAAATAAGGAAGGCTTTACCTAAACATGAAGTACAAGCTTAAGCTATGCAAGCATAAGCAAGCTTATGTAAGTTTCCACATACATCAGCATATGCATAAGTACATACACACATACGCACACTAATCACAAGCACAGACTAATAAAGAAAGGTCACTTTCAAAAGAACTGATAGAGGTTATTGCACGTTTTTGGGTACTGAGCAATTAGGTCATTTAACATCTAATCAGCGATCCAGAAAAAGCAGTAAACTGAGAAATATGCAAAGCTATTCATAGTAGTTAAGGTCAGAGAAAAGAAAACCACTTCAGAATAACCTAATATATTTAGGGATACAGAAAGCACATGAGAAGACAAAACACTTAATTCTAAAAAAAGATAAAACAGGTCAGGAAAAAAATAGAAATAGAAACATGGTTCTAAATTAAGTACAACCATTCACAAGAAAAATCCAGTGCTGAAGCAGATACAGCCAACAAAATCACTTTAAATAAAGTTGTAATTAAATTAGTAATGAGACAAAGAAAATTACTACCCTTTTGTGTTAACACCTGGTACATGAAATATCAAAAGGTATTTGGGATACATGTTACTGGTGTACAGACAAGCAAGCAAAAAAAAAAAAAAAAAAAAAAAAGGGGCAAGCAAAAAAGCCTGGGTAATAGGGTTCTGTTGGTTATCTTCATTCCTCCTCTCCTCTCGCCCTCCATTTCAGTAAGTGTTCTGGTATTTTATTTCCCTACCCGTCAGTGCACAGTTTGTGCTCTGACCATACTACAGATGCACAAAGATCACAACACCCACTGGGCAAGGAGCACAGCACTGCTCAGTACTCATTTTGCCTTCACCAGGAAAAAACTAATTTTATCTCTTCCGCCTTATTTCTTGGAAGCTACTTTTTTCCAAACTTGAGATTCAGAAGCACTTACAAATGACAGAGGCAACATTATAGTGGGAGAATATGCAACTAATATTTCTTTCCTTCATAGACAGCATTAACAATGCATTCTGTTGCAATAGAAAGATTAACTAATAAGCAGAGGAACTCCATACTAAAGGCTCTATTCAAGAGTCCTGTTATGACCTGTAGTGCACAGAAAGGGCATAGTTCTGGTCTTTATTTCGTATGACTCATAAACAGGGACTAAACATTTCAATTTATCCTGTAGTCTACTCTACAGATCTGTCAGACATTCTGTAGTGTATCAAGTTCGTTGTAATGCAACAACTGTATGTCATAGACAGCATATATTTTTAAGTAAGATTCCTATAATACCTATAATGTGCTGTTGAAATTAAATACATATTACAGCTCATTTTACAAAATGGGAAACGGTATCTTTCAAAAGATGTATAAAATCTATGTAAAGTCTGCCATTGGTATTTTAAGCTAGCTAGAGTAAACATGCTCTACTTGAATTCACTTCATCAGAAAACATAACTCTAATGGTGTCAGTGTTTTGTACAGGGCATTAGCTGTTGTTATATTATACTCCAGTGCTTTTCTAAAAAAATCTGAAACATCATTCTGTCAGCAAAAGAACAACATAAGCAGAGAGAAAGGCTGTCTTCTCAGGCTTTGTTTGGTGGGATTTTTCTTTTTTTTTTTTTTTTTTAAAAAAAAAAAGGCTTATGGATAGAAGCACACGTCAATTCCCTCAGTAAAGGGCTCTTAACCAAACACCATCTTCTGGCTCATAATCTCTTTAAAGTGTCAGTGGATTTCAGGTATTGCAGGTATCTGATCACCTTGGAAACAACTACACAAGAAAAAAAAAAAAAAAGAAAAAAAAGAGGATTTAAGGAAAGGAAGAGAAGGAGTACTTGCTTAAAGAAGTGATTTATGATGAGAATGAAATGCTAAAATGAAGATATCCATATTTCCCACAATATTTAGATACAGAACCTCTGGTAGTCTCCAGACATTTTGAGCTGCTGTCATCAGAAGAGCCATTGCTTTTGTATCTAGCACTGAATTTTAACTGTGCTAAGATAAATACAGCTTGAAAAACGCATGCATTATGACTCCTCAGCCTTCAGAGTGCTGCAATTCAAGGGCTGTGAAAGCAGGGGTTGAAACACTTTGCATATAGATTTAATTTCTCTTAAGCTATAAAATATTCCTTTTTAATCGTAAAGCTCATGTTGTCAGCCAGACACAATGTGTACAAACTAAGATGTAAAGCACCTTCATCACGGCAAAAGCAGCTGTAATGCTTACAACTCCACAATTTTTTTTAGCAGATGAGCTGTAACTTCTCCATACTCTTAATTAAAATAGCAGGAAAAGTAATCTTACTACTGGAAAAGTTTCCAGGTCTCTCTCTCTTTTTTTTTTTTTTTTTTTTAAAAAAAACTTATAATGCTAAATGCTGAAAAGGTACATAGCTTAAGTAATACCTCAAACAGACATTTTCTGTTCCCTTCTGAATATATTTTAGCTTGGTTTCTATGGAAATGAAACCTATGCGGCATGTTAGGCCCCTTCTTCCCCTGCCTCCAGAAATAACTTCTAAATTTACCAGCCAGCATAAGCCAAAATTAAACAAGAAGGGAGAGGCTCAAGGAAAGTTGGGTTCCTACAGATTTCAAGTGAACTGGTGACACGCTAGAGGAGGATCAGCGCCTCGTGAGCGAGGCAGGTAAAACTATTGATACTGTCTTCTCACAAGTGCCTACCCTGCTGGCATAAGCAGAACTTCTGGCCTACCCAGAGCAGGTTCTGCTTTTTGTTTTTGTTTGTCTTCCTCTGGAGTATAATAAGAAGAGAAAAGCTGAAGTTACTGCCTTGAGGAGAGAGCAGGAAACAGCACTTGATTCCCCACTAACAAAAGCTAGGTTCTGCTCTTGGGATGACTAATGTTTATCATTCTAGCTGTAAATACAATTCTTAAGCTACTTCTCACTTCAATTTTACATTGGAGTATTCTGTAAGGAGCCATCAAACAAGCCTGTTTTTTCTGTTTTCTTTTATACCTTTATTATCAACGCATTTGAGCGAAGCCTGACTTTTAGGTAAGCTTATTGCATAAGTTTAGGAGTAATTGTTCTGCCTCGGCCATCAGAGATCTTCAACAGCATTCTCACCTGCATGATATTACTACCACATTCTTCAGTAAGCTTGGCTTCCAGTTTGACATCATGCTGATCAACTCACAAGTTCTTTCCAATGGTGTTCAAACAAATACAAAACATAAAAGCTCCATAACACTAGTTCTTACATCATGCTTCAAATGGATATAAGATCATGCGAGTTCAAATTCTGTGTGCTAAGCCAGTCAATTGGTACACTTGCTCTACAAAACACACTCACAGCAATGGAGGTTCTTCGTTCTCCCTGAGCAGAAGTTAACACTTCCACATCTATCATTTCCTAGAGTAAGTTTCAGATGGCAAAAGGTCAACCAGAACTATCCACTTACCACAGCTTCTAGTGCTGCAGAGGACTTATCTTAACACTGCCTCTGCAGTGCACGACAACTATTTCAACACTTCTGCATTAGATTCAGGACCTCTTCCATACCACTACACAAGCATTTGCTCCACAAGAATTTGAACATATTAAATATTAGAGATGGAACCAACAGTAGGTTCAGAATAAAAACTCTGTCATCTCTCTCCCATCACGCTTGAGGAAGCTTCTCCCCTTTTTCTATAAATTTTTGAGGTGTATTGCACCTAATTTATTACTATCATTATTTATTATTATTATATATAATATATTTTTATATATTTTATTCATTTATATACATATTATTAATTATAATATTGTTAATGTATTATTAACAATATTATTAATAATATTGTATATTATGTCTATATATTTATATTATTAATTAATTATTATTAATTTATATAATTATTATATATGTTATATATACATTTATTATATCATTACTGGTAATGATTTGCTAATCTATACTAAAAACTTCCCTACAAGCAAGGTACTACTCACAAGAAATTTTGGCTTTGAATTAGAATGTTACATCTACATACAAACAATCTCATTAGGCTACATATGAGTTGTGTATTAAATGCCAGTCTCGTAACTGCACCTTGCATTGCTTGTTTGTTTTTTTTTTCCAGTTTCAGTAGCATAAAAATAAGTTTACTTATTTGCCAATAGTGAAGTGATAGCCTTTGGACTCTTGAGTGGTAAAAAACAAAGGAAATAACACAGTGGTCAACAGTTCACACTATAGGCTACTGCTGTCTCATTTTTAGAAGCATAAGCATAAAACCCACACCATTACCCTACAAATGCCATTTAAGTGTTAAGATCAATGAACTCCAATAAGATGCATGTAATTCATCATCAAACGCATTCTCCTGAAACACACATCACAAGCCACAGAACTCCAGGAAAAAAAGTGAATCTCTGAAGACAATAAAATATTCTAATAAATAATAAAACATTACACAGTGAAGATTATAGGGCACTTCAGTACGTTCTAGAAGTCCAGCAATCTTTTGCTTTTAATTATTTTGTTCATAGCTACAACTCAAAAACTGTAATCAGCATCCTGAAGTGCACAGAGCAGATCCAAGCAATCATATCCCCAACATCAAATCCCTTGCAAGTCTCAACTATTGCATACTGAAATTTATTGACAGTTTTTTTGTTTGTTTGTTCTTTTCTTGGTTAGGTTTTAATTTGTCTTTAAAATGACACATCCCTGTACAAAGCTTTCAACAGCAGTCACTATGATACAAGGTCAAGTATGTAAAATCTGCAGTAGAAGCAGAAAAGCAGAACAGAAGTCCATTGCTGCCATTCCACAGCTGTGTAGAAATACCAAATGTGTCTGCTAAATAAGGATTAGGTACCATGGAAACCCACAACCTCTGGAGGCAGATTTCTACCAAAAAGAATCTGAAGAGATTTATAATGAATGTTGTTAAAAAATATGTTGCAACAAGATGGCTCTTCCACCAAAGTTAGACTTCTCATGCAAAAATGAACAGAGCCATAGCCACTGAAAATGCTTTACAGGCACCTAACTTAGGAAATAATTAAATAATTTTAGCGAGTTCTGTTTAACTAGAAATCTAGACTACTGGATTTTTGAAGGTATTCTTCTAAGAAACATATTAGCATGTGGGGAAAGGACAGGAATTAGAAATAGTGATCAGGGCTTTCTGGACCAAAAATGTGCATCTGCACAGTTGCTGTTCTGCATATTTAAATTTACTTGTTAGTTTTTTAATGGATTATAATCCAAATTTAAACTATTACACATTTGACAGCACAACATGCACATCTGCATTTGTATCCTACATCTGAGATCTTTCCCATCTCCCCATTAACAGTGCCCTGTTAATAAATGACAGTAGATGACAGCATTATGCATCAGTATCAGAATATATACTGTTAGAAGAGTTCTAAGACTTCATTCAAGGCCAGGCTGGATGTGGCTCTGGGCAGCCTGGTCTAGTGGTTGGCAACCCTGCCCACAGCAGAGGGGTTGAAACTGGATGATCTTTGAGATCCTTTTCAACCCAGGCCATTATATGACTCTATGACTTAAATCACTTTACTTACCTCTTACTGAAGTTCCTTTTCTATTACTCAGAATTGCAGACACTGCAATTTTGGTATGATTCAAACAGATATCTTTCATATTTGTTGCAAAATTTCAAGTCAGGCAGTCTCCAAGAGTTTTTCCTATTGTATGATTATAGGAATTAATTGTAAAGTCTGCCAACAAAGAACCAGTGTCTTCAGTATTAGTGAAGAGAGTTCCTTTGAAAATTTTAAGCATGAGTGTAAAAATATTTCTAGAATTATATGTAAGGCTTATTCTAAAGCTTGTACACAGTAACAAATTGCAATTTTGTCCTAATGTAGCATTTTGAAGTTACTAAAAAGATCACCAAGAACCATGTAGCCTTCCATGTAGTCAAATGCTAACTCAAGAACAGCTTGAAGAAGCTGGTCTGAATTCTACTTTAAACAACAACAACAACAACAAAAAAAAGAACAGACTTCTTTCCTCCTTGAATTCCTTCTAGGTAGAAATAAAAATGTAAAATATAAATCTATTAGGATAAAAAAAAAAAAAAGCATGTTACTTTTTTTCAGTTTAAGGAAGTGTTCCATTTCCAGTACAACCATCAGCAGACACATGGAGTACACAAACCTTAGTCACGTACTTGCCATCCACTTCACTCAAACTTCCGTAATACTCACAGCTGTTATATCATGATTGGTAAAGGGCCCATCTCTGCCTATTCCATTTAGCATGCCATGGATTCTGTACGCATGAATTTGCATTTCTGAATCTAATGCTTTGTGCCTCATTTGTGAAATAACAGTTCTGCAATTGTTTTTTCTGCTGCTTTGATGACTTTGCAAGCACTAGTCACTTCCAACTCCCACCACTCATTTTAGACTGTGCCTTCAAGACAGTTGCTTCCCTTTACATTCTGTACCTTCACTAGGCAGTTCTTGCGAGAGACGAAAACTTCATAAAGTTCCAACATTAAAGCAGTTCCCAGCTTTCATATAACGATGCTTCTTTCTCCTCAGTATTTTTCCTGATAAGGGCAATGCTTTGTAGGATCTGGTGGCAGCTACCACTAACAAACAGCTTTGGCAAATCAGCAACAAGTGATTAACAGGGAAATCCAAGTGTGACATCCTGACTTACAAGCCACTTCACAGAATCAGTTCATTAAGTAAATTCTCACCACTCTAAATACACAAAAAAACCGTGAACTGTAAACAGGAACAGGAAAGCCTGTAGAATTGGGCAACAGACAGGGCTGCCACCAATAGCAGTCTCAATGTTCAATAGTTATATCCAGCCTCTAGGTTAGCTTACATCCATCTAAGCCAAGAAATTCAAGGTTCATTCAAAATCCCGAGCATTTCTGTAAATGTTATGCTGCATGTTTCACTTGAAGTCCAAGTGCAGTAGAATGGCTCACACGCATCTTCCTCAGTGGTGATGAAGGGAAGAATAAGAAAAAAGAATAATTTACTGGTTGGGTTTCCCTACTTCCACCCCCATTCTGGAGAAGTACTGTGGTAACTAAACTGCAGAAAGCATAAAGTTTCACCTCAAGTGCCTGACTGAAAAGTATCTGGAAAAATAAGACTCCAGTTTTTGTCTCCTACATTACAGTAAGTAAGCATCCGTAAAAAGTATAGAGTAAAATGTTAAGAAAAGCATCCCAAGTCCCAACTTTATTAACAACACTGAGGCTTTATCTGTTCTGTACTTGAAGAAGCTAGTCAAGCAGGAGCTTTCTACTCAACGCTACAAAACAGTCCCAAAATGAAAAGACTAACAAAATATATGTCAGAAAATCAGAGTGTCCAAAGGAGGGCTACAAAGACAGCGAAGGGTCTAGAGGTCAAGACATATGAGGAGCAGCTGAGGTCCCTCGGTTTGCTCAGCCCAGAGCACTGCAGGCTGAAGGGAGGCCTGATGGTGGCTGCAGCTCCTCACAGGAAGCAGAGGGGCAGCACTGAGCTCTGCTTTGTGTGACAGCGACAGGGCCCGAGGGAACGGCGTGGAGCTGCGTCAGGGGAGGGGCAGGATGGGTGTCAGGGAAAGGTTCTACACCAGAGCATGTCAGGCACCGAACAGGCACTCCAAGGCAGTGGTCACAGCACAAGGCTGTCAGAGTTCAAGAAGCATCTGGACAATGCTTTCAGACATAGGGTTTGAATTTTGGGTGGTACTTTGCAGAGACAGGAGTAGGACTCGATGATTTTTACAGGTCCATTCCAACTTGGGATTTTTCTATGATTCCATAAATTATTATACTGGTAAAGAACACACTATTCTTATTAAAGGGTCAATCATACCTGACTTTTTGAGCATAGTTCATTGTCTTTGTAATGTGGACTACTCAAGCTCCTCAGTTGAAGATATCAGTATTAAACGCAGAGGTCTTAACATTCTCCATCCACCAGAGGACTCACAGCTTCAATAAGACAAGCACAGCACAAACGAACATCAGGCCCTTTCTTTAAAGAATGCATTATTTTATGTCTCAATAAAGAGCACTGAGTTTTTTCATCCCTACTGCAAGATAGATTTAGAGTACTGACTAAAGGTTTTAAAGCAAGTCCGCATAAAACGTGGCCTGAAAGGACAAGTCTCCAGACTTCTGATACTGACATGATACAGACATCTAGAAGCAGGTAGATCACGTTTGTTACTAGTTGAACTAGTCAAACTAAACAAATGAGCTTAGCATTCTAGGAGGAAGCTGAACTGTTCAGAAGGGAGCAGCAGGTGACCAAACCAGTGCTACCTCTAAACCACAGGAAGTACATAAGAGTAACAGACACTGAGGAAGGAACGCAGGCCGCTGTTTGACAGATGTAGCCGAACAACGCAGGGCTTTGATAACCTACTCATTTATTTTATGTTTTTTCATTGTAGAATTTTGTGTAGTTTTTTAATATTAACAGTTTACATCAGTCTTGTTTCTAACTGTTTATACTACTCATTTAGTGCAAGCTTCTCCCCCCACCTCCCCCCCCCCCCCCCCAATCTCAGCTCTGGACTTTAAAAAAGAAAGTCTTTATCGAGTCATAGAATGGCTTAGGTTGGAAGGAATCTCAGGGATCATCAAGCTCCAACCCCCCTCTTTTCCCCTCCTCATGCTGCAGGCATGGCCACCAACCTCCCCATTTAATAGTAGACCAGGCTGCCCAGGGCCCCACCCAACCTGGCCTTGAACACCTTCAGGGACAGGGCATCCACAACTTCTCTGGGCAGCCTGTTCCAGCACCTCAACACTCTCATAGTAAAGAGCTTGCCCCCGATATCCAACCTAAATCATCCCTCCCTCAACTTAAGACCATTTCCCCACATCCTTCCGCTATCTACTCTTTCAAAGAGCTGACTCCTCTCCTGTTTATAGGCTCCCTTTAGGTACCATAAGGCTGCAATGAGGTCGCCCCACAGCCTTCTCTAGGCTGAACAAGCCCAGTTGCCTCAGCCTCGTTAGGGGAGGTGCTCCAGCTCCTTAATCATCTTAATAGCACTCCTCCAGACCCTCACCAACAGCTCCTTCTCTTTCTTGTATTGGGGGTCCCAGGCCTGGATGCAGTACTCCAAATGGGGCCCCATTAGGACTATAGGAGGGCAGAGTATAGAGAGACAATCACCTCCTTGTCCCTGCTGGTCACTCCTCTTCTGATGAAGCCCAGGATATCATCTTAATGCTTCGGTACATTCAAAATAACTTAGGTAGTGTTTCTCTTAAATTCCAAAACAGCAATTAATTCAAAATACCATAATCATATGTACAACAGGCCTCAGGAACACCCAGCACGCTTATACTAACTGTCTTATGCTTTGTCTGAGGCATTCCTCACTTCTTGGTGAAGCGAAGTGTCAACCATGCTAAGCACTACAAGAGCAATGCTTCAGTGTGAACTTGTGCTACTTTGGGGAAAAAAAAATACATATATAGCTGGGTTTTTTTTTTCCCCCTGCAATAAAGAGATAATTGATAATATAAACATCCTCCTGTTCGTAACTTTTCCTCTGATCTGTTCTACATAATCTTTTCAGATTAAGCAAGGAAAAGCAAAAACAACTTCAACAATTCAGGTTACACATACAGCTTTGTCAAGGACAAGATCCTGACCTCTCTTACTATCAGTCAACATAAACAGTTACTACCAAAAGGCAAAAGAGTCATCAAAGCTGAGATGGACAAACTATTTTCATGAATGTGTTAACACAAAGAAGTTAGAGACGGAGATCTCTGCTCTATTTTTTTTTTTTTTTCTGAAAGGTTGCTTTATACAAGAAGGAACATAACAAATCTCTGCCAAGCACCTCAAACCATAACTGAAGAAGAATGGGATTACAAACAAATGAAGTAGTGCACAGGATATGACCAGATTTTTTTTTTTTTTTTTTTTTTTGTGTCTACGTTACAGATTAAAAGCTAAATCATTGTGCCTGTTCCAAACCCCGCTGGACGAAGTACAGTCAGAGAAAGGGTTGGAGGGTGACTCGGTATCTAATTGGAGTTGGATTTGATCCATCATGGGTCCAACTCCAACTCAGGATATGCTATGATGGTTTGGTTATGGAGTGATTGGAAAGTTAGACTGTATCAGTTATAGGCTAATCAGTCTAAGATGATGGAAATGCTTAAGTGGAATAAACAGCTAAATGTTAAACTGGAAAATTATTTTCCACTTTCATTACAAATCCGCAAGCCATGAGGCATCCACATCGTGACATGTGCTCTGAGCCCTGGCTGAGGAGCTTTGAAATGACTTCAGCACAAAACAGAAGATATTAGTCATTTTCATTAAGAATACAGCTGGCAAAGGGGACGCCCATTTTACTAAATTATGCTAACTGTTACAGTGCTTGCCCAGGAAGTGGGAGAACCAAGCCTGAGGCAGCTCAAACCCACTGTCTTGGCTGTATAATAGCTCAGCTTGAGTAGGAAGCATTGGCAGTGCCTCTCTAGCCTAACAAGTTGCCAACTTTTTCATTCCTTTTTGCTCATCTCCTCTTCGGTTTACTTTCCTTCTGAGTTCAAAAACTATTTGCTCATGGTGGGTGTGTTGGTACAGGCCCATTTGCTCATTTCTCCCTTCTACATCAGCTTAATCATCATAAGTCTAGGAGGTTTGGAGACTATGAAACTCAACACTGTGATCAAATCAACAATAAACTGAAGATGAGGTCACAAGAAGTTAGGTATGATGACATGACCAGTTGTATAGAATCATAGAATCGCAAGGTTGGAAAAAATCTGTAGGATCATTTAGTGCAACCGTCCTCCCATTACCATTGCTACCACAAGCTTCTAAATCGTATCTCATAGCTCTTCATCCAGATGTCTCTCGAACACTGCTACGGACGGTGACTCCACCACCTCTCCAGGCAGGCCATTCCAGGCCATTCTCACTTTCTGAAAGAAAACATTTTTCCTCATGTCTAACCTAAACCTCCTCTGATACAACTTGAGGCCATTTCCCTGCTTGTTTGTTGCCTGAGAGAAGAGGCCAAATACTTCACCACAACCTCCCTTCAGGAAGTTGTAGAGTGCAATGAAGTCTCCTCTGAGCCTCTCTTCTCCAGGAGAAACAATCCCAGCTCCCTCAGCTGCTCCTCATAAGACTTGTGCTCCAGACCCCTCAGCAGTTTCATTGCCTTTCTCTGGACACGTTCCAGGGCCTCAGTGTCTTTTTTGTAGTGAGGGGCCTAAAACTGAACACAGTACTCGAGGTGCAGCCTCACCAGAGCTGAGTACAGGGGGATGATCACCTCACTCCTCCTGCTGGCCACACTATTTCTAATGCAGGCCAGGATGCTGTTGGCCCTCTTGGTCACCTGGGCACACTGTCGGCTCATGTTCAGCCAAGCATCAACCAACACCCCCAGGTCCATTTCCTCTTCACAGTCATCCAGCCACTCTGCCCAAGCCTATAGCGCTGCATGGGGCTGTTGTGGCCAAAATACAGAACCTGACACTTGGCCTTGTTGAACCTCAGCCCAGAGATCCAGCTTATCTAGACCCCTCTACAGGGCCTGCCTAAGGGCAGGCAGATCAACACTACCTCCCAACTTAGTGTCATCTGCAAACTTACTGAGGGTACACTCAATCCCTTCATCTAGGTCATCAATCAAGATACTAAACAAGATGGGCCCCAGTACCGACCTCTGGGGGACACCACTTGTAATGGGTCACCAGCTGAACTTGTTCCATTAACCACTACCCATTGGGCACTGCCCTCTAGTCAGTTTCTTACCCAAATGAGTGCATATTTGTCCAGACCACGGGCAGCCAGTTTCCACAGGAGAATACTGTGAGAGACCGTATCAAAGGCTTTGCTGAAATCTAGATAGACTACACCAACAGCCTTCCCCTCATCTACTAGGCTGGTCACCCGGTCGTAGAAGGAGATGAGGTTGGTCAAGCACAACTTGCCTGCATGCTGGCTGGGCCCAATTCCCTGGACACCGTGCACCTGCCATTTGATCTCTCCCAAGATTATTTGCTCCATAACTCTCCCTCGTTCTGAGGTCAGGCTGACAGGCCTGTAGTTCCCCAGATCCTCCTTACAGTCCTTGAAGATGGGAGTCACATCAGCAAGCCTCCAATCCTCTGAGACCCCTCTAGATAACTAGTAGTGCTGATAGACAGCTGAGAGCAATGTTGTCATATGTTCCTCTTCCTGTCAATACTGTCATTAGGAAGAATGTTTCAAAAATAGCATAGAATTAGGCATTCTTCCTAAGTACCTCATCTCCCATCTGAAAGAGGGCTGCTAACATAATTTGGGTTGGGGCAATCCCAGGTATTTCTACAAACTGGGGGGGGGGGGGGGGAGATCTCCTTGTGAGCAGCCCTGCAGAGAAGGACTTGGGGATCCTGGTGGGCAAGAAGCTGGACTTGAGCCAGCAGTGTGCACTTGCAGCCCACAAGGCCAACTGTGTTCTGGACTACATTAAAAAAGGCGTGGCCAGCAGGGAAAGGGAGATGATTGTCCCCCTCTACTCAGCTCTTGTGAGGCCCCATCTGGAGTACTGCGTCCAGGCCTGGGGCCCCCAGCACAGGAAGGACATGGAGCTCTTGGAGCAGGTCCAGAAGAAGGCGACTAAGATGATCAGAGGGCTGGAGCACCTCTCCTATGTGGGAAGGTTGAGGAAACTGGGCTTGTTTAGCTTGAAGAAGAGAAGGCTTCAGCCTTCTCACTGAGACCTCACTGCAGCCTTCCAATACTTGAAGAGAGTGTATAAACAAGAAGGGGAACAGCTGTTTACAAGGGTAGACAGTGATAGAACAAGTGCAAATGGTTTTAAACTGAGACAGGAGAGGCTTAGGTTAGATATTAGGAGGAAGTTTTTCCACAGGTGGTGGATGATGCACTGAAACAGGTTGCCCAAGGAGGTTGTGGATGTCCCATCCCTGGAGGCATTCAAGGCCAGGCTGGATGTGGCTCTGGGCAGCCTGGTCTAGAGGGTGGCAACCCTGCACATAGCAGGGGGGTTGGAGCTAGGTGGTCACTGTCATCCTTTTCAACCCAGGCCATTCTATATGATTCTGTATTACCACAGCACTTTTTAAGTTTTCTGAAGCTCTCCTTATGTAGTTCCTACCTCATTTTTCAGAAGAGCTGACAGAGGACTTAAAGTTCCTCGTTTTTAATGTAGCATGATCAGAGCAGACATGATTGGTTGCTCTACAGCTATCTTCTGCTGAGAACCCTGTTACTTGAAAGCATGTTGTTCCTGTTACAGAACTTCTGCCTTTTAAAGGAATTACAGGACTTACAAGATGTGACATTTACACAACATGGCCTTTACTCTTTACATTTACTTTAGCTTTACTCTTACATTTCACAGTTCTGTGTCACTGCTCAGAGCAGGTACATCTTTCTTTCATGAAACCTAAGAAAAACCCCAGATTCACAAAATAGGCTCATCCAAACCAACACCTTGCTACCACCAGAAAGGACAATGCTGTTCCCATCTCTTCCTCTTATTTCCCTTGTGCAGACACAACCTTAAATTCAGGCCTAAAAAGTCCTTTGGAAACAAGCGTGAGTAAACCCAGGTACATTTTTATCATTTTTTACTACTCAGCTTTTTTTCAGTTCACTAACACTGGTGTCCTACATAACTCATCTGTTTTAAACACAAGGCTGATGAAAACCACCTTACTTCCCTTTGCCTCCCCTCCAAAGAGATGGGGACAGCCCACATGCCACAGTCTGCACCCACAAAGCAGCAGCAAGCTTCTGTGTCTGCAACTGTTCCTGCTGGGTCACTGAAACAGCATCTCTCCCTGTAAAACAGACACAGAGCTGGGTATTACATCTGCCACCCTCCCAAAAACACCATCAGGGCAACAAACCAAGTTAGATTACCCTGCTTAAAATTTGTAACTGATGTACAAGATTGTACCTCAGTACTGTATCTCAGCTCCTTAACGAGGGAGGAGCTACCTTAGGGAGGACCTGAACATTATTTCCTTGTTTCTTATGAAACACAAACATGTTCAAAAACTTAATCGGAAAAATAAAGCTGAATTTCCTTACTTTTTAAATTTTCACTGCATCATTGCTGCATTGGAAAACACACTAATATCTGCAATTTTTCGTCTTCTTTTGCAGCAAGATTATTCACAAAAATAGCGTAAGTGTTCATAAAAGCATTAAGACAACTTCAAGAAAGAAACACTGTGCTCCACTTATTACACAATTTTGTCACAAGTAAAAGTGTGATAGAAAAAAAAACAAAATTTAAGTTATTTTTTACAGTTTAATAATAAACAACATGCAAGGACAGTCTATTTTTATAAAAAAAAAATCTACCTCATTTCATAGGATATGTTTTGGCCCTCCTAAACTTCAAGTACAAAATGCACTGAAAGGACTTTATCGTCAATGGATAAGAAGTCTGTATACTAGATGTGCCAGCTTAACCATTGTAGACAAGCAACAGTAAAACTTACCACTTAATACATCTTTACTCAATATTCTTCAGTACCATAAACTGAGTCTCCTAAATGTAGCATCTTATCTTCCAGTTACAACTTCACCATCAGATATGAGGAAAGCAACAGAATTTCCCTCATGTAAGCTAGCTCAGTCTGTTCTAATACCAACTAGGTAACAGTTTTCCAAAGAGAATAAATACTACATAAAATATACTACCTTTAGGATAGAGTTCTTAAATCAAAGACATAGAATAATGAATATTTGGTTTTATTTATTTGCCAACCACAGCTAACCTTAGTCTTATGACAAGAAAGGAAAGTTTTCTTTGTGCACATTTCCTGCATAGGTTGATTTTCATGCCTGAGACTGAAAGACTTGACTTTAACTAAGGATAAACCAGGTAACACTGTAAGAGAAAAGAATCAGTAACAATGGATTTAAGATTTACAGGGTTTACACACCAAGTTTTTGGTAGAGCAGAAGTGCAGGAGGGTTTTCTCTGAGACTGGGAGCTGCCCTCCCCTCCCCAACCTCAATTCCAGACTTAGGCAGCTCCAGCTGGATGCAAAAGGCGAGTGTCATTGGCCAAAGCTGAGACACAAGCAACATTAACACTGATTGTGCCTCCAAGACAGCAGATTTATGAAAGGATAAAAAACGCTGCACAGCAAATGTGAAAAAGGAGAAAACGTAGGGAAACCATCACACAGACAGCCAGGTCAGTGCAGAGAGCAGGTAAAAGAGTGTTTCGTGAGTGGTGTTCCGCAGGGGTCGGTGCTGGGGCCTGTCCTCTTCAATATCTTTACAGATGACCTCGATGAGGGCATCGAGTGCACCCTCAGTAAATTCGCAGATGACACCAAATTGGCTGGAAGCGTGGATCTGCCTGGGGGTAGCGACGCCCTACAGAGGGATCTGGACTGGCTGGAGAGCTGGGCTGGAGCCAATGGGATGAGTTTCAACAAGGCCAAATGCCGGGTCCTGCACTTCGGCCACAACAACCCCAGGCGACGCTACAGGCTTGGGGCGGTGTGGCTGGAGGACTGCGTAGAGGAAATGGACCTGGGGGTATTGATTGATGCTGGGCTGAACATGAGCCGACAGTGTGCCCAGGTGGCCAAGAAGGCCAATGGCATCCTGGCTTGCATCAGAAACAGTGTTGCAAGCAGGAGCAGAGAGGTGATTGTTCCCCTATATTCAGCACTCGTCAGGCCGCACCTCGAGTACTGTGTCCAGTTTTGGGCCCCTCACTGCAAGAAAGATATTGAGGCCCTGGAACGTGTTCAAAGAAGGGCAACGAAGCTGGTGAGGGGTCTGGAACACAGGCCATATGAGGAGAGGCTGAAGGAGCTGGGAATGTTCAGCCTGGAGAAGAGGAGGCTCAGGGGAGACCTTATTGCTCTCTATAACTTCCTGAAGGGAGGTTGTAGTGAGCTGGGGGTCGGCCTCTTCTCTCGTGTCATTAGTGATAGGACCAGGGGGAATGGTTTCAAGCTACGCCAGGGGAAATTCAGGCTGGACATGAGGAAGTATTACTTTTCAGAAAGGGTGGTCAGGCACTGGAATGGACTGCCCAGGGAGGTGGTGGAATCACCGACCCTGGGGGTGTTCAAGGAAAGACTGGATGTTGCGTTGAGGGACATGGTTTAGTAAGAGCTATTGGGAATAGGTGAACGGTTGGACTGGGTGATCTTTTAGGTCTTTTCCAACCTTAGTGATTCTATGATTCTATGATTCTAAAAGATGCTCCAAGCATTCCCCACAGCCCAGGAGAGGCCCATAGTAGAGCAGGCTGTCTCCCTGAAACTCACAGTCACCACCACACGGAGCAGATCTCCACATGCAGCCATGGAGGAGCCCACAGGGTAGCAGTGGATGAGACCTGAAGGAGGCACAGCCCATGCTGAGCCCACTCAGGAGCTGGGTGAGAGAAGCCACAATGGGGAAGGAAGGCTGTGGAAGCTGCTGCCCATGGGGACCCATGCTGGAGCAGTTCCTGAAGGATAGATCCCATAGCATCGAGCCATGTTGGAGCTGCAACCCAAGGGAAGCCTGTGCAGGACCAGTTTGGGAAGGACGGCATCTTGTGAGAGGGATCCCGTACGGGAGCACGAGCAAAGCATGTTGAGGAAGGAGCAGCAGAGAAATTCCTAGAAACTGTCTGCAAGCCTCATTCACTGTCCTGCTGTGCCACTCAGGGTTGAGAGAGGAGGCAGAAGAACCAAAACTGAAGTTGAGCCTGAGGAGTGGATGGGGAAAGCATGTGCTTTTAGTATGATTTCTCGCTACTACTCCTTCTACTCTTATTCATTAACAGTAAATTTGTCTTCCCCAGGTCAGGTCTGTTTTGCCTGTGATGGTAATTGCTGAGCCATCTCCCTCTCCTAATATTGGCCCATGAGGTTTCTCATCTTATTTTCTTGCTGAGAAAGGGGAGTGAAGGAGCAGCACAGCTAGCAACTGGCTGCCAGCCAAGGTCAACCCACCGCACAAGAGATGCAGAACGTTAAACATCAGCTAAGATAATTGCAAAGCTATCCACATCATGTATCACTATACAGGCAAATTAATTAGAATAAATTGTTTATGGTATCAACTTTGATCTCTTCACCCTGTTTCTAAAAAGCACATACAACTTCACAGTCATAAGACTGGCATCTCTGAAGAAAAAAAAAAAAAAAAAAAAAAAAAAAAAAAGAAACAACACAACCCAGTGTCTTTAATCCTTACAGTGCTGTACAATAGCAGGCTGTGGTTTTGGAAGCCTTGCCCCCCCTCCTTCCCCCACAGTAAGTCAAAGATTCATGGCTATCTGATCCCAGAACAACCCAAAGCTTTAATCAAAAAGGACTTGGGGGAAGTTTATTACATTTCTTAAACATTTCAACATACAAATTCTTTACCTTATAATGGGATTTATGCACCTAAATCACTGACATGCAGTTGAAGTCCTCCCTCATGACTCATTTACCTGAAAAATCCTTTCACAGGAAAAGGCCATCCCAAGCTTTAGTACTTAGTTGCTCACTCATTTTTACACACTGCAGGGGGAAAAAAAAAAAGCATTTCTTTTGCTTTGCTTGAGTATGGATTCACAAAGCAGCATTCACATCACTTTCTCTGCAAACAAGCAGCAGTAGGAGCAGACATCTCAAACAGTAAGATAGCAATGCACAAATTAAGGTCAGATGACAAAGAACAAGTAGGTAAAAAGAATCACAACGATCACTCAGTGAATAAATTTCATTATAATCTCCTAATGCTGATGTCTCAGTCCTTCTGTTCAACAAGGAGCAGAAAACAGAAAGAAAAAAAAAAGGAAACAAGAAAGGGAAACAGCTGAAAACATCAAAAAATAATGTAAAATTTAAGACATGTACTGAAGGGATTGTTGTATGTAAGTAAGAGAAAGAAAAAAAAAAGTATAGTAAAGTAAGAAAACCAAGATTAGCTAACTTATTTCTGATGTCATATATTCCTGCAGGGAGACATGACAAATTCTTACCCATCAATTAGTTGTCTTTCTGCCCTATGAAGAAGGGACAAAAAGGAGGGGGCAGAAAGCAATACAAGTCACACACGCCTGCGGCAGAGAGTTACGTAATGCTGATTTACTGACTGCTCTGCGTTTACAACACTTTGCTACAATTCCAAATAGCAGCTTTCTCTGTATCGTTGGAAGGTTCTTAAACTGTTGCAGTTTTTTGTGTTTTTTTTTTTTTGTTTGTTTGTTTCTTTTTCAATGTAACACAGAAGGAAAAGAAAGAATAAGAATTTAGCACTGGTATTTTCATGTAAATCAATGAAGATAAACTAAAGGCTGACTTTATATGAAACAAAGTCTTAAGAGTGGCTTGTGGTCTAAAGCTAAAAATTAAAGCACCCACCTTTAAGCCTTTCAATTTAATGTATTTAGAGAAAGCAACAGCAGAAAGAGGCAGCAGTAATACAGCTCCTTTAACTTCACTAAAAGTCCTACTGTCACTGACACAGAGATGTAAACCAGTAATTCTGTTATGATTTAGAAGAGAACTCGCACTAAATAGAGCAAAGAAAGATTAGTTAGAAGCAAAGGCGGATTGGCAAAAATGGGGGTGGAAGGATGAAGTGCATGGAGTGCTTATTTTTCATGAAGCAAAACAAAAAAAGATATACAATGAATACATCAGAACTGATCAGTTTTCAAAAACTTAACACTAGAGAACAGTACGCCTACAAAAATAATGCAGTGTTAGCACATTAAGTAGTATTCCACCTCAGTATTTTGTCCTTAAAGATGACTAAATAGCCATAAAATCTACAGTAAACTATTGCCTACTACCTGTCACAGATGTTACATAAGGAAATACCTCCTAACAAAATCACGAGCTGGAATAAACAGGTGATTAAGTACATTTGCAGCTGTCAGGTCCTACCATTCTCTGACTCAATACAGTAAATAAATAGCATTACCAAAATCTCAATGTCTGGCAGTCAGATATTCTGAAGATAAAACAGCATGGTCTTACAGGATAGCAATGAGGAAGGTATTTTAAACCTTTTTTAAAACTACATTTTAAAATTACAGTTTAAAACTACAGTTTCATTATGACTCACAATAAATTCAAAGGAACTAAAGAGTGTTGTCACTATGAAGGCTTCAGAGAACACTTCCATAACAAAATAGTGACTTAAACCAACCACAAAGCTTACTGCACATGGAAAACCAAACGGGCCAACTAACATTAGGATCAGCCCTTTTGGAAGGCCACACCAGGAAGCATTTATCCAACGCTGGGCACCAGCACCATGGCTGGAAGTTCCAGTCAAATAGAACAAAAATATTAAGAGGCAAGTTATCTCTGTTCCATTCTCCAACGCTTTTTTCTACTCCTTTGAGTAAGAGAACTACAGTTTCTAAGGGGTTTTAAAACAGACCAAGGTTAGTTCAGGCCTCAGGGAGGACATAGCATTTGAAGGCTTTTAAGAAATGGCTCCGCCAGCATTTTCTTTCTCCATTTCAAAGAGCAAGAAATGACTCCAGGACTTCTGCTGACTCTAAATTACAGTCATGTGGCATGGGAAAAAGTATGCATGGACTCGGAAAGCACTTCAGGACCCACTGCTGCTCTGAAGGCATGCATTGCCCCTCTGAGGTCACAGGCTGCTATGTTTGCCAGCTGTTTGACAACCACTACGTATCATCACACAAGGACAGAAGCCCCACACAGTCCCTAGGGCTCCCAGTGGAAACACTCTGAACCCACACAAGGGATTTCCTTTTATGACTCTCAGCATTACAGCCTAGAAACAATGTGATAAATAAATACTGACTTACATTACATAAAAAGTAACACGAGTTTATGGCCAGGACCCAAAAGCAACATTGATGTCCAGGGAAATGGGTAAATCAGACCCAGACACGCAGAGAGTCGCAAAACACAGTAGATGTAATTACTTCTGTTTCCTCCGTTCAAGGTGCCAAAAACAGCATCATAGCCAGGATTTAGGCAAAAGTCTGTTATCAAAAATCCAAACCACAGCCAGTAACGCAAGCTTCAGGGTTCTGTAGCATACCCTCAGCAAAGCCACGAAGTACAGGAACCAAAGGATCAAACACAGACTTCTAAGCAAACTGGCTGCACCCACACCATTTCAAAAGCCTTTACTCCCAAATCGAGCGCGCTTTAGGAGGAACGAAGGAGCACTTACACGGGGCTGCAGGCTAACCACGGTAAGCCCCGGCTCCCGTGTGCCTGCACACACGGACCGCCGGAGCCCCGCGCACCCCGCGGCCCATCCCCACGAACCGCTCGCGAAGCGGAGGGCTGTAAAGCGCCGCCCGGCTCCCCGCGCCCCGCCGGATCCCCGCGACAGCCCCCGTCCTTCCCCCAGAAACTGCGCCGTGAGGAGGACAGACGGCACCCGCAGCCCCTCCGGGCGACCCGAGGACGAGGCCCCGCCGGAAGGAGGGGAGGGGGCGGGCGACGGCGGCTTTCCGCCCAGGCCGGCCGTGCTGGCCGCCCCCGAGGGCCTCAGCCACGCACCGCCGACAAAACGGGGAAAAAAGAAACCAACGGTTGGAGAGCACCACGCGAGCCCCGGCGCTTACCACTTGGTAGCGGCTGGCGGGCTGATGGTGCTCCATCCCTGCCGCCGAAGCTCCACCGCTCGCCCTTCCCCCACCCGCTCCACCAGAGCCGCCTCAGCCCTTCCCCCCGCGGCGGAGCCTCCTCCGCTCCGCCTCCACCCCCGCCCCGGTGGGGCCCCGCAGCCCCGCCCCCATCCCGCCCGCTTCCGTGACGCGCTGTCCCCACCCCCCAGAGCCCGGCGGGCGCGCACGCGAGGTGAATCGATGCCGAACTGCTACACACCCGTGGCGTCTGTGTGCTCTGAGGGCTCAACTTCTGTCTGCAGCGATGGAGATATTTTTGCAATCGTGGGGCACAACCCACTTGGGGTGAGGTCTCAAGACAAAGCTGTACACCACTGCGGAGGCTGCAAGGAGCTTTAAGTCATAGAATCATAGAATAGAATCGTTAAGGCTGGAAAAGACCAGTAAGATCATCTAGTCCAACCATCAGCCCACCACCACCATGCTCACTATGTCCCTCAGTGCCACATCTACACGTGTATTGTACACCTGCAGGCATGGTGAGTCCACCACCTCCCTGAGCAACCCATTCCAGCGCCTGACCACTCTTTCAGAGAAATTTTCGCTATATCCAACCTAAACCTCCTCAGATGCAACTTGAGGCCATTCCTCCTAGTCCTATCACTGGTTATGAGGGAGGAGAGGCCAACCCCCACATTGCCATGGCCTCCTTTCAGGGATTTGTAGGGAGAGGTGGTCCTCTGAGCCACCTCTTCTCCATAATGAACAATCCCAGCTCCCTCAGCCATTCTCCGTAAGACCTGTGATCCAGACCCCTCACCAGCTTTGTTGTTCTTTTCTGGACACACTCCAGGGCTTTTTGTAGTGAGAGACCCAAAACTGAACACAGCACTCAAAGTGCAGACTCGCCAGTGCTGAGTAGAAGCGGACAATCACCTCCCTGCTCCTGCTGGCCACACTATTTCTGAAACAGGCCAGGATGCCATTGGCCACCTTGGCCACCTAAGCACACTGATGGCTTGTTTTCTACCCATCAAACAACACTCCCAAGTCCTTTTCTTCTATGCAGCTTTCCAGCCACTCTACCCCAAGTCTGTAGCATTCCATGGGGTTGCTGTGACCAAATCACAGGACCGGCACTTGGTCTCGTTGAGCTTCAGCCCATTCATCCAACCTGTCCAGATCCCTCTGTAGGACCTTCCTACCTTCAGGCAGATCGACACTTCCTGCCAACTTAGTGTCATCTGCAGACTTACTGATGGTGCCCTGAGTTCCCTTTACCAAATCATCAGTAAATATATTAAACAGGGTTGGCCTCAATGCCAACCCCTAGGGAACATCATATGTGATCAGTCATCGGATAGCTTTACCTCCTTTCACCACCACTCTCTGGGCCTGGCCCTCTACCCAGATTTTTACCCAGGAGCGAGTACACCTGAACCTTGCATGTGTGTGTGCAGGAGATCTGAGAAGTGGAGAGAGCTCCTGGGCGGTGTTTGGGCAGGGTGGGAGAAAAGCTGGGCATGATGATGAAGCAGAGGGGCAGGACACACAGTGGACCCAGCATAAAGCCTCACCTGTAGGCAGCTTCTGGCACACATGGCAGTCAGTAAGCTACCTCAGCTGGCCTGGTTTGGGAATGTGGGACCTGCAGTGCTCTGCTGCATTTCTTACTGCTTTTCACAGGAGAACTTTGTTGGGCATGAAAAGCCCTAGCAGTCTGGAAACAAAATTGGCGGAGAATATAGGTTAGAAATGGATTAGTGTTATTATTGTCCTTGCAGGATTTCCTCCTTTTTCCTCTGCCTATACACATAATGAAAGTTACTATGTTTAATTATTCTCTCCTATAAAGGAACAGTCATTCGTAAAGTAGCAAAGGCCATGTTGATTTTAAAAATAGTGTGCACAGAGTGTGTACAGAGCACTGTTCAGTGCTTCCATTATGTAATGTAAGGAAAATCTCATAATTGTATTACCAGACTTCATGGCAAATGGAATTTAGACTGTTCATGTAATAAATTTAACTTCCAGCATCTTCTGTACTTTTAGGAACAAATTTCCTAAAAATAAACTTCTGAAGTGCCCATGTAACATCTTTGGCAGATCTATGTATTTTCAAAATAGTGGTAGCTCTGTATTTTTTGTTTAACTGACTGGTTCCAGAGGTTTTGACTATTAATCTGTATTGCAAAGTAATCAGCAAGCACTGAAACAACTTCGAGTATATAATGAAGGTGAGACTTCTACTTCAGAACAACTTGGACTCTGATGAACAAGTCATGTTGACTAAAATAGTTGAATATCAGTTTTAATATTTAAGTTTTCAGCTTGACCTTAAATTTTGAGGGCGTACAGTGGCAGCAATTGCTATCACAGTTTTCTGCATCATGTAGTAAATTTTTTACTGTAAAAGAGCTGTGATTATGGAACATGCTCATCGTATGAAGAAAATATGATAATAAAGAAAACAATGGTGTAAAATTGAAATTTGAAAAACAAACAGATAAACAAAAACATTCCTTCAGTTTTGTTTGGAGAAAGAAGAAACCTATTTGCTTTTAGTCACTAAGTTTGCAACAGTTTAAACTTTGCCCTACCATACAGCTGAGCCAACAAAGGAGTTCTTGGTAAAAACAATTGTTGCAAGCTCAGATCTGTGAAAAGCTGACTTAAGAACATGATCCAAATTCAGATAAACCTCCATAAAATTTCTGACCTCTATGTCGATTTAGATAGCCATTTTAAGCAGGAAGATGGCTTAAAGAAACCACTGGGATTTAATTTTTTAGAAAGAAACAGCAGGAGGTGTCCTCCATCTGTTCTTCTTTTCTAGGCAACACAGGCAATGCCAAAGCCATTCTTAACAGGACCACTAGGCTATATTTAAGATTTCCTAGCTGAACACAGACTCTCAATTACACTGTCATCCTGCTTATTCAGTGTGTATATACATGCATAAAATCTTGCAGTGCTGGCTCTTGTATATGTCCAAATACCATGCAGATACAACCGAACAAGCTTTAACTGTAATTCCTGCAGCACACAGCTCAGAGTGGGAAACGTCAAATATTTGCCTTGGTTTAGGATGAATTTGGTAGTCTGCACCAATCTCTCTGTTGCCACAGCTATTTCCTGTTAGTCACAGAGATGGTTTAAAACTAGTTCAGGTATATCCTGACAAGCTTGTCACAGCTGTGCAAATTATACTTTGTCAAAATTTGTAGCATGGTCAGAGCTCTACGTGACTCTGAGGCTGCTCACACTAATTCCCTTTGCTGGCCATGAACATGGTTAAAAACAAAAGAAACAGTAGAAGTGAGGAAAAGTTATCTGCCAAACAGATGTAGGTATGCTTAAAGCAAATTCAGGAAGTCAATGCTCGCAGTAGCATTTGTGCAGCTTCTTCAGCATATCTTGGTGTTTCTGTACAACTACTACTGCTGCTACTACTGCTACTGCTACTGCTACTGCTACTACTACTAATAATAATGTAGGCTGCCACTTGAGATTATTTTTTTTTCATAATTTTGTGGATTAAGCTGTGAATCGAGGAGAAATTGTACTGAGTCCATCAGTAAAGCTGCTGAAGTGTATGATTGTCTCTGAGAACAGGTATGTATGGTACAGCTTTTTCAGCAATTTTTAAGATACAGACATGAATGTTAAAGCCCTAGTCTTGGCAATGCCTAATACGTGCTGTTACAGAAATAACACTGTTTTAAAAAAATCCCCAAATGACTTTGAAGTTTCTATTTAACAAACAGAGCTGAATGGAATGTGCATAAGTCAGACAGAGTCAATAAAAGTGATGACAGAAAAGGAGAAATACAGAATAAAGAATGTAAATATATGACAAATTATGAAGTAATGGTAAATGTGGGAAAATATCTCCTGTTAAAAAACAATGAACAAAAAATATCAACCCCAAACCTTGAGATATGATGAGAAAAATGCAAGAAAAGGTAGGAAATACAGATGGCAATGTACTTTGTGCATTGATGATCAATACAGATGGATACTGTGAATATAAATCCACTGCTATTATGAAGTCTTGATCGGAGAAGATACTCCACTATCCTGGCAATGCTTATATTTTTTGTACTAACAACTTGGTATAATTAAGTACAAAACAGTTTTTTTTCAATGTATTCCTTAGGAAATAGAGTATGCAAATATTTGTTCACCTACAATCCAAAAGTTACTTTTCTAAAACTGATTTGCAGTCTCATCAGAATGAAGAGAAGACTGTCTCCATGTTAAAACATGTTGAGCATAATTACACAAGATCAAGTACACGATAAATCTAAACAGTAAAGGCCTGGATATTATCTGAAAATCATTTTGTTTTACAAGGAGAACTGGAGAGGCTGAGGAATAGATACACAAGTAACTTCTTGCATTTGTAGTGGTAGTGTTGCTTTGAAATATTAACTGCAATGCATGGCCTCTGTCCTACAGGAACAGGAGGAAGCTGGGTATATATTCACACTTAAGTTGCTACAAGGTCAGTAAGTTTAATGTGTTGGCATTTTTCCTAGCACTTACAATATAATACAAGAATCTGCTTGAAAAAGCTATAAAATGAATTTTTTATTGCCAAAACAATGCTAATGATTCAAATTAGATGTCCTGTGACATACTGTCCTGCACAGAACAGATAATAGTTTTATTCTAGACAACATTTCCTTTGTTCACCATTATTTATGCTTCATATATGCACAGGTCTTGAGCGAGCTTTATGCCTGAATTGATTTTCTTCTATATAAAAGAAAGCTCTACATAAATTATAAGCCTCTTGTATTAGGAACCGCTATTTTATTCTGTTTATAATACAACTGCATTAAAAAACATACAGTTCAGCACTGTGGGTCTCTATAAAGCCAACTTGGCTTCCTTTGGAAGTAAGTCAAGAATAAAAACAAAAATATAGGATTACCATATAATTAACTACCATATCATAAACCAAATCTAGTCAGCTGCAGCACTAAGAATAAATTTTGCCTAAGGCCTCATGCCTTGACTTTTCTCTTGGTAGTCCATAACATTCTGTATTTTGCAAAGCCCTTCAAAAGGCATTTAGAGAATTTCAGACATACATAGCTTTCTCTATTAATTCAGACCATGAACTTAGATGGGAGTTGAAGTTGACTATGACTGCTTACTTCAACAAGCAACTTGTTTAACATGGAAAATCTTTTCTTTTTCACTGGACTAGCGGGTTAACAGTCAAACAACAGGTATTATTACAGTGTCAGAATGCATTGTACTATTTTGGTGAAACAGTGGCAGTCATCCAAAGTTTATACAGACACACCTCAGGAGCTCGTAATACTCAAATATAGAGTCACAACTGTAATTAAAATTTCTCAAGTCTTTCCCACACTTGCTTTTTCAAAAGCAGGCAGGTTACTACAAAAAATGCCTAATACACTGAATCTGTGTGGAAGTATCCTTCCACATCTGCACTGACTCAGGACTGCAGTGGCAGAAAGTGAAACAGAATTTTGAGAAGCAGTCTTCACTGTCAACTTCTACTGAAGCTAGCTTTTATTATTTATTGCAGAAGTGGCCAACCTTCTGGACTTTTTGGTCCTTGTTGAGTGAAGAGGAATTGTCCTGGGCTACAGGTTGCTCTGAAAGTAATGCCTCCTACTTATTTCCATGGAAAATAAAACAGATACAAAGACCACAATAACACTGTTTGAGCAAATTTTAAGCTACAAAATGCTATTTTTTCCATATAGTCACCACGATTAGCTATGCATTTTCACCAGTGATGAACAAGAGCCTGCATGTCATGCCTGTAAAAATCTGTACCAGCAGAGGTGACCCACTGTCGCTTTTGTCACTGCTGAAACACACCACACACCACCTCACTGTGCTTACACCCATTGTTTAGTCTCCACACCTATGCTAATATACTGTCAGCAGTCCTGCCCAGATTTATTCCATTACAGAGTGTTGATGCTTCTGTTGTGGAATGTTAGCATCTGATGTAGATACTTGGACATTTTTTATACTCAGTAGAGAAAAGCAGGCACTTTCAGTGTACAATTCTTCTCATTCAAAGTTAAATGTCTAAAATCAGCCAGCTGAATTGCCCTTAGTAAGAGTCTGTTTTTCACTCACAACTACAAAGGCAGTCTCTGATGACTAGCTTAGCTGTAGATGTTGATAAAATAGACCTACAGTGTTTGATAAAATTAGTCTTATCTTACTGCCTATATGCCAAGAGAGTATGAGGATATGTACAACCACTTATTTCCTTTGTGCTTCTTGCCAAGGTTATTCAGCAGTATATCTGTTAATTGGCCAAAACATAATCATAATTTATAAGGCTTAATAATAGGAGAATAAATCTCTACAGAATCTCTACAGAACTAGTTCTTGGACAGCCTGTTCCCCTCAGCCCATCCCCTCAGGCAAAATCTAAAGGTCCCAGGTATCTAAAGGCACACTGAAGTAAATAAGTAGCCCATCCTTAAAGGGCTTGATCTTCACTGATTTTTTTATTCACAAGTAGTGACTTAGGTGAGGATCAAGGATTGTTCTGCTAAAAGGAGTGTCAGCTCTGCCCAATTCTGTCAAGGACAAATGTTGCATAAAGTAGGTAGAGAAATCTGACTGTTCTGTGCTTTACAGAACCACTGAATCAGAATTGTGCAATTGCAAAATGGTTGAGTTTGGAAAGGACCTCTTGAAATCTCATAATCTAACCTTCCTGCTCATGCAGGCTCACCTAGAGAATATTGCCCAGGACAATATTCAGTTGACTTTTGAGTATCTCCACAGGTGTAAACTCCACAGTCACTCTTGCCAACCCGTCATCCTCACAGTAAGACAGGTTTGAATATCCCCGCAGTAAAAATTTGTGTTTTTCAATATTAGGAAATCTCAGAAATCTCATCTGCTTCAGTTTGTGCCCACTGGCTCCTGTCCTGTCTGCAGGCACCACTGAGAACAATCTGACAGCCTCTTTTTCATTCCCTCCCATCAAGATAAACATTGATAAGATCTCTTCTAAGCTTTCCCTTCTTCAGTCTGAACAATTCAAGCACTCTCAGTGTCAAGGAGCCAACAAGAAAAGGAGTTCTCTTGGACTACATAAATACAGCTACAAAAAAAAGGAAAAACAGATTGGGAATTTGGAAGTCTTAGGCAGCGTTGACTTCAGTGATCATGTGATGGTGGGTTCAGAATCCCAAGAAAACAAAGCAGGACCAAAAAAAATCCAGACTACCAGCCTTCACTTTAGTAGAGCAGACTTCAACCTCATCAGAAATCTGCTGGGAAGAAAGAATTCCGTGGGATCCCAGAAAAGTTGGTTGGTATTAAAGATGGTCTCCAAATTTAAGAAAACTCTATCCTGACAATCTGGAGGTGAAAGGCAGCAGGAGGCCTGCATGAAGGAAAAAAGAGTTCCTAACTGAACTCAAACATGAAAAGAAGGTGCACAAAATGGGGGAGTTGAGTGTAAAATATATCCTTGACATGGTTATGCTTCTTAGAGAAACAGCAGAAGCAACTTCATACTGGTGGTTTTTTTATTTGTTTGTTTGTTTGTTTTTGAGGATATTTCAGATTATTAGCTGATTAGTTCTTAATATATCTTAATAACACCTTGTTTCTGCAGTTCATCCAATCTAATCTGTTACTGAAGCCTACTAAGGCTTTGAAGTCTTCCTCTAAATGTATTAACTCGAAGCAGATATAATAGAGGTAATCTGTTTATTTCTGGCTGGAAAGTTGATGAAAAAGCCACTAAAGAGCTTATTTTGCTCATCATGGAATAAGAGAGAGAAGATAAATGGGGAAAGGAAAACATCTAATTCTTGGCATAGGAGATTAATCTTATCTACTTCTGGAACTATGTTCACATGCTAGCCATATTCTCTTGGAGGACAAAAACTTATAGGCATCAGTCACCATGTTGGTTCTGCAGTATGTCCACAATAGAAAAGAAAAACAGGCAGGAGGAGATCAGAACCACAGTGTATTCCAGCAGATAAGTGTACGAGTTAAATAGATTAAGTAAAAGTCAAGTGAGCTTATTTCATTGTCTTCTGGAATACTGTGCAGTGAGAGCTTTCAGAAATACCAAATCATGTGCTGGTAATCCTCTAACTTAGAGGATTAGAAGAATAGGATAGAAGAAGCAAGATGGTGGGTGCTGAAAATGGGAACCCATGGTGAAATCCGTAGGCATTGTTAAGTCTCAGAAAGAAGGTACGAGACATGAGAAAACTGGAGAAAAATGATTAGAAAGAACCTTTAAAAACTTAGAAACTAACAGATGTGAGAAATTGTATTGCCTAGGATGTTGGCTGACAGTTTGAGAGAGTTTGACTATGACTAAGAAATAGTCTTTGCTCTCTGTACCTATGAATCTAACATCATTTTACAAGACCTTGTTTTTCCTGATCATATCCCAGATCTACTTCAAGGACAGATTCAAGGCATGCATCATAGTAAATCTCCTAGCTTATGCCAAATTTAAATAGGAATGAATCCCAGAACTGGAGGCTGAATGGGAGCCATAGTGTTTTCCACCATCTTTTTTTCCAATATATGTAATTAGAGAAGACCTGAGTTGTGCAAGAATCCCAGCAAAAGTTAATCTACACGTATCAGATATTACAAAAAGTCAGTAAGTACTGCAGGAATATGACTGGAATGCATGTGTCAGCCGGCAATAGAGAATGTTTCTTACCCCAGTACACCACTGTCTTCTTAGAAGAACATACTGGTCTGGACAATTTCTACTCTGAGGCAAATGTACCAGTCATCAAAGAAGCAGAATTGTCATATTTGGGCAACATCAAAGTTATAAATTGATTGAAAATCTGGTTCCAAACGTGTAAGGTAGCAGTTGTTCTGACGTATGAGCGCTCAGAGGCTGAAAGCATTTGTAGGAAAAATTATGATGTTTGTTTTTCAAAACAGTTTTGCCAAGCATTTACTTTTCAGGAGAATTTGTAGGAAAAAAAAAAAAAACAATCTGGTTTTAGCACTATCAAAACTAGAGAAAGAAAGAAAGTGTTAATAATTCACATTTCTTGAAGATCAAAGAATGCATCATCAGGATTCAAAAACCATTTAGGACACTACACGTGGGTCTGAGCTGTTCAGAGGGAGGCATCTGTTGCAGGTGAGCTGAACAGCTCTGCAGGACCTTCAGCTGTACAGCTTGGCACATACAGAGTTCCCATTAGCAGTAATAGGCTGCAGGGTCTGCGTTCAGCTGGCACCACCGGTCTTCAGACATAATATGGTTTATCTGGGCAAGTTTAGGCCAGCATAGAGCTTGGTCTTGGTTTGTTTAGCTGTATAAACAGTAGTCTGACAGCTTTGACTTGTCCTTGCTTAGCTTTTTACAATTGAACGGTGTTGGAATTACTGTAATTTGCACTTTTATATGTAATAGATATTAAAAGTGTGTAGTTTTCCTTTCTCTAATAAACTATGATATTAGAATAAAAATGCAGCATAAACAAGTACAGGCATGGGATGATAACTGGAGCCTTGAAAGTGCAGACACAGGATGATAACAGAGGCCCCTAGGTCATAAACAACTCACAGTAGTCAGCTACTGTCCATCAAAGGAATGCAACCTTGGGAGCTGGGTAAAACAATTCAGTGGCAACAAAAAGTACATGGAACAGTTATGTGAAACATGTACAAAGTACTGTACACAGAAGATCTGGATGTAATATGGAGTACTGTACCAATAAATAAGGAGCAACTGAACTGCATCAGCCAGTGTGTAGAGAAGACAAAAGACAAACCCAAGAATGAGGAGGAAGAAACCTTCAACACCTTCAACGTCTTTATCATGTTTCCAGAAACGAGGAGGAAGAAATCCCCAACACTGCACCTCTTCCAGTGAAGGGCACGAAGATGGTAACTTGCCTTACTCCAGAACTGAAGCCTTCAGCCTGAGCAGGTGACCTCTGTGTCACTAGAATGACAACAGGAAGGTGAGCATGACAGAAGAAAAAAGAACAATTACTAGCAAGTTGGGATATTCTGGATATCCATCATGGGGTAAGCTGCTGGATAACTGCAACTACAGCTATATCAGTGTACCTGAACTAATAATAGTTCTTTGATTAGACTGTCAAGACTTTAATTAGAATAGCAGTAAATTCCCAGCTCTGCATAAAACATGTGACCCACATAAACTTCATAAGTTATAACACACCAAATTGGCAGGATCAACCTAAGCTGTAATATAAATACAATAAATCAGAAAAAAGTTTATAGAGAACGTGGGCAACCTAGATTATTAAAATTTAGTACAACCGTTGACTGTATTGATTTGATTTCCAGAGATTGTAATGGGAATTTAGGCATTTAGCTCATATGTAGACAACTATATGCAGTCAACATTTAAGTACCTCACTCTGTAAGTAATCTCTATGCACTTCTATAACTATCAGATAGAAGAAGGCACAGCCATATTCTAACATAAAAGACTTGAGAGCAGAAGGAAAACTAGCAATCTGTAAGCAAGCCATTGCTACTGGCTATGATTCTTTTAATCAGTTCTTTAACATCTGTTTCTTACATTTGCCAGGCAGCACGACAGAATTCGCTTAAAATCAGCTAGCAGGTCAAAATGCTACAGAATGTCTGTTTTGATGTTTATTTTGCATAATTGAGAAGATCCTAGCTGAGCATTAGAGGGATTTGGTTTTCTCCCACAAAGGGATTAGCAATGGATGCTAAGTAAAAAGGATAGAATCACAGAATCACAGAGGTTAGAAAGGACACACGAAGGTCAGCTATTCCAAATCTCTGCTAAGACCAGGCCCAGTTAGATGAGCTTATTCAGGCTCTGCCCTGTCAAATTTTGGATAACTCCAAGTATAAAGAATCTGTTTAAACTAGAGACCACATCTATACCATTCTTTCTGTTGTCTGTAAGAAGGGCTTCTTTGTGCACTTTAGACAAAGCCTGATGAACAGCTGAAAAATTCAGTATATAATCATGCTGTGTAATGTACCATGTGTTTTTGTTCAGTTTCGGAGAGAGGATGTGCTTTTTTTAAAAAAAAAAAAAATCTGTCTTATTCAGTGTAGCTATTTAATGCTTTTACGCAACATAACTTTTTCTTCAGCATTTTTTGGAGATAAACTGATAACTCTGAGCAAGCAGTTACGAAAAATCTCCCCTTTTATAAACTCCCAGTTTCAGGAGGATTACATAAGTATTTGTTAAGAAAAGGAGCCAATGGACACAAAAAATTGGAATCCTACCAAGAAATGAATATTTATAGCATCAAATGTTTGAATAAACTAGAAGACCCTTAACTCCATCTGAACCAGATGTCCACAACAACAGAGCTAAGAAAGGGGAAAAAAACCATCTTTTCAGGACATCTTTTCAGGCTTTCTTCTCAAGCACAAAAAGAAAAGCACTACTTAAGTAGGAGAGAGAATTTTGTAATGGGCATCTAAGAGTGCATTACAGAATTAGTCTATGCTAATTTTGCGAAGGCTGTTTCTCACCACATTAGAGAGAACTTATATAAAAGTTCAAATTTAGAAAAGGAAAAAGAAATATGAATCTTTTCTGTAATCTGTTACTCTGTTGCTCCCAAGCATTATAGCTGACTTTTGTTACTGAAAAATGTAATAGTGCACGAGATATATCACAGAAAACAACAGCCAATCTGTCAGTATTCAGGTAATCAGTACTGATATCCTTCATGTTTTAACATAAAGATGTTGATGCTACAGTCTTTTATACTTCTTTCGTCTAAATCTAGGTGACAAATGAATATACCGAATAGAGCTTCACTATTAGTACTGTTGCTACTATAGATGAGTAATTATTTTCATTGCCTGTGTTTGTAAATTCAGTCAGAATTGGTTTGTGTGAAATCATTGTGCCACAGCCATCCTATGTAGCCCTTAAAACCCAAAGGCTGAGATTCAATTCAAGTACCAGAAAAAAAAATCCATGCAAAACCAAGTTACTAGGGCAAAAATATCAGTGAGTCCAATACCAAGTGGCACTGACTGACTTACATCCCAGTGATATGAACAGAAAAAAAAAAGAAACCACAAAGCAGTGACTAGGCTTCTTTCATTCACATGTGTTCTGTACTGAGCCTGGCAATATTCTGAGCACAAGTACAACCCTAACAGACAATGCTAGCTGGAATGTATCCTAAGTGTGGGCACTTAAGCATGCATACCACAGCTGGAATACTCATAAACAAGTGCTCAAACTTGATTCTTCAGAAAAATAAACTTGATTCTTCAGAAAAATAAACCACTATATGTTGGCTTTGGATTGAATGTCATGCAGATCTGAGATTTAAAATACCTTCCTCCAAATCTGCAATTGATTTATGCCTGTGATAACCAAGAAAAGATGCAGAACAACTGCTTTCTGCTGTTTTCAGAAAATGAAGCATGCAAAAGTGAGTGTAAAAGCTGCTTGTGATTTTTGAATAGTCTCTCCAAGTTTCAGTATCTACAGTAGAATGTAAAATCTGCCACACTCTCCTCTTCTTTTTGCTTCAAAATGCAAACTGTAATTTAGTTTTCTTCTATAGAAATATATAGGCAATGATAAAGACTGTTCGGTTCCCATTCATGAGGGCAAAACAATCTGAGGCATCTGATACACAGTACCTCAGTACCACGTATCTCATTAAAAAGAATGGCAATAAATGCAAAAAGACATAAATAAAAGGGTTTTGTTTGGTGTTTTATGGAAGCACATAACACTGGTCTTCTAAGACCATAGGAGTATCCTTAATGTCTTACTTGAATTTTAGACAGCTAAACATAAATGTGTGCAGTTGACAGGAATGAATGTTTAAAGTTATTTCTGAACTTCAGGTAAATGCAGAGGAAATGCTGTTGGTATGAACCTTGCAAAAGAAAATTCTTAAAGGAAAAAAAACATACTTATTCTGAAGCCTCATTTCCTTCCTTTACATTTCTATGGAACAAAAGCAAATTTCCTGTGAAAAATCTCATTCACCTAAATGAGAGCAGAACTGTGTAGTTAAAAAGGAGAGAGGATAAAAACAAGTCTACTTCGAAGCTAACTGTAATGTGCTGAAGTGTGTTTTCCCTGGCTACTGTAGAAGAGCTACGATATTGTTTGGCATTCCCCTCAAGTGGTGTCCTTGTCTACACAGAGGCTTCATGAAAGCTCTTACGTCACCTTTTATCAGAGGGAGAAACAAATGCTAAAGATGTTTTGCCAAAGTACACATTAGTATTATTTTTTTAAATACCCTAGTGTCCAAAGCTAAAGAACAAACACAATTTTATATTTTCCTGTATCCTGATACAATACCACATTGTCACTTCAGCCAGTTTGAATAATTCATTCAGTGAATCATAATCATTTCTATTTAAACAAGCCTAGAATAAGATAACAGTGCCTTTTGCAACAACGGTTAGTAACACAATAGCAGAACTTCCTAAGGTAAAAATAAGCAAGGCTAAGATAAACATCTCTAACCTGTAAGGGCCAGATATTTTGCATGTCCCTAACTGTTTTGATCTGCCCAAAGATGTGAAGCAGCTACATAAACAGGATTCATAACTCCCTCTGAAAGAAATTCTCAGGTACCATCAAAGTGCTGTATTGCTCCAAAATGTATTTTTTTTTAATTATTTTCCAGCATAGTGTTGATAAACCATGAATCATAATGTAGACCACAGGAGTTTAGAATAAAAAAAACAGTTGAAAGACAGTATTAATTTCTGATTTGTCTCCAGTTCATGGATAAGTATGGCTGGATCAAGGCAGTTCTTTTGTTTGTCTCCCTTCACATTGTAGTTGTGCTACACAACTTACCAAATCATTCGTAAGTGCTAAGTTAAAAACCAACCAACAAATAAAAAAAAACCAACAAACCAAACCAAACCAAACCAAACCAAACAACAACAACAACAAAACTCACAAAAAAATACAAGAAACTCCAAGTGCACTTCTTTGACCATTTGAGACCCTAGGCGAGGGCCCTTGAAGGATACTCAGGACATTCCAACAGGATGAACTATTCCAACTAGCTGAACCTAGGCTCAACATATTCAGGTATCACACAGCATCCGTCCAAGAAATCTGAGGGCTCTGAAAGGGCAACTGAATGGAAGTTCTCTTGTCCTGCTCCACATGAAATATCTTCTTTTTCCAGGGACTTGTTGAATAATAATGGATCATATAATACCCAGTCATGTAATATTCCTTCCTGGAAACTGACTGGGTTCCAATCAACTGTTAATGAAAACTAAAAGCTATTGACAGTAATTACATTAGTCTTACAGCCTCTACCTATCAACCATTTTTTATTTAAAGAAAGATTTTAGCTTGCATTACTCATATTGAGTTCTTTCCTGTATTAGATATGTAGAATATATATATGTTCTACGTAAGCAAAATTACAAATTCAGCTAGGACACATAATTTTTCTTTTCCAGAATACTAGTAAGGGAACTTGACTGAAGCTGCACGACAGTGAAAAGCCAAAACCAAAAACATGGCACAGTAAAGAATGTGGAAAAAATAGTTCAGTTTTTTATAATGTTTTTGAGGAATCCAACTAAAGATGGGGAGATCAAATAATAGTAAAAAAGAAAAGATGTGATTTTAAAACTGTGAATGTTACGGCTGACCTTGATGCAAACACGCAGGCTGTCAGTGTGGCTACAGGAATGTTATGAATAGGGTTTTGATAAAGACTGGAAAACATTAACTGAGAATTAATATGTGTCAAAGGTCATGTTTTCAGAAACAGAATCTCTGCAAAATGTGATAAAGAAGAGAGAACAAGGCCAGACTTTCTAAGTCACATATGTCCCAGACCCTCGTATCTTATTCCCCATAACTGCCAGTAGTAGATGCACAGAGAAGAGGGTAAGAGTAAGACAGGCATGTAGTAATACAACCCCAGCATATTTGCACAGATTCCAGGAGTCAGTGGCTTATAAACCACAAGCAAGAACTTTGTATCTAATAGGCCTTAGTAGAATTTTATTCAATAAATATATTCATTGCCTTTTGAACCCTAGTAAGCCTGTAAAATCCCAATGCCAAATGGCCAAGAGTTCTACATTGTGTGAAGAAGCATTTTCTTTTCTAGTTTTTTAACCTGTCACCTACTAGATTCACTTGATAAACTTTTTTTCTTTTTTTTTTTTTTTTTGGAAGAGACAATAAGTAGTAGCTTTCTGTTTATGCTTTCCAACCTACTTGTGTAGACTGTTGTAATATCTCAACTGGGTCTTCTCTTTTTTGGACCTACTAGGTTTGGTATTGCAAGAGGCACTCAGCACTAGTGAGGCCGCACCTCGAGTACTGCGTCCAGTTTTGGGCCCCTCACTGCAAGAAAGACATTGAGGCCCTGGAACGTGTTCAAAGGAGGGCAACAAAGCTGGTGAGGGGTCTGGAACACAGGCCATATGAGGAGAGGCTGAAGGAGCTGGGATTGTTCAGCCTGGAGAAGAGGAGGCTCAGGGGAGACCCCATTGCTCTCTATAACTTCCTGAAGGGAGGTTGTAGTGAGCTGGGGGTCGGCCTCTTCTCTCGTGTCATTAGTGATAGGACCAGAGGGAATGGCTTCAAGCTACGGCAGGGGAGATTCAGGCTGGACATTAGGAAGTATTACTTTTCAGAAAGGGTGGTCAGGCACTGGAATGGACTGCCCAGGGAGGTGGTGGAGTCACCGACCGTGGGGGTGTTCAAGGAGAGGCTGGATGTTGTGTTGAGGGACATGGTTTAGTGGGAGCTATTGGGAATAGGTGAACGGTTGGACTGGATGATCTTTTAGGTCTTTTCCAACCTTGGTGATTCTATGATTCTATGATTCTATGATTCTAAAAGCTGGTTTCAAAAGTGTGTAGGCTTGTGGTAGAGGTAGAGTAGACAAAAGGAATAGGGGAAGATACTGCCACTGAACTAGAGAAGTTGTTCCGATAGTGAAAATGGGAGTATTTTCATTTTAAATAATAATTGCTACTGGACAATTGAGGGAAGATTTGAGTAAGCTTCTTAATTACTTTAAATGCAAATTCCTTCTGGAAGTAAAGCCAGGATAAATAATTTTTTGAAGAAATTGAAGAACAGTGTAGATTTCTTGGGAACAGAACATTAACACACATTGGTAAATCCCTTGATTCATTATTAAACATACAAGGTAACAAAAAACAAGCTAGGCTAAGTAGACTGCAAGTATTTCTGTGGAAGAGAAAATCAAATTATGAGAAAGCATAGCAAGATTAAATCTAAAGATTATCATGTCATCCCTATCATTTATGCCATCTTTGTTACACTATCTTAAAAACAAAGGAAATGAGAAGGGAACATGAATGTGGGATTTAGAATGGAAGTATCCCTTGTGATAAATACTTCTGATTTGTCAGCTGCTCAAGAAAAAAATGAAAAAGCTGATGAAATATACTTATTTGATCCAATTTGAAAAATCATAACAACACGCATTAAAATGTTCTGTAATCTAGCCTTGAGTTTTGATGAAAATTTTGGAATCTAAAATAAAACATCTATGTGATCAATTAGATGCTTGGAACTGAAACAATATCCTATTTAGTTAGGTAAGGAAATGTTACTTTCTGTATTAGTTGATGAATATGCTGGGGTATACTCTACTCTCTTTATAGTGACTATGGAAAAAAGTGGTTTAATTTAATTTAAAATTTTTAGGACATCACAACTACAGAAGAGTTCTACCATCTTTTTAGATAAGCTGATAATCTAGTTTATGATAGAAGGTGTGCAATATGTGGGAAAAATAAATTGGGTAAGGAAAAGGGAGTTTAACAAACTGAAAAACAAACTTATTGTTATAACTTGACAAATGCTATTAACAACCAGCCTGTAAGCATAAATACCTGTATGTCAAATCAATTTAAATACAAAGAAGCATTAATTGAGAATTAATTAGAGTAAATTACTGTTAAAAACAAACAAACAAACAAACTGTAATGTAATTTATGGCCTCATTGCAGAAACGGAAAGCTTTTAATTTTTCCTCAGACAATTCTAGCTCCAAAAAATGAATTGTAAAAGACTGCCCCTTATAGAAAATATTTTTTTCCATTTTTTCCCCATTAAATTGATGGGAACTAATCATCACTTGGGTCTCATCCTTTCTTCCAGAATACCTTGGAATAATAAAAAGATTCAAAAAGAAAGGCACAGAGGAAAATATGTGGGTGATACAACCTAACCAATCTCCTAGGAAGCTGTCTCATTCTTTCACTTTAATTGAGCTTTTTTTTTTGTTTTTACTGTGGGCTATTAAAGAATCATCATTCTGCAGTGATTGCTGAAGAGTATCTGCTCCTTAACAGAACTAAACATACAAGACACTTGCATCAACTAAAAAATTTAAGTAGAAGAGTGTGATGCAGTGTGGTACAATACTGACACAACAGTTTTTCTAATTCAAGTAATCTGAAGATTTATGAAGATCTAAGAACTTAGCATCAAGTTATCCCCTTGATATTCTCTCTGTTCATTAAAGCCAAAAGTAGCTGTGCATTTCAAGGTAGGAAACCTCAGCAGTAGTGAATTCTATCTTTGAGGATCTAACATGAGAACTGCTTTCACTTATTTGAAGCCTTAAAGGTGTTAGTTCATTGACTATTTTTTGCTTCAAAGTATTGTCCTGTAACAAAGATGACAAGGGAGTATAAGCAAACCAAGTCAAGTCATTCATGCTGTTACTTCTGTCGCAGCTGCTTTCTGGTTATAATTTGTCTTTTGGTGTGAATAAATTATGTATAAATAGAATCATAGAATCATAGAATGATCTGGGTTGAAAAGGACCACAATCCTAGGTGAAAGGATCACCTAGTTTCTACCCCCCTGCTATGTGCAGGGTCACCAACCACCAGACCAGGCTGCCCAGAGCCACATCCAGCCTGGCCCTGAATGCCTCCAGGGATGGGGCATCCACAACCTCCTTGGGCAACCTGTTCCAGTGTTACACCCTCTGAGTGAAAAACTTCCTTCTAATATCTAACCTAAACCTCCCCTGTCTCAGTTTAAGACCATTCCTCCTTGTCCACCCTTGTAAACAGCTGTTCCCCTTCCTGTTTATAGGCTCCCTTGAAGTACTGGAAGGCCACAATGAGGTCTCCCCAGAGCCTTCTCTTCTCCAAGCTAAACAAGCCCAGTTCCCTCAACCTTTCCTCATAGGAGAGGTGCTCCAGCCCTCTGATCACCATAGTGGGCCTCCTCTAGGACCCACTCTAAGAGTTCCACATCCTTCTCGCACTGGACGCAGTACTCCAGGCCATGGATAAAATAGGCAAAGGAAGGAGCATTTTAGGGCACTTACTGAGCAGCAGTGGAGGAGTGAAAGCCTACACAGGGCTCAGGGTGATCCAGCTGGGAGCTGGCATGTGTCCTAGCCATCAGTTTTCCTTCAGCAGTAAGGAAGAACACTTTGCCCTGTTCTTGTTCAGTTATTCAGGACAACATCTTTTTATGTTCCTATAATTAGGCCTTGAATCTATACATTCAACTTAAGTAAACATACTTACGGAATTGTCAAGCATCCAGAAATTTTCACATCAGCTGGCTGGTCTATGTTAAGTAATCAAAAGTACCAAGGACTGTTCTCTGGCAACAAAGGCAATTGGCGTGGAACAGCTCCCCACCCCCATACTTACACCACTAGACTCTCTGGAATAGGGCGTTCTGACCTAAAATGCCTACTGGGAATGTTTTCTCACCATGTTATTTTCCAAACCACGTGCCTACGAACAGTCAGACATTATAGCAAACTCCAGGGATCGTACTTGCAGTTTAATGATATAAACCACTGAGTTACTGTGCATGAGATACTCTCTAGCCTCTTAAAATTGCTAGTACAGCAATAGCTAGCTCAGGATTTCTAAGAACAAGGCCTCTTGATTGTTTTTTCTTTGTTTATTTGTATTTTGGTTGGTTGTTTTGGTGGTGGTTGGTTTTTTTTTTTTTTGGGGGGGGGGGGGGGGGAAGGGGGAGAAGCGGAAGGAAGGGGGGGGTACCCTTTTGCAAAAAGCACTTTGTTTCTTTATTGATATCAGGGAGAAATGACCTTCCAATTGCCTTCACATCTTTCCCACTAAGCTAGGAAGTTCTTTCCAGCTTTTCACCACCTTCCTGTCTTAGATAAGTGGTTACACATTAACTTAAGAAAGTTAGAATTGGACTGGAGCAATACTTAAGAAATTCAATCCTATTCCTCGCCTGTTTTGGGCAGACATACTATGACACACTTTCTTGTAGTAAAGAATAACTTATTCTGAGTAGTACACTGTTACCACTGGAATATTTCGTGGAAATAATGATGGTGAAAAAACACCAGCATACATAGTTTCTGGTAGTCATTCCCACCTCATTTTCCACGATTCCATGTTTTTTTTCTGGTCTCTGTCACATGGCAGTTGAAACTTTGAACATTTCACAGTGAAGTAAATCAATAAAGGAAATGAAAAATAGATCACATTACTGGTCTATAGGTTAAAAATTAAATATGCCTGTGGTAAAACTGGAAAGAAAAGAAAAAAAAAAGAAATACTCAACCAAGTATTCACATCCCTTCATGAGCATTTAAGCTTTTTAGAAAACATATGTGGATAGCATAGCTGCTGTTTTGAACTTCTGAAAGTACTGCTACACAGTTATTTTTGTGAATTGCTGCTTTGCTTGTAAGAAAAGATGTATCAGTATTTCCCTACAATCTACAGGCAAAGACTAGCATGACTGAGTGACATGAGACATACTGATGATCAGGATCATATGAAAGGAAACATAGGGACAGGAAAATTCCTAGATTTAATGGGCATTAAAGAGGTGGATCAGTCTGATCAAATGGTTCAAGAAAAGAATATTCTTTCAGACCTCAGATTTTTTGAAATTGCTTCTTTCTAATATTTCAAAAGTCTGAGAATGAGAGACACGTCTCCTGCATTTCATTCTTACATGGTACAGTATTTTGAAGAAAGTTGCTATTAGGACATGCCTAGTTCTCCTCCAGCTGACAATTATAATTCAAAAGTTGCCTCAAACTGAGTTCAGTCATTTTAATTTAAAATGTAATTTTGAAAGTTTTCTTATCTTTCATTTGAATGAAGACCACAAAATTCATAAAAGGAGCTTCTATTTTTGCTGATTTTTTTTTTTTTTTTTTTGGTCAAAAAATGTGTTTCTTTCAAGCTGCTTCTTCTGTTATCAATTTAAGGATGGTGTTATCCACACAGGAGATCTTGAAACTATATATCTGAGTTCAAAAATATTGCAAACGAGAACAGCCAAATGGTAATAAAAACAAGGATGAAAGCATCATTTTCCTCCATAACTAAAAATACTCTGAACACTATTATGAGTATAGCAAGCCTTAGGATCCTTCTGTCAATGGGGAAAAAAATTAAATCTTAACAGTACTTAAAGAGAAGCTTTTAAGCATTTGGTACAATTATTATAGTGGCTGCCTATTATGCTTACATCTCCAGCTGAGTTGCTCCAATACTTTAGATATATCAGTTATGTAAACACAGAAAAAGGATCTGGGAAATATTTCTCTACTATTTAGATGGGGTTTGAGTCTTTTCTTCTTTCCTCTGAGATGACAGAGTTAAATCCATCTTTTTATTATGCCCATGAACTAAGCATAACTGATACAGAGATTATTTTTCCCAAAGCAAATAAATGCTTAATGTTTATATTCAAAACTTCCCTACAGACATGGTCAATTAGACTAATGAAAATATTTCATGCATGTAAGTACTACCAAAATCTTTATTCTTGCTTATCAAGAAGTCTTCATATTTAGACTGTGCAAAAGACTACAAATTAATTTTGAGACTCTATACTCCATTTAAAACTTTAAAATATTTAAAATGCATGTGTGACATTAGTAATACAATTACCAAATGAGTCACACCTGGCAAAGTTGAAAGACATGATAGAAAGGTTACATGTTCATAAATACTGACAATTAATTTTTAAAAAAGAGATTCGTATGTTATTAGAGAACAACAATGGAAATGGTAGGTAAGAAGCACAGTCATTGTGGAAGTATTATTTTTCTAAAAAATAAGCAAGAATCTAGTAGCAACAGCAGCAGCAATAGTAGTGCAAATAACCATATAAAAATCTGGATAGGAGCTCTACTTTAATTTCTGGAATTTTTTTTTAAAATAAGTAATAAAATCCATTTTCTTAGCATCCTTTATCTCTCAAGTCATAGAATCATAGAATGGCCTGGGTTGAAAAGGACCACAGTGACCATCGAGTTTCAACCTCCCTGCTGTGTGCAGGGTTGCCACCCTCTAGGCCAGGCTGCCCAGAGTCACATCCAGCCTGGCCTTGAATGCCTCCAGGGATGGGGCATCCACAACCTCCTTGGGCAACTTGCTCAAGTGCATCACCACCATGATAGTTTTCTGATCAAGAGTCACTTTCTATGTTACCCTAGCATACATGTGGCAGAGAATAGATAACCAACTGGATGGGAATAATTGCTTCCATATTTGAGCAATATCGCTCTAATAACTAAGGACAGGAATATCAGTTTTACCAATCTTTTCAACAAAAATACACAAGGCTTGGATGAGAGCATATTTTAATACTACTCACTTTCATTTTTGCCTTTCAAGTAGGTGATTATTCCACATAGAGTCACAAGTACTGACTGATATAATATAGTAGAAAGAGAAGCTGAAGAGTTCCATTTTAAGAGACAGCTCACATTAAACATTGCATTGAGTAAAAACTACAAATAAGTATGACAAAAGGCTGAGCATGTTGTATTTGCTGTAAATCTTGACAGTTTTTTTCTATGAATGGCTACCTGAAATGCCTTCAGTTATGTAACCTATTATAGTTGTAACGAAAACTATTTGCTTTTTCTCAAATCTATGGTGTAATATGTAAAAATATATTCTGATAAATAATAATTCATAGGTACTGAATAAAGCAAGCAGGATGGAAATTTGTAAAATATAGTTTCAATACTCTTCAAATATTCATCAACAAGACTTATCCTGCACAGATTTTTCCAAGTGTTGTTTTTATATGGGAATACTACTTATGCCAGATCTATTCAGGTGTCTGAAACTAAAGCACATATGTAAATGTTTTCAAGACTGAAGACCAAAATTAGGACAATATCACTTTTGAAGGAATACATGTGCACAAAGTTAAAAAATGGAAAACAGCATTATTTACAATGGATAGGTAAGACGTTATTTTACCTACTCAGTAGTTAAAGATTTGTGGTTTATGTACACATGATATATATAGTTGAGATGCTGAACATAACCAGTGGTAATCACTCCTCATTTCTGTGCTCTGAAATCTTAACTTTGCGCCATTCTGTGAATTCAAAAATGCAAAAAATCTTCAAGAAAACCCAAAACTGCATTCTCAAGGCTCAAGCATACGTGTGTCTTGGGGCGCTAACGCTTGAAGACAAAGTACACCATGCAGTAGAAAGAACTGTGTCAGTAACAGCTACATTGTCAAATACACATTCTTGCTTTCAATTAGTATGAAGAAAGATGCCTACTGTTTGAATTGCAAAGGAGAACGGTATCAGCAAGCTAAGTGATAGAAAACAAACAACATACACTAAACTGTCTTAGTACAAGGAATATATTTTAAAAAAAGGTCATAAATCATAGAACATAAATTTGGCAGGAAAAATCATGGCAATAACTAAGCTAAAGGCATAATTTTGAAAAGGCTACAAATTAAAGTGTTAGACACACCATGGGATTTATTTGTAATAAAAATAGCCAAGAACAGCAAGGTTAACTTTGGGTTCCTTATTTCCTGCATAGGAGCTCTGTAAATTGAAATGGATTGAAAACTACCAAACTTTTTCCACTATATAACCTGAATGAAGTAATCAAGGGAAAAATCAACAGTATTATATCTGTTATCATTTATTGATGTACTTAATTTAACTGTTTATTTCCAACTTGTTATTAGTAACATAAATGAACATTATGATATTTTTATGGCTATAGATACAGCTATAAAATGCATTTGTACGTATATAAACTGATTATGTCAGAGTTACACTGGCAAAAGGTGCAAGATAATGTGATAGCATAAATGGTAATTCTGTAGTCTATTTACCAATTATGCGAAGGCTATGTGAAGAAAGCAAGACCCTGCAGAAGTCTATGAAGAAGTTTTCTTTCCCATTTTTTTCTGATGCTCAAACAAGTGAGTCATAGAATTATTAGCAGCTAGACTCTCCATTTCCTGAGGAAAAGGGAAAATTGGACTTGAAGTTTGCTCAGAAAGAAGTCACAGTTCCATCATGGCATGACAGAGCCCAGTGCATGGTGCACAGTGCACGGTACACAGCCCAGCAAGGAACAGAAGGCCAGAGAAAGGAATCATAGAATTATAGGGGTTGGAAGGGACATCTGGAAATCATCTAGTCCAACTCTCTGCTAAACATTGTTCCTTACGTCAGGACAATCTCTGACCAGATCCTCCTCGACCAAGGGGAGGCCTTCCTTTCCACAGACTCTCTCTCTTACCTTCAGGGTCTGGGATTCCCAAGGGGAAGTCTTAGCAGTAAAGACTGAAGTAAGGAAGGCAATAACTTGACCTTCTTAGTGTTCTGAGTGAACCAGGCAAAATCCATACTATGGATATATATTAGTTTTGTATCAACACAGTTTCAGATTAAAAAATAAAAATCGGAGGAGTCCAGATTTAAGATAACTTTTCTTTTGGGTAAGTGTTATAGCTGCCATGGCACTACACAGAAATATCTTCTTTCTTTCTTTCATATCTAGCCAAGGCCTTCAGAGAGCTGGGAACAGACACTCAGGGTAGGATCCACAAAATTAGAGTCAAAGAATGGCTGAGGCTGGCAGGGATCTCTGGGTCCATCCGGCCCAACCCCTGTTCAATAGGGACAACTAGGGCAGGTTGCTCAGGATCATATGATTCTATCATTCTATGATATGCAGGCAGCTTCTAAAGGTCTGTAAGGAGAAGACACCAGAAACTCCCTGGGCAACCTGTGCCAGTATTCCAACACTTATACAGTAAAGTGCTTCCTCATATTTTGATGAAAATCTGACCTAATTTTAGATATTTCATATATTGATAATTAGATCTGAGCTGTCTGTACTATCTTCATAGTGAAGAAACAGGCAATTGTACAACAACATTCCTCTTATAATTAGGTCAAATTAACCACATTCTAGACATGTTGTTAATCATAAAGGTGACTAAGATCATAAAATATAGGTCATTAACACACAGGACATTTCAGGCTAGGAGGGACCTCAGTAAATCTCCATTCCAGTGTCTTGCTCACTGAGGACAGAACTGGTTCATCAGGGCTTTGTCCAGTCAGGTCATGAATCATAGAATCATTTGAGTTGGAAGGGACCCTTAAAAGTCATCTAGTCCAACTCCTTTGATGAAGACCATCAAGAATGGAAAGAATGCAACCTCTCTTGGCAACCTGTTCTACCGCCTGAGAGTCCTCATAGGGAAAAATTCTTCCTTATATACAGTCTCATCTGATCTGTTCCAGTTTGTGCCACTGTCTCAGCAATCCCCATGCACTGCTGTAAAGGGCTTGGCTGTATCTCCTTGTTTATCTCCCCGTAGGCACTGAGGTCTGCTGTTAGTGCCCTGGAAGTTGTCCGTTCTCAAGGCTGAAGAAACCTTTCTTCCTCAGCCTTTCTTCATTTGGAAAGGGCTTCATCCTTAGACATCTTGGTGGCCTTCCACTGATTTAATCCCAGATTAACAATGTGTTTCCTGTACTGGGGAGCCCAGAACTGCACACAGTGTTCAGACGTGATCTAACAAGCACTAAGTAAAGCAAGGGATAGTCACTTCCCTTGACCAACTGAGTTCCTGTTAACACTGCTCTGGATTTGCTGGCTTCCCTGCTACAAGCATTCATATTGCTGTCTCGCAGAGCCTTCTCCCTGGAACTGCTGCATCCCAGTCTCTATCACTGCCAGGGAGTCTTCCTTCTTAGGGTCAGGAACTTGCATTTGTTCTTGCTGAGTTTAATGAAGTTCCTGTAAGCACATTTTCTCAACCTGTCTAGGTATCTGGTGGGTGGAGCATTGCCTTCCAGCTCATCTGCTGTTTACCTCCAGTTTGGTAGCATATGCCAAATTTATGTGAGTGCATATTCCCTCCAGGTCACTGGTAAAGTTGTAAAGCGGGACAGGTCCCAGCACAGATCCTGACAGTTGCCAGCTTCCACAGAGGACTACACTCTCAAACTAGTCATCCAACCAGTTCTTCACTCCTCTGGCTGCTCAGCCATCCAGATCATGATTTCCTAACATGGATACAAGAATATTATGGGAGAAAGCATCAATCGACCATCATGGCACAGTGGTAGGAGGTGGGGTGTAGCCAGGACTAGAGCCTGAATTAGGCAAGGGATTATTCCATACCATGTGACATCAAATGGGAGGACATAAAGTTTATGGGTAGTTGTCTGGGAGTGGGGTGTGGGGAGAGAAAAGGAAAAGGGAAGGCTTAGGGGAAGGAGAAGATGTTGCTTGGGGCAGACTGGGCATTGGTTGGCAAGAGGTGAGATGTTGCATTGCTAGCTGGGTGTTCTTTAGTAGGCAGTAGTATTGTTAGCTGGGTGTTGGTCAGCAGGTGGCAAGCAATTGAACAGTGGAGATATATATATATATCTATATATATATAGATACTATATACATATATAGTTATAATTGCATTTTTGTTTCCTTCTCTGTCTTAGTAAAAAGTTTTTATCTCAACCTACCCGTTCCATTTTGTTTCCATTTCAGTCACTCCTCCCACTTGGGGGCAAGTGAGCAAACAGATGTGTGGTGCTGAGTTGCTGCTGGGTTATACCACAACAGCAGTAGCAAAATCTAGGATGAAGGATGCACTAAATACATGTCCACTTCATTTTTCTATTACATTATGACCAGGAAAGTCTTGAAGCTCTTATAAATCTTCAGAACATTTATAACATTTGAATAAACTGATCTATGCCTTCATGCAAATCTCTATTTTTACTGTCTTTCTTTTTTCAAAAACTTTTTCTCTGTTTGCACTCCACAGCCTTAATAACCTGAACTGTCACATACAATGTATTTGTTTGAAGCCCATAGCCATTTGGGATCTCTAGACATCTTAAAATTATAACAGCAATCAGCTATATATAATGTGCATGCATTTAATAAACTACTATCACTTATAGCACTTCTTCTACTTTATGTTATAGTTTTATGGTATCCTTAAAAATTTATAAAACATGATGTCTAATTTATAGCACATGTGCATACCAACCTCCACAGGCTAATTCGAGATGCAGGGTTAGTCTATTATAACTTTTATAGGTTATAAACCATTCCAAAATTAGCTTAGTTTTTAGCATCTGCAGACAGCACTAATACACAGAACACACAGACTCATAAATATTTTGCATCACGGATAATATGCCAGCAACACTTTTCAGTTTTTAGCACATAATGTTAAGATGAAAGTATGCATATTTTTTTACCATTTGGAGGGCTCTGCTACACACAGTTATTAAACAAATCCGCTAGTTAATTTGCATTTAATTGAAAGTCCTCTGTGTATACTTAAAATAAAATGAGATCACAAAGCAATGAGGCTACTGATGTTAAAGCTGTCTTCAACTGACAGTATTCCTCTTGCATGTTATAGTGATAGCTTTAGTTTTGCCCACAATCAAATCACTGGAAAAATATCATTACACTTCCTCATAGAAATCTGTGCAAAAAGACTGAGTAGAAATAGAGTAGATGCTCCATTTCGCACAGTGATCATTGCAAGCAGCAAGGGGCTAAATGCTATTGGGAAAAACAAGGGACTTGACAGTTGAGGAAAAGCTTTAATTCATCAAGCATTTCTGTTCAAAATAGGGCATAGGCAACCATGTAAGACTTTTTCTTTATGTCTAGATTGACCTACTGGGATCATGCTGTGGGGTCATGAACTCCCAATATAACAGACATGCAGTCCACTACAGCTTTCTGCTTTCTCTTTAGACTCAATATCTCTTTCTTTTCCCCAAAAACAAAGCTCTACAAGTATAAAGGGATGCCAGTACATGCCTGTGTCTCATAGCATCTGGCCTGAGGAACATGAAAATATCACCAGGTCTGATAATATAAACATTACTGTTCCATTCACACACAGCTCAAGTAGCTAAAATGTTTCCTATGATTTGTGCAAAGCACAGGAGTCCTCCAATACTGACAACAGATCAGGGTCATGGCAGCTTCCAGCTGGGAATACCCACTTGTTGGTCATTAGCAGGGAACCATAAGCCAAGTGATGGACAGAAGGCTAGTCCGGCACATAGACTGTTAAACTGAGTTTAAGTCCTGTTTCTGCTAAAACACCTTGTACCATTCACAGCAAGCTCTGCTCCTCACTTGAAAATGAGGTTAGTACTACTTGTATTTTTTGTTTGTCTTGTAAACTTTTCCATTGGAATTTTTCAGCATGCATTGGCATTTACACTGACAAAGTACTCAGTGTCAGCTGGAATTCACAGCACATATTTTAAAAGCAGAAACTATTGAGAAGAAAAACAGCACTGCAGCATTTAGGTATGTTGCTGGCAACAACACTGTTCCAGTACCTGACAAAGTGTTATCTAATAACAAGGAAACTGCAGAATACCATTATTTCAATGGCTGCAGGAGTATTATTCTGATCTACTTATCTATTCTATCAGGGCTCTGACCTTGAACTGGCCTCATCACTCTGGACTCGCCTGGTGATCAGCAGATGGTGGCTGACCTTAGCTGCTATCAGGCATGATCCCTATCCACTGATCTTGCTTCCTGCTTGGCCTAAGACCCACCTCACCTCTGCAGACGTGCCCAAAGACCTGGACAGTTGGCTGGTCTTTGCCTTGTTCAGATGCCATGACCTGCTGCAGCAGCCCCACCATCACGTCCAACAGCTATCTTTGCCTTCATGGAGCAAAGAACAGAAGCAAACACACAATGGAGGATCAGTTAGTAAAAGAAGTATGACCTCTAACAGCTGGAAAATACCAAAATTACAGTGAAAAAAAGGCCAAGTGCAGAGAGTAAATCTGGCCAATGTCTTTTTATAGTCTAGCTGTATGAAAGTCCTCTATCTCCTCTTCCTAGTCATTATCCTTCAGAACAAACATAATCCAATATATACTGGATTATTTTGGCTGTATAGATATTGGGCTATATATAGCCCAGTATAAGCTTAAGCTGTACCTTTGAGAATATCAATACAAAATATCTGCAGGTTTTTGCAGTGTGTTAAATCCTAAAATGCCACTACTTTATCTTCATTTATTAAAATGGTTAGTTGGGAGCAGGAACTCTCTACTCTCTAAATTGCAATTTAGTTAGCTTTAACTTTAGCTAAAGAAATTATCTCTTCCAAAGGTATTTTGTGCCCTTATCTAAGACTGCCTTACTAACTTTAAATACAAGCTGATTTTAATAAGGATGCACTTGAACTAACTTAACCCACTTCAATGTGGCTGGACTTCAAAGATCTCTGGTATTTCCCTTGCACTGAACAGTGGAGAACTTTTCAGTCGGCTAATCTAGGTGTTTCTCATGTTTCCTCAGGAGTGAACACCACACCTATCCAGGGGTTTTCCAACAGCCCCCCATCACTTGGAATAGTGATGAACACTGTTCTTTACATGAAAGAGATTAGAATAAATAGAAGACAAACTCTGCAGTTTAAAGACCTCTGTCTCTGTGTCTCATATCTATGCCTTTACGAAAAATAAATGCATGGTAATTATATCTATAGGAATTCTATTGTGATATGTGGATGTTAACCACATCAGTATCAGTATTTTTATCCACACTATTATCTGTATCAACATTTTAACATTTTAAAACTTCTGTGTTTTTTAAAATGGGCAACATCTTTTCCAATAATTCAAAATAGGATCTTTTTTTCATATGTTGGATGTTTCTTAGATTGCTACTATCAAAAAAAAAAAATCATTTGGAGAGGGTGATCTGTTTATTCTTGATATATTTCTTATGTCATAGACACTCTGGCTCAAGTATCTGACCAGTTTCTCTGAACTCTTTCTTCTGGCCAAACACAGGACAGTAGAGCTGCACAGTCCTGGCCCAAAGATGGTCAACAATCAACAGACTTATTTTTTTATTTTATTTTATTTTTTTAAGTTTTCAGTGTTTTTTCAGTGCAATCGTTTTATGATTACTGATAAATCTGAAAACATAAAGGATACTGCAGGCAAACAAGTTATTCTTTATAAAAATGTTCTCATGCCTTTAACCTCACGGTCTAAATGTAAAGTGCCACTAGTTATTAAGAACAAGTTTTTGGGAAGCTCACCTGAGTTGCAAATGTGTTTATTTTTGAGAAAAAGCTATAATCACAAACTACTAAATAATCCTCCTCTGAAAATTTGCCCCTTTTCAGACATCTCAGAAAGAAAATTAAAATTTAGGAACTTAAGGCCAGGTTGATATTTAAAAATATAAGATAAATATAGAAGAAATCCTGGTTTGGATGAAATATTTCATAAAATTATCCCCAATAAATTCTTCTAGTATTATATAAATTCTCAATTCAATAGCTGCTCAACAAATAAGAAATGTTTTATTTTTCTGAAATGGTATAAAATCAAGGATTTCATCTAGCAGAGTAGTTTCCCTTGATCATTTTCTATGCATCCTACTTTGTCCATTCAGAGTTCTGTTGTCAAGTTTGTTTACATCTCCCTCGTAAGATTAAACTAATCCACATGTATCTTAGTATATTTATAGGAAATATCACTCCCTCACAGATACCCTCTGCTGATGACAGTAATTCTATATTTAGTCGAGCAACATATTTACTGAGTGCTGGTACAAGTGTTTAGTTTCAGATTTGTAACCCAGTAAGGTTTTCCCGAGCAAACAACATTGCAGACATCTTGCTATGGGTGATAACGAAGATGTCAAATACTTGTTTAAAAATTGCATTTATTCTTTCATTCCAATATCTAAATATCAAAAATTCAGCCAGTTTCACATCTCACACTGTGCATGTTTCGTGGAGTTAAAATCCCAGCAAGTGCATATCCATATTAAAACATTAAGCGAATAACAACATGCATTTATTTTTGCAAAACCTGGCAGAGATTTGGTTTGATTTGATTGCAGGCTAGCCATTGCCATGGCAATCACGCTACTAGAAGAGTCTGTCACTGGAGCTATCTCCCCTGAGTATTTTGGGAGAGCCCCCTCTAGTGAGAGAACAGTAGGGGTTTTGGAAAGGGTTGTTGGCTTTTTTTCCCTGTTACACCACATGACTGAAAAGCACGATAGGACATTGCTACAATAGGGGAAATGAAAGGAAAGGAAAAAGTATTTTGTCCAAATAAGCACAAGCTAGATGCAACATGGGTTGATAGTGATAGAACAAGGGGAAATGGTTTTAAACTAAAATACGGGAGATGTATATCAGATATTAGAAGGAAGTTTTTCACACAGAGGGTGGTGACGCACTGGAACAGACTGCCCAAGGAGGTTTTGGATGCCCCATCCCTGGAGGCATTCAAGGCCAGGCTGGATGTGGCTCTGGGCAGCATGGTTTAGTGGTTGGCGACCCTGCACATAGCAGGGGGGTCGAAACTAGATGATCACTGTGATCCTTTTCAACTCAGGCCATTCTATGATTCTATGAAAAAATCACTGCAGTCCAGACCAGACCAGAGTGTCTAAGGAACTATGTAAAACTGTGGTTATCACCATCTGTGTGCGACTCTTCATTCCCTCTCCAGATTGAAGGGGGAAAAAAAAAGTTGTAGAGCTGTTATTATCAAATGTGCTGTATTTTTTTTTTTTCTTTTCAAATGGCAAAATTTTGCACCTTTATGCATAATGTAAGTAGGAAATACTGTCATAGTCATTGGCTTTTTTAGAAAGTAATTTAACAGTTCTAGCTCAACCTTTGAGAAAGTTCTGTGTTCTCACAGTATCAGCTTTTGAATAAATTCAGTTATACTCAAGGAGATGAATCCATTCAACATCATCTACAGAATACAATATAAGTAATATTCTCCTCCCCTTATTTTGATGCCAACTAAAATTACTCTATTTATGTATTCCCGAGTTAATTCCTTTCAGAGCTGGCATTCATAACTACTCAATATGATATATAAAAATTAACTTCAAATAAAAAATAAACCTCATTAATGATCTGACCACCCACATGCAGCTCTGCAAAAAAACACTGACTTCAGAAAGAGATTTGAAGCAACACGTTCAAAAGACAGAAAGAAAATCAAGGAAAAAATAAAGCAAGTTTAACTTAAATTTAATTCAAAATTTAATTGCACTTCTGTAAGGACAAAACTCACTGGTTAACTTCCATTCATTTAATGAAGCTGTAATTTCACCTGCAAAAGGACCAAAATTTTAAGAGTATGAGCAGTATTTAACTGTACTTAACCATGAGGACAAAAAGATCATAATACCACACATACCTTGCAATGTCCACTCTTGGAACGACAATCTCCAGTCCCTCTCTCACGCTGTCTTATCCTGCAGTATATGGCCAGTACACAGAAGACTGGAAGCATTAAGTAATGTTGGCTCTTAGAGAAATGTCTTGGCCTGCTTCTTTGCAGTGAAAAATACTACTCTTCTTGAAAGTCTGCATTAAAGCAAATGGAGCTACCTACAGAAAAAGTATTATTCAGTACCATAAAAGAACAACAGGTCAGAAAGCATACAATTCAGAGTTTGCAGAAAGTATTTTAATGGAGAAGGTCAACAGGTAATCTGAAGATATTTTTCTGTTTCTACATACTGTATCATAATGTTCAAATGGTGTTTGGAAGGATTTTTTAAAAATATTTTCTTAAACAAGTATTAGAAAATGACAGAATGCCACTATCTTTGCAGCTGGAAGGAACCTCTTGAGATGAAGGGCTCAGATGTTTTCTCAAGCAAGGACAGATGTTATTCACACTCAAAATAAAACAGCTTGCAAACAAACAACAACAACAAATATATATATATATATATTGTACGTAGTAGCAGTTGAAAACGATATATAACATACCTTAGTATATAAAAGCCATTTTAAGCAAAAACGAAGGCATAAAAGCAATTTAAATTCCTTTCTTCAGTTGCACAAAGCTGCCACACAGATTATGCATTTTATTTTCATTCAGTGTATTCGTAAAAAACAAAAACAAAACCTTCCCATTTATCAGTGGCTGCAGAACAAAATTAAAAACAAAAAAAACTCTCTAAAATGTGCAATGGTTGGGAATCCATTTATTCACTAGCTATTTACAAAACTATGAATAGATTTTATGTTTGATAATAATTGCTGAAAATAGCTACTCCTTAATTTAATCTTCACTGAATCTTGTAAAACAAAGACTTTGAAAGTTTTCTAAAAAAAATCTCCTCTAAAAACAGATCCGGCTTTCCCTAGAGAAATAATCCAGGTTGCCCCTACAGCATCACCAACACTGGAAGCAATGTTTGTGCTCCCTCTACTGGCTCTGTGGCAGCATCAATCTAAAACTAATCCCAACTTCACCATTAGCAACAGAGAAAATACAAGCTTAAAACACCATGCTGTAATGGATTCCTTAAAGGGGAAGAGAAAAAATTGAAAGTTGTTTCTTTCAAACAGAAAATCAAAACATTACAAAATAGATTTTATTTCCAAGCTTTCTGGTTTCTTTCCCAAGATCTAAAGCGGAAAAATAAAATAATGCTTTGCACAAAGGATGACAGATTTTCTCAGTATTAGCAATCATAGAATCATAGAATGACTTGGGTTGGAAGAGACCTCAAGGACCAGCAAGTTCCAATCCACTGCCACAGGCAGATCCACCAACCTCCAGATCTGGTACTAGACCAGGCTGCCCAGGGCCCCATCCAACCTGGCCTTGAACACCTCCAGTGACAGGGCATCCACAGCCTCTCTGGGCAGCCTGTTCCAGCACCTCACCACTCTTTCTCTGGGCAGAACTTCTCCATGATATCCAGTCTAAACTTTCCCTCCTTAAGCTTAAACCCATTGCCCCTTGTCCTATTACCATCTAACTGTGTAAAAAGTTGATTCCTCTCCTTTTTATAACCTCCTGTTAAATACTGGGAGATTGCAATGAGGTCTCCTCTCAGCCTTCTCTTCTCCAATGAAGTAATTTTTAATAATCCATCACGTTATCAAAAATGTGATCTCTGTGGTGAGCAATCTGAAAACTGTAGTATAATAGAGTTTATTGAATAAATTCTTGACAAACAAGATTTAAATAACCTTTTTAATACTAAAAGTAGATTAATTCTTAATCGATTACTCATTAAATCCAATAACACCCCCAAAGCAAAGAATTAAAAAATAAAAGAAAAAAAGATTAAGACCGTCTAGGGGGTGATTTACTCATGCATTTCTGTAGGAAGAACTCACACAAGTAAGATTTCACTACTTCACTACACTGGATTCTGCATGCAGAATTCTGCTATGAAGAAAAAATAAGTACTCTGAATTATCTTCAACTCCAATAGGGGCGTAGCCTTCAAAATTATTTTGCAGTGTTTTGAATCTGCTGAATAACACAGCTCTTGCATTTGTGGTGTGAAGCCACCTTTATTGGATCAGTCATGTGGTCTGTCTGAGCAGCTGGCAGTAGGATTTAAGCGAAACCAGCATTTATTTATAAATAAAAATAAATTACTGGTTTCAAGATATATGGAAAATGTACATTTTGCCACTTATGATTATTATTTCATTTACTACAAGTCAACCATGACCTCACAGAGTTAAGAGGCAGAAGGCATACCATGCCTCAGGAATGTCTTAACTCCAATGTGATGTATCCTGCACAAACACTTATTTGAAAGCATAATTCTCCTCCACTTCTGTTGAATTTAACAGGAAGGTGGAATGAGCACAACAACTAGTAAGAAGAGCAAAATCAACATCTTTCTTGCTTCCCCCATGGTTTATGCACGATTAACATTTGACACTCGAAGGATACTATCCATTCTATTTGTTTATTAAATTTGTGTACAGAAATACACTAGATAGTACCACCTCAAAATCTGGCACAGACAAAAGTCGACAGTCCACGTGTAGTGAAATGTGGCACAAAAATGTACATTTATGGCCAGAAATGAGTCAGAACATTAGCTGGTATGTAAGCACATAAAATAGGAATTTGGAAATGACATTTGGGATGGACGTAAGTAAGCCAGTGTCTCTTCTCCAGAGTTACTCCATACAGAGCACATGCAGAGACAACAATGGTACACAGTCCAGTCCTCAGCATCACAGCTGCATGCTGCCTCAACCAGGCTCATCTAGCGTGTGTTCCTGAAAGCGAATTCAGGAATATGGGCAGCCACTTACCCCTACTTGAAGGCAGAAATCCAGGTGTGGCTCTGTCCTGTAATTGTTTGCTCATGTAGAGACCACAGAGACACAGCTGGTACTTGCTGACTACATCAAGATGCCTTCTGGAAGATTAAGCTCTGCTTGTTGGTGTCATAGGGGCAGTTACGAACTATGTCTTTCTTTTCCTGCTCAACCTCTTTTTGGGAAGCAGACAATGTCTTAATTACAGCCTGGGCCCTTTTTCAGTCATTGTTTCCATAGCAGAGGTAGGGGCTAAGCTTCACTTTGATGCCATTAGCATAATGGAGCAATCCACAGCAAGCTGTCCCCATATTAGTACAATGAGGCTACTAATGAGGCTCCACAACATGAGCATCTTGTAATATAAAACTGACCCATTTCATTTTTTAAAACATAATGCCATTTAGAAACACGCTATATAGACTTAGTTTGTAGCATGACTTGGTAAGTGTGAGGTTTGTTAAATATCCACCATTAGTAATTTCTCTCTCTATATTTAAACAGTGATAAAGATAAATGTTCTTTTTCAGTTTGTAGATTTGACTTTTGACTGCAATACTTGTTCTGACGTTGGCTTTCCAGAAAACCTGTTTAACAAGCGTTAATGTCAGTTTGAAAAAGCAGTGCTCAGCTCTGGGTCTTGTAATCTCAGGATAAATGCTACATGAGCTACAAATACTTAAAAGACCTGCTTGCTCAGTAGTTTGGAAAATTAAAAATAAAAATAATAACTCACAGAGAGATTTTCATTCTGTCCCTAATGACCCTAGCTTACACATTTGAATACAGGAGAAGGATGGGATCATAGACATGTTTAGAAATATCCACTAATACATTCTTCTGGGAATCCTATATATTGGCATCACACAAGAAAGCCAGCTGCTGATTCTAAAACTACAGTTGCATGAAAATGATTCACTACTTGTAAATTAGGCAAAGGAACAGAACATAGTAAGTGCATACATCTACAGATCTACAAATGTGTATCTACACATCTTGAAATAGCAAATAACAGCAAAAGTCCAAACTCATAGGAAGCACAAACTAAAAATCTGATCAACAAAATATTTCTGTTCCATAAAGCCAACGTGATGCCATTCAATTTCACTGACCCTGCTATTTCAGCCAATGATTTGGGGCTAAGCTGTGGCACACTGCAAGGAAATAAAACCCTCTACCTCCACATCATCCACTCAGATACTTGTAAGGCCTGTAGTGCTGAAGTGCTTTTATTTGTTTGGATTTCTGAAAGATACTAAGGGCTTAATGTCTGAAACTGTTGGGATCACCATGCCGAACCAGAATTACGCGTAACATTACATATTCTTCTACAGAAAATAATGACTACACACAACAGCAAATGCTACCTCACTTTCCTATTAAAAAGAAAATAAAGTGAAGCATGACCTGTGTATATTGAAGAATTTAATAATGCTGTAGATCAGTCTGGCAGCTTAAAAAAAATAAACCGACATAGAAGAAATCAAACAAAAACACAAATTGATATTCTATTTATGATAAAGACAGTGTCTGGCAAAAGTGAGACAGGCCTGGCAAAAAGACAGATGTTCTCAACTATTAACTATTCTTTGTTTTAAAAAATTTTTGAAGAAAAAATATAAGTTAGAATGAGATTAATGAACATTCAAGAAAATGTCAGCTTTCAAAAAAAGGTCTTTAATTCTTAAAAATCCAGCCTTTACACCTTGACAAAGATAGTGTATAATCAAAGTCCCCACAGCTTTGGAGATCAGTTGGTTAAGAACTGGGGACAAAAAAGAAAAAAAAATAAAAATCTCTGTGTTGGTTGGCAATATTCATCTCTAACATAAGTGGCTGAAATGGTGAAAATGTTCATGATATTATTTTTAGATGTAAAAAATGAAAGAGATGAAACTAATGCAAACTAGGCACATAATAAACTTATGAACTTGGGAGTTATAATACATTAAAACATTTGTACTACTCTAAAGAACTTAATAATGTGTTTATAAACTGAAAGTGCTAGTAGGAATCAGTAATTCTGATGCATGAATAAATAGGAGCATTAGATTTGTATTTCCTTATCACCATGACAATTTACTTATACTTTAAAATCATCAATGTTAAAATGTACTTTCTATATTAATACAAAGCATGTATTTATCTGTTTTTCATATTTTGCAATAGCTGTGATTTAGTTCCAAAGAAGTGTTTGTTCTCTGCAGATCATATTCAGGATACAGTGTACCACTATCATTTAGCAAAAGGAACTGATTTTCTAAATTTCAACAATTGTTGAAACCTAAGAAGAGTATTTTAAATTATTCATTTGCTACTTTTCAATCTTTTCAAAAATTCATTCTTTCCCTTGGTATCTTCTTTCTGGCTTTCATTACATAGAGAGGAATGACATTTATGATTTTTTTTTTTTTTTTTTTTTTTTTTTTTTTTTCTTCCCCCCTCTTGGGCAGTTTATGAACTTTACACTGTATAGGTACAGGAGAAATAGTAGTTTATTTGTCTCACGGAAACATGAGAAGTTAATAATTACTTTAACCCTCTGCACAGATTCTCTATTATGTTGCATTAAATGAAATATGATTTTCAATATGTTTTTAAATTAAAGCACTGATTTCATGTGCAACTGCAGTTTAAGCAAAGACTACCTCCTCTAAGTTCTAAGATTCTTCTGATGTTGTGTCTTAAGTAGAAGCCATCTTACATGAAGAACCCACCTTACATGTCAGAGGAAATTTTATTCTCAGATCTAATGAATACTTTCTCGCTTCGGTTTCTTCTAATTCCTGCCATGAAATTAAATGAAAATTGATTTAAAAGTGCTACAGAACGTTGTGGCCACTTCTGAAGATGTTGGTTCTGTTGGTTTGTAAGTCCTAAAGTTTAGTCCGCAAATGCTAAAAGAGGAAATGTCGGCAGCTATAAATATATTTCTTATAGTTAATATTGCCACAGAGGGGTGATAGTGCATGCTTCTATCAGCAGTTTAATGTTCATAAGTTACATGCAGATAAAGTGCCTAAAACGTACTTGTGAAATACGTTTGTGGATCACAAATTTCATTTATAACTGTGTGCTTCTGAATAGCTTGATAGCAGTATAGAAAATGAGGTGTCAGACACAGCAAATTTGCAACCACGATTATATCCAAACATTTTATGAAGGGAAGAATTGGAGGCAATGTTTTCTTGCTGGCTTGTATATTTAAGGATCAAAGGTAGTTACCAAGATAATAGTGAAGGAGACTGACACAGTGTTTTCCTGAATTGTTTCTACTAGACACTGCCTTTTGCAAAAGGTTAAGGGCCAGATTCTTATCACAGTGCCTGATTTCTGTGTGCCTGTCCTTTCAAAGATAGATCACATCCAAGCTTCATAACCCTTTTATATGTTCGAGGGGAATTAACTTGCATCTTGATGATTGCAAGCCAAAGCCTTTTTTATGTGTACAAAACAGCCTCCAAAGAATTTCACATGTTGGTGACTTTTTGTCTACTGACTGGACCTGCCGCTCACTCTCCACTATGCAGAGAAACTGGAAAGACCTCACAGATGTGCCTGAAAAACTGATAGTTTTACGTGTTGGCTTATTTAGCTGTGTTGGATGCTTGACACTTTCTCTGCAGAGGTCAAGTTCTACTCAGCAGCATGAAAAAAAATAAGGATTGTAATATACTACAGTCCTTGTTCTGTAACAGATTAAGAGAGGTAAATATTTTTTCAGGGGGAAGTAGGTAGTAACAGTCTGTGGTGAGCTGCTATCAGCAGAGGGAAGATAGGGATGAATCTTGAAGAAGTTCCCCAGACAGGACAACAGCCTGATATTACTGCATCCAAATATATCTTATTATCTTCACCACTGGACTCCAAGACTACTGCTGTTATCCCGATTCCATGTAACATAGGCAGGACATCAGGATGCTGATATATTGACAGATCAATATGTAAGTTTGATTATCCAAACCCTATAGCCATGAGAAACAGGACGGCAGCTCAACAGTCTTGTATCTGCTCTGCTCTCAGTCAGACAGTCCACTAGTTCCTTGGAATATCTGCCTCTGTTTAATGACCACACAAAACAGCTCACAACCTGGGGTTAGATGCTGGTCTGTCATAAGCCCACTGAATCTAGGCAGATAAGATCGCATCAGCCATGTTGTTCAGTACTCAGCAAATGAGAGGTACTGAAAAAAAGCAGCAGTACTTACTGCCATTTCAGGTATCTCACAGGACAACTCAGCATCACCGAGGGCATTCTTTATGGGACTCAGCCACCACAGGGAGATGGAGCGGAGCCTCAGCTCTCCTGGCTCGGTCTGAGCTGTGGCAGCATGCACTGCTCCAAGGCCAGCAGAAGGGATATCGGTGCTTCCTGGGATCTGACCCCTAAGATCAGCATCATCCCATGCTGTGAGGGTGCCTGTACACTTTACATGGTGCCTGTGCTGCTGTTTTTACCCAGATGTATGCTTTGCTAGGTCTAAAAATACCTCTCTCCCTGCTGCAGGGTTGCATTTAGTAACAGTGTTTATGAATATGGGCTTTGATGAATCGATCTGGAAAATGTATCTTTTTTTTTTTTTTTTTTTTTTAAGTGCTTTAAAGCAACTTTCCAGACGTTGACATTTATGATATTCACATCACAGGGGAGGGGGAAGCACCCTCCCACGTTTCTTTTTCTCCGACACACGTTTCGTTATAACAACACCCCCTTCGCTTCCCAGGAGGCTCTCTTTCCTACCAAGAACCGCCTCCACCCGCTCCGAGCACAGCCAACTACAACGGCCAGCCCCGCCGCCGCCATCACACTCCCCAACCCCCGCGATGCAACCCCGCCTGGCTCCGCCTCCCGGCAGGCTCCGCGCGCCGCCTGTTCTCGCGAGACTCCTTATGCTCGCGACAGCGGCACGCCGCCATCTTACCTGCTCGTTCGCTCGCCCGTTCGTTCTGCCTCTCTCCGGGGCTGAGGGGGGGCGGCGCGTTTCGGGGCTGCGTTCGGTGCCCGCCGGCCGCTGCCGAGGAGCAGGAAGAGGGGAGCCGCGGGGCGGCCGGGCCGCGTTTCCCGGCGAAGGAGAAGCGAGAGCGGGGCCCGCGGGGAGCAGCCGCCGCTCGGTTGGTTCCGCCCCCTTCGTGGCGCTGGGCCTCCTGCCCCTGTCGAGCGGCCTCTGCCGAACCGGGAGGCGGCCTCGGGGGGCAGGGGGAGGCGCGGCGGGAGCCGGGGTCCCGGCCGGCGGGGCGGCACGGAGCCCGCCGCCGTCGTTGGTGGTGCTGCTGTTGCTGCCGGGGAGGCGCGGGGCTCGGGCCGCTCTGGATGGTGGTTAAAATGATCATAGAAAACTTCGAGGCGCTGAAATCCTGGCTCAGCAAAACGTTGGAGCCCATGTGAGTAGCCGCGGCGTTGCCTCTCTCCCTCCTGAATAATCCTCCCTTGGAAAAGGCGGGCCTGCAGCTCGGGCAGGGGAGCGCTGCAACACAGAGCTCCGGCACGGCGTTCCGGCAGGTGCCATCGGCTCGCCCTTCTTCCCCGCCTCCATCGGGCACCGCGGGGCTGTGCCGTGCCCCCGCTTCTCGGCACGGTCCTCGGCGGGGAGGTAGCACCGTCCTTCTCGTGAGGATGCAGCTTCTCCCCCTAGCGACAGCGTTCGTCGCTAGCGTCAGTGCTCCCTCCCTTTGTAGTGAGCGGAGGTAATGTCTGCGTGTGCGGCCCGCTCAGCTCGCCTCATGGAGGCCGGGGAAATGGGCTTCGACTGCCACCCTGGCGTTCTCAGAGGGCTCCCACGTAGCTCGGGGGTTTCTACCCGGGGGTGATGTGTTTTCTACATCGTTCGCAGTTGTTTTAAACATTTGGCACATTTGTGTCGTACCCCCCTGTAGCTAAAAATTGCATCAGTTACATAGAGATCTGGGGAGTAGGAGCCCAGAGAGTAATTTGCCTATACCTGCTTGGCCTCTGAGCATAGCATTCATGCTAGTAATAAGGACTCTTCAGCCCATGCAGTACAGATTTTCCCTCACTGGATAATATTCTGGTAACACTAATGTGGGAACTTGGTTTTAAATGTTTCATGTTCTGGAAGAGTGATGCCTATGGATGTTTTGGATCAGGGCAAGCTCTTGTCTTGGCATTATGAAACACCACTCTACCATGCCTGCAGTAAGTTGTTTGAGTGTAATTTGAGTCAATATAACCAGAGCTTATAAATGAGCTCTAGTGTTAACTTTTCTTTTGAGTTACTTGTCCATGGCTGACACTTGTGAATTGAGGTGGAAAGGAGGATCAGCTCTATGGCTTCCGTAGGCATTAGTTTAGTATACGTAGGTACGCACATAGTTTGTATGGCCTATGTTGAAATAGCCTTAATAAGGCTCAGGACCTGGGGAGGGGTTGTTCGTTTTTCCGTAAGACAACACTGAAGTAAGTGACTTCATTCCTGTGGACTTTGAATTAGGCCTGCACCAAATTTCCCTGAGTGCATACTTATATAAAAGATGCTTATACAAAAGATTTAATCCTTAATACTGTGACATTATTTTATTTGAAGTTCTATTTGGAAAAAGAAAAGTGTCTTTCTTATGAAGGAGGTGAGCTAATCTTCCTCTTGTGTCAATATAAGGTGTTACTGAAATAACAAAGCATACTCTGTTTTGTGGTAATAGATCTGGCTGACCTATTACTGGCAATAGTCTTCTGACGCAGAATGTTCCTTGTTAGTGTTTGAACGATTTCTTGCATGAAACTTCTGTTAATGGTCAGTTTGATATGTCTTTAGAGCATGCTGTTCAGAAGGTTTGTAACAGGTAATACTTCAGAAAGTCTTGTATTTTCCTATATAAATGATGGTAGTTTGAAATAATAGGTCATGCATGATTTTTCTGAGGCAGCTGCTGGGGATTGATATGTTAGCTTCAAACAATTTGGGAGTATTGTCAAATTCTGTGAAATCTTAGGCTGGAATTCTGCTGGTGACGGTTGCAGTAGAGCTTCAATTGGCTTCAAAATGTCTTTTGTTATTGAGTATGTACACTAGGGTATTTTGATTTTACAGGTCTGTATCAGACTGTTCTGCTTTTGAGAATTTATTCAGCTTCTCTGCGTTTGATATTGCACATCAGAAGCTGAAGCTTGACTTTACTAGTTTATTTTAGATTTCTTACGAGTGATTTGAAACCATCAAAAATTTGCCAGGTAGGATTTAGCTAGGGGTCAGTGTGGTTCCGAAGCTCTCCCTAGGCTTCATTCATCAGTGATGAACAGTGGTAACTTCTTATCATGGCATTCAGTGTTCCTCTGTTTGTCTGCTGTCTGCTAGTGATACTCAACAGCTCAATGCTGAAGTTGAAATTTTCAGGGTTTGAGATCACTATGATATTCTGTCTTTAATCACTTAAGGCATCAGGATGTTTCTGTTAAGCTAAATGCAACATGTGAACAGTTCAAATACGGTTCTCGTGCTTGAAAAGCATGTTGTGGGGTAGGTAATTACTGACTTGGAAGATGTTGAGTTTTTTTGAATTGTTAGTTCAGGAGGAAAGAAGGAACTATTAAAACTCAGCTGTTTTATGCTGTGTTCTATACAGCTGTGTCGTCTTATTGTGCGTTGGATTTGGTGTAAAGATGTTGTCATTTCCCACCAGTCAAGTACCTTGGAGATACTTCTAATCTCAGGTACCTGCAATGTGTGCCTGTAGCTGTAGCTTCTGACTTTAGGGAAATTTTAGTATACTGTTAGTTCTTTAGAACTGCAGGTGTTATGCTAGCACAAAAAGACCATAAGCACCAGTAACCTGGAGGTGTTTTACTTTAGGCTGAAAATAACTTCTTACATGTCTTTTCCTTTTAATTAAACAAAAGTGTGTCAAGTGTGTGTATCTTGTGGCTCTTTCTGAAACCTTTAGCTGCAAAATAGGCAGGTGAATTTCCCAACTAGATTAAGAAACGTATCATCGTATCCTTGTGGTGTTTTTGTCTTGATAGTTGTGAAGTGTGAAATATTTTAGAAGAAATTTTCTACATGCCTCTATGTGTTTGTATTTGCCGGCTAGATATCTAGAACTGGGTAGTTAGCTGCTGTTTTTCAAGCTGTCTGCTTCAGAGTATCCAGGACTTCTTAATCTTCGTGTATAATTTGTTGCAAACACTACAGCATGTATAATCCTGAAGCATTTATTTCAGAACTAGAAAGCAGTAATATCCATAAAGGTTGTTTCCTTTAACTAGAAAATTTTATCTTTAAAATATTATAAAGCGTAAGCCAGAATGTGAATTATAAGTATAATGAAACAAGTGTTGTGTATATGTTTGCGTAGACTGGATGTGGTTGGGTTACATGCACATGGTGCCTCTGGGAAGTAGATAAGAATGTTTGGAGGGGGGGGGGGAGGAGGGTATGTCAGAATATAAGTTTCAGAATTTATTTATTCACTTCCTGGATTGTCCTGATGCCTTTGTCAAAGCCTTGGTGATCCTTCACACAACGCTCTATCCAAGATGGGTTGTGTTGCAGAAAGGCAGAAATGGCAAGTGCCGCTGTGTTGGAGCATATATACGTTCCAGCTCTGCTTGAGGATGGGTGGTACTTCACTAGTGACTTTCTGCAGTCCTCCAAAGTACAGGCCTTTATTTCCTTTCTTTTTTTTTTTTTTTTTTTTTTTTCTCCCTGGTGTGCATGGTTTTGGAAATACCTTTGGAAAAAAAATGTATCTGGTTAACAGAGAATTACATAACGTTCACACAACCATTAATGATACCTGTGTGTGAATGTGGTAGCAGTGTAAACAAAGTGGAAGTACTTCAGTGCTGTGGCTGCTTTGTATTTGACTGGAACTATCTTGTATGTTTAACTCAAGTTAGCTCTGTGTAGAAGATACATGTGTCAGTGGTCGGCTTCACTGCTTGCAGACTGCAGTGTGCTTGCTTTCTAGTATTACATAATTTTTTCTCATCCATGGTATGGCTCCTGTAATGTATTTGAAGGTAACATTGAAGTATAACCTCATGTCTATTACCTCTAAGTTTTGTACTAACAAAGACTTTGCTAGGCCATTTCTGTTGTGATGGATTTCTTTTCTACAAGTCTGTTCTAGATCCTGTATAAACTGTGTATAAAAGCTTGCTAGAATGTCAGGATCTGGCTTGGCAGATTGGTAAGGAGGCAGGTATTTTTCATTTTATTGCCAGTTATGTTGTATAAATGCTGCACACGAACACCTTGCCCTTATAAGACACTGTAATATTCTCCCCCTTGCCCTAATTCTTTGCAGTGGAAAATTATCTTGTTTTTAATTACTTTATTACTTTATTACTGTAAAATAAGTATAATTAAGCTCTTCTGCTGGCCTGCTGAATTTTACTTACAAGTTGAGTAAGCTCCTTTTTTCATCTTTTCTGTGTTTAGATTCCTGAATACGTTTGTTCAGTTGTGAAGTCAGACCTGCAAAGAAGATAAAAATAAAATTTGAAAGAATGTTTGTGCAATATTTAGGCATTCCCCATTAAAACTGAAAGACTTTTTTGCATCATTTAATTCTGTAAACAATAGTGACCTTCAAACTATTTTGACAGATAAAATCCAAGTTGAAGAATATTTTGAGTGTATTTGTCATTGGAATGTTTTATGGGAAACAAAATGTGCTGGTATTCATCAATTCCTTCACTCTTTTCCTGCTTGCTTGTGCTTTTCATCCTTTTGTTGTTAAATCTCAATGCATTTCTTTTGTGGATGAAGGATCTTGCTTAATTATTTTGAATCGTGCTTAATTATTAGTAGCTTACCATTTAGTCATCTCCCACTAGCTTAAGAAAAGTGAATAAAGGAGGTTTAACAGTGGTGTAAAGAATATGATAATGATCCAAGATACTGAAAGAGTCGAAATCGAAATGAAAGTCTTTGACATTTCTTTGAATGTTCATGGTGTCCACTGTCTGTCTTAGGAGAAAGACTTAAGAACCCACCAGGAGATTTAGCTTTAATTGACCAGAAACTTCCTAAGGTGTTCCAAAGCATAAAAAAAAAAAAAAAAAGAAAAAAAAGAAAAAAAAAGTTTATTTAATCTAGTGTTAGCACTTTATTGTAAAGTATTACAAATATAAATGAGGCATGGATGCATGTAATTGTTGTGTCACTTTATACTGCTGAAATCACTCCTCTGTGTCTATTAAACTTGGTAGTTGTTCATGTAACTCGTGGGGAGCTGCAGTGTTTGGAAGGTGAATATTCCTGACTGAGTGCTGATACTGTTGTGCTTATTTGGAAAAGGTACTGCAGCAGAGTTGCAGTATTGGGATTATAAGAAGGGGTATGAAATCAGGAAATAAAATACGAGGAAATTATTCTTGTTTTACTGTACCTTCCTCTGTTCTTACTCTGTACATCACCACTGGTGAAATGAACTCCCTGGCTGCATCACAGGGCTCAGGTAAAACAATGATTTTTGCTTTCTGCGTTGAACACGTGCTGAACAATCAGCAAGCTAACAGCAGTTCCACCCTTTGAGAGCTGTTTTGAGTCTAGGATGTGGCGTTGTAAGCAGTTGGTTGCTGGTTGCAGCTGTATAAGCCTGTCAGATTGGGATATCATATTTTAGAACTACAGTAATGACGTCAGTATCTTGGATAAGAGCACTGGTGGCTACTGCATTCCTCAGCATTTGTCTGTGCTTATAAAGAGCTATCAAAAGTGTCTCAAGATGGGTCAGACCTTGCGGAATGATTCTGTCATTCATTGAATTTCTGAGTGCTGGAGCTTTTTACAGATTTTTTGAGTACAGAATCTTGCAGCAAAGCAATCAAATACCTACTTTAGACAAGGTGCCCAGCAAGTGGCAAGCTTTTTCTGCACACACTCACGACTGCAAATGCAAAGCACTCGAACATAGTCATGTCTGCCATGGTTAATGTCAAGGACTGAGCTGTGTGCTGGAGAAGTATAAATATTAATCTTTAGGCAACAAAACCGGATTGTTAAAGTTGTGATTTCTGAGGATCAAGGTGAAACAAATAACGTGCACCTACATGTTACTTCCTTCATAGAAAGACAGTTCACTGCCTGGAGGTTTTCAGACGTGCTTTTGTGGTTTCAGTGTAGTGTGGTAGTTTAAATTTGTCAAAAAACTAGTTTCAGGTTTTGCAGCACCTTTTTTTTTTTTTTTTTTTTTTTTGCACATTCATTTAAAGGTACATTCATTTAAAAACAACAAAAAGAAAACCTTGTAGTTGCTTTTACCTCTTTACAAAAGTTGTGTGTGCTCTAGCTGTCTCCAAAGTGAGCTTTAGATTGAGATTCTAGGCTTTAGATTGAGATTCTAGGCATTAGATTGTTACTGTAGGTTACAGGGAGACTTGATGCAAGTTTCTCATTCCTCACTCTTCCCCAGTCACAGAATCACAGAATTGCAGAATAACCCGGGTTGGAAGGGACCTCAAGGATCATGTAGTTCCAACCCCCCTGCCTAGCAGGGCCACCAAACATACACATTTAGATCAGGTTGCCCAGGACCCCGTCCAACCTGGCCTTGAACACGTCCAAGGACGGGGCATCCACAACCTCCCTGGGCAGCCCGTTCCAGGGCCTAACCACTCTCCTTGTAAAGAACTTCCCCGTAACATCCAACCTAAATCTTCCCTCCTTCAACTTGGATCCATTTCCCCTAGTCCTGCTATTGTCAGCCCTTTTGAAGAGTTTACTCCCCTCCTGGGTGTAGGTTCAGTTCAGGTATTGATAGGCTGCAATGAGGTCGCCCCGCAGCCTTCTCTTCTCCAGGCTGAACAAGCCCAACTCCCTCAGCCTGTCCTCATAGGGGAGGTGCTCCAGCCCCCTGATCATCTTAGTCGCCCTCCTCTGGACCCTTTCCAAAATCTCTATGTCTTTCTTGTACTGAGGGCTCCACACCTGGACACAGTACTCCAGATGGGGCCTCACAAGAGCCGAATAGAGAGGGACAATCACCTCCCTGTCCCACCTTCCTCCCCTGCTGTGAGTAACAGTGTTCACCTTGTGAAAACTGTCAGATTACAGCTGGATAGGTGCAGTTTGGGAAATTGTTGTGCTGTTGTGTGGGTAAAATGATTAGGTAACTTATAGTTAAACACCACTTAAGGATTGTTCCCTCTGGAACATAGAAGAACCAACTGTTGTCACCAGAGAGTAAGTAGACTTTGCTTAAACACACTAACCTAGAAAAATACATCGTGAGCATAGTCAACGTTTGTTTATTCTTTCTTACCACTTGGGGAGACACTTATTGTATATTTCTACTCCATGTGTTAAAAAATGGTTATACCATATTTATGTACAAAGGTATTTTGCTGATTTAGCTTTGCTGAATTACTTTTAGCTATTTTGCTATAGTCTTACTCTAAGTCAGTATATAAGCTTTATTAGTAAGAGATTTTGTTTATGTACAGCTAACTACACCAGTAACATTTCTCTATGGGCAACTTTCATGTGTTACATGCTCACTGAATTTGTATTGAAAACTGATAGGTTGAATGTTGCGTAAAGAATTATAAAGAATTAGATTTAATCTTAATTTGAAGTTTACAGCTTCAAATTAAAACTGAAATGGGAGGAGGGAAGGCTAGACAGAAGGAACTCTTTTTTCAACCAAGTCCTGCATTCTTGAATATTCAGTGTTTAAATCTTATGGCTTAAACTTAGTTCTACATGTTTAGTTTTCTTGTGCTGCTTTTTCTTTATTTAAAATGGTGATTTGGAATAACTTCAGCAAAACTGAATGAGATCAGAAACAATGGATTTGGAAATTTTCCTTGATTTTTTTTTTTTTTTTTTTTTTTTTTTTTGGTAGCTGTGAACTCCTGCTTTTGCATGGAGCAGAATGTTTGATTGAACATGACCTTACTTTCTGAAACTCTTTTCCAGTGGTTAGAGGTATCCAGATCATTCCTTGAAGAACATGTAAAATTCTAGAAAGGGTTTTTGTCCATATATGCCTGAATAGTAGTGGTAGTGTTTACTAGAGCAGGATTTCTAGAGCAATCTCTGTTGTCTAACACAGAGCAGTAGTCACACTATGTTTGACTAATGTATTAGTCTCTGCAGAAAAGTATTGCCAGGGGTAAAAATGTTTAGTGTTTCTGATCAAGATCATGCACCTAGAAAGTGGGCGTAAGAAAATGTGCTGTGTTGTTTAATTGCAGCAGGCACTCAGATGCAGTGGCAGTTGGCTCAGATTACTTACAGCAGTGCACTTTGTTTGCTCATTTTAGAAAAATAATAAAATGAGAAATTCATGTGATTATCATTGTGTGTTTAGCAGAAGCCTATGAAAACTTGAAGGAACATGAGTAGAAGATTTAAAGTTGAGAAATGTTATTTTGCTTGTTTAAATGCATGTGAATGTTTTTCTAGTAACCAAATGTTAGCATAACAATGAAGTTGAATCTGAACTTGTCAGACTTTTACTGCATGTATTTGATTTTTTCTGAGGTCATTGATGTCCTGCACCACATTCAGGTTAAGCTAAGGGTTCAAGCTTAGCAATTAAAAATGTGTAATACTCAGTGAATGCTGTAAGTGAAGTATAAATTTATTGTAAAATTTGAAGTGCTGCTTAACCTATTTGATATTTGTAGGTAGTAATCTCATTTTGGTATTTTTTCTAAACAGTCACTTCCTCATGTTGAACTTCTTAGTGTATAAGAAGGCTGTATGCTGTATGATGAATCCTTCATACTGCACAGTATATTCAGCTGCTGCAGCATGGGTGCCTTTCCTTCCAAAGAGCCATTGCTTAATAAAGCATTGTCATCTATAAGAGTGTAAGATACAAGTCAAAGAGCTTAGGAAGACTGAAAAACCTATCTCAAAACGGATGAAACATTCATGTGTGCACAATAAAGATACTGCAAGTATATTGTGTGTATTTACACACAAAGACTCCCATTTTGTAAGAAAAGGTAGTTAAACTAGAGAATTTACATACTGCATACAAGCAAGCCTCCCGTAATCCAGCCTGGCAGATTTTGGCAGAACTGAGGATGGAGAATTTAGATGCGGTATTTCAGAATTCTGTTGCTAGTGAGAAAGTCTGAAGGAATTGCTTTTAGTGAAAGTAGCGCTCTCCCAGAACTCTTAACAGCTAGAAAACAGAAGATTGTATCCACAGGAAAGTACTTTTTTTGTTTTGTAAAGTAAAACAGTTTTTTTGTGAAGTGATCTCTTGTTCCTCTCTTCCATCAATTCATGTAGCTAGCAAAATAATTTTTCCATCGTCTTGTGGGGGGGAAAAAACCCTCCGAAAACCAGTGACAAGGAAAGATCTTGCTATAAACTTACTGTACACATACTGTAAATGTATCTGAAATAACTAGCATGCTGTTCGTTTATGCAGAGATTTTCTCCATCTTATTTACTACAAAATGCACTATGAAGTAATTCATCTGTGCTAGTATTTCTCAAAGAAAATTTTTTTGAATGACCAGAAATAATTGCTTATTTTTACTTTAGCAGCAAGTAAGCTCTCCTGTTTATGTATAGGGGAATTTCAGTGCTTATATACTGAATAGTAATGTTAGAACTTAGTACATATGCATTGTTTATATGTGGTATTACCACGTATGGGATGACAAATTATAAAACAGTGCCACAGGAGAAGGTGATTCTGTCTTTTTGAAATTAATGTGCATTTTTATTGGGGATATTTTGTTGGGAGTGTTTTGGAGTTAGTTCAGTGCATGGAATGACGTTCTGAGGTTACTGTGAGGGACGAGGAGAGAAAAGCACTGACTGTATGCATGTAGTGTGTGTTAGTGTTAGAGCTTTTGGAATCGAGATGGCTTTCAGACAAGAGTTTGTATTTTCTATCCTGCTTATGGAAAAGGAATTATTTTAAGTTGAATAGTTGAATATTTCACATTAATATGAAATAAGTTGAAGCTGTCTTATAGTCATTACCCTAGCAGCAGGAGATTTAATAAACTGCAATAACAGACATTCGTGGCTTTTTACTTTTTTGACTAACGCCTTTTTTTTGTTGCTGTTGTTCACTGAGTAGTTATGGATGCACGCGTGTCATGACACATTCTAACTTTGTGTTACAAAAAAAATGGTGGGAATTCAAATAAAAAATCAGCTTATATTTTTTCCTAATATTTGTGAAGAACAGAAACAGCAACAACAACAAAAAGGATTATCATGAAAATTTTCCCCTCCTCTCCAAATTACTTTCCTTTTATAACTGTTGGTAGAAAAAATGAAAATAGCGCTATAATTTTCTGCGGCGTCATCCAGCTTTAAACTTGGAAAGGAATGCAAATCCTGTGTAGTGACATGGAAGTCAGATAATCTTAGAATTTTCTCAAATTCAGAAGTTGAGAAGTGGTAGAATTTAGGCCCTCTGGGGCTCTCTTGGATGCGTCCCCTCACTGCCAGCCGTTAGACTTGGGCTTCCGGATGGTCTGGGTGGGTGATGTGCTCATGTGCTAGCAGTGTATGTATGAAGTCTCGATGCATGAAGTGATGGTCTTGTTTCTGAGGTGGCTTGGTGCTTGGGCAGCATTCTTGTTGTAGGCAGACGTTATTAAATCTGAACTAGGGTAAACCAGGTGTCATGCTTGGAGGCAAAGTTTTCTGAAGGATTTTCAGTCTTTGTGCAGCCTGTTACTCAACTGGCAGTGTACAATTTGTGCAGTTTGCTGGTTTTGTGCTTGCAGATTCTTTTGGAGTTGAAACTGATTGTAAACTCCCATCTCCTATATCTATGAATAAAGCAGGCTAATACAGAAAATTGTGCTGTGTCCCCTAACAGCTCACATTGCTTCTGCAGCTTGAAATACTGCTGTTGCCTGCTTTCTGCAGGGTAGGGAGTTATGTTTGAAGCTTTGACCTCTAATGTTAGAGAGCACTATTCTGAGCCCGGGGTATCCTTAGGGTCTACTTAAGACAGATGCTGGCAGATCTGCTTCCTTTGCTTAATGGATAGGTTTGTGTGGAGGATGTGGCACTGGAGATAGCTTCTTTGAGAAAAGGAATTATGTAGTTGATATGTATGATATTGTGGAGGATGTGCTTTCAGGGCCTAAAACACATGTCATTTAAGTTATCAGCAGTAAGAATTTTAATTAAATCTCAATGCTGAAATTTCATTTGTATTAATGTAGAATAGGTTGGGAGTAGCTGTTCTATTCTGTTCAGTCATTGTGGTCTTATTCACTGGAACAGTGTTTATATAATACTTAAATTCATTGCAACCCCCTGAGTATATTTTAATTTCACTCATTTCACAGTTATTTTTGATACAGAGAATGTACAGTTAGGAAGCATCAGTGCAATTCTTTCCTCATTAGTTTCTTAAAACTATTACTGAAGTAGTAGTATTAACTTTGCTCATCACTCAGACCACCTCTCTGTCTGCAGCACATTATCAGTGTGCATGTGCTAAATCTTCCTTTTCATTTCAGTAGCATCACTTCTGCTGTATTACTGTTTTCATTTCTAATTACGTAGGCTAACTTTACACCATTAAGAGTTGCTCAGTACTACAGATCTATCTTCACTGATTTCATAATCGAGAAATTATGGAAGTACTTCTTGTAGCTTTTATTATTCTTCAGGACTATTAGGCAGTTGAAGCCGTTTTACCCTAAATAGTTCATTCTAGTTTGCTTTGAAATGATCTGTGAAGTACTGTTTGGAAATCTCATTTCTAGGGAATCACTTCTCTGGAGAAAAATGTGATGGTTAGTGATCTTTCATCTCTGGGCTCATTCTTAGAGAATACCCGTGGATATTTTTCAATTACTTACAAAAAGAAAGATTTTTATTCTCTATATGAAATTGGTGATACCAGTTTCACACATTCAGTTTTATAATTTAATTTCTTCTGTATGTTTTTGTTAATCTGTTTGCAGATGTGATGCAGATCCATCTGCCCTAGCTAAATATGTTCTGGCTTTGGTGAAGAAGGATAAAAGTGAAAAGGAGCTGAAAGCATTGTGTGTTGATCAGCTGGATGTATTTCTTCAGAAAGGTATGGCGTTTGTTGTGACTCTTAATTTTGAGTGAAAAGTCAAACTTTTAATGTAGAATCCTGTGTTTATTTCTTACCTTTCTTACTTGGAGGTATGTAATTCAATGTGCACGAAGGAATAAAACATTTAAAAAAAAAAAAAAAAAAAAAAAAGACAAAACCACAGGTGTATAGTGCAATTTATAGGTTCTGGTTTTATTCCTGGAAGAAAATTAAGAATGTTAAGAATTACTGCCTGACTTAGAAGAATCTCTCTATATATTAAAAAATGTTCTTCTAGATGGTTGATAAAAAGGTACCAAAAATACTGCAATTGGATGCCTATATGAAGCATTGTCATTATTGACATGTTTCTTGACCTTTAAAAGTTCTTACGAAATATGAAGTATAGAAGCAAAGTGTTTAAAAAAAAAAAAGTGCAAATAATTGTTTTAACTTTTAGGTGAACTTTTTTGGTTTTTAAAAGCAAATATTAGTTTTGAATGCTGAATATTTATTTTTATTCTTTACTTTTAGAAACTCAGATATTTGTGGAAAAACTGTTTGATGCTGTGAATACAAAAAGCTATCTACCTCCACCAGAACAGCCATCATCAGGAAGCCTAAAAGTAGAGTTCTTTCAGCACCAGGAGAAAGAGACAAAAAAAGAAGAGGTAAGCACTGACATTATTTTATCTGTGCTCCTTTTTTTCTTCATTCCCGTGGCTTACTTATTTGGTTCAACTTCATCATGTGTGTTTACTAACAGTCCCAAGTTTAGTCTCAGAATTTGCTCTGCAGCTTTAAAATGTCTGGCGGTTCATGCCTCATATGTTGAGCATAGTGTTTCTGAACATAAGCTCATCGATAATACAATTTCCTGAGTAAGTCAAAATGGTTCTGACTGTGCAAATGGAAATGGAGTTTCTGGGTGCTGTAGAATGTGTGGTACAACCTGCATTAGTTCTTTGCTCAGGAGACTGCTCTAATTAATGCTGCCCTTTTAATTTGCCATTCCAAATGACAGTCCTCATTCCTTCAGCTACTTGATCCTAGAGATGTTCTGGCACTGGTGTTTGTATGGTTCTGTGACCCAGAGAAGAGTAGGTTAGCCCTTTGTCAACAGCTGTGTAGGTTTGGTTTGGAGTGTTTAACCATTATGTCAACAAGGTGACCTGATGAAAAGACACTATTATGCCACTCATGGAACATTCTTGTGCACCCAAGTCATTCACTGTACCTCGATATGGATTTCTCCACCTGTACCAAAAGTAGATGTATTTTCAATGTAGCAAAATAAACATTTCTTTTGCTACTTTATCTTCTCTCGAACGGTGTTCTGAATATTCTCAGAAATTTGAAATTTATTATGTTATTGTATTAGAAGTAAAAATCTTGTTCCGCTTCAGCTGTTGCTGCAGACTTTGTTCAGTATTTGAGATTTCTGTATTTATTTGGTTGTGCAGAAGTCTTTAGTATAGTGTACTGATGCTTTGATCTAATGTATATAATTGAAATTCAGATAGTTAAAGAGGAAGAGCGAGAAAAGAAGTTCTCCAGAAGACTAAATCACAGCCCTCCTCAGTCAAGTTCGCGCTACAGAGATACCAGGTAATAAATTTTTCTTAATCTCTTGTATCTTTAATTGGAGAGATTTGGATTTTTATGACATTATAAATATTTCCTTTACATATAGTCATCTATTAAGTCTCAAATAAAACAGTTGCAGCTCTTATGCAAATATATTTAGACCTATAGTATGTGTTACAAGAAACTGTGTAAACTGTCTGTAAGCTTATGACTATTACTTTGGACTTTTAATGTTAGATTTGTAATTTAAATTACAACACTTACTCTGCACACTGTTGAGTTTGAATAGCTGTAATTTTAATTAAGAAATTTTCCGTTCAGCTGATCTTTTTAATATTTTCAATGTGCGGAAGGTGCATTTTGGGGCAAAATCAATATTTTTACATTTAAAAATGTTTGGGATGATGAAAGTAAGATGCATAAACCGCATAAAAGTATTTTGATGAGAAAGGAAGGACTGTAGGTTTTGCCTTCTATGTCATTTACCATTGCTGTGTTTTTAGATTTTTAATTTTTGTAAGTAACAATAGGCAAATTTGCATGTTTAGAAGCCGCGATGAAAGGAAAAAAGATGAACGTTCTCGGAAGAGAGATTATGACCGAAATCCTCCCAGAAGAGATTCCTACAGGGATCGATACAACAGAAGAAGAGGGAGAAGTCGAAGCTACAGCAGGAGTCGAAGTAGGAGTTGGAGCAAAGAGAGACTTCGGGACAGGGATCGAGACCGGAGCAGAAGCCGAAGTAGAACACGAAGCAGAGGTACCAACAGTTGGTCTCTAAAATACGGTGAATGCTGCTTACAAAATTTAGACACTAGACTAAAACACTGTTCAAGATGTACTAAAATTTCTATTGATGCTCTTGTTTTATTGTTAGCTTCTAGCTTTGTTTACTCTGGATATAAAGCTTATGTGATTATGGTCTCAGTTCTTATTTTCCCTTCTTTCCCACAGTTCTTCTCTATTACCTTTGATTGTGTTGGCCACTTCTAAATGTTGTGAGACAGGCAGAAAAGGCCAAAAAAATCCAATTTAATTGCATTTTCTTAAGTTCTAGGGAAACTCAGTATCTGATATCAGAATATGCAGGAATTAATACTCGCCTACAGAGGTAGGACTGGTGGTCAGCAAATTACTTGTTAAACAGTAGAGTACAAGTCTGTTCTTTTTGTATTGTTCCCTCTTTGGTGTCTTGGGAAGAGGCTGAAATTACTATAGTAAATACGTGCGTTAACACACATATAGGACTTCAGGCTTCATTCAGTGCAGTAGTTTTGCTCTTCAAATTAAGCTTCTTTTTAAAGCTTTTTCATCTGAAATGAATGCTTTTCCCTTGTAGTTGTTACTGATAAATTAAAAAACTGCATTAAGAGTTGTATGATCTCTTTATCCTGACTTAAAGAATACAGAAGTTGAAATACTACTGTGTAGATCTCCTATTTATTATTTTGCTTTGTGAATGGCTTTGCTAACGTGGTCTTACAAGCAGGAATGCAGAGCTCCTGAAAATTAGCAAACATAAATTTTTCAATCAGCTTATTTTGTAAGTTCTATAATTATATTGCGATGTGATTAAATCTTATTTTAAGGAATTTTACTTCTACTATTTTATTTTTACTACAATTGTAATTTCTTACAGTTAGTATCCTGCAGTAAAGCCATTTTTCCTGTTTCTAAAAACATAAGGAAATGCCTGCTTTACTCATAGTTGTCTGCCACTTTTAGGACATTTTTATTAATATTTCTTTAATGTGCTGTTGTTTGAGTCTGCTAGCTTACGTCATGTCTTGATCTTTTTGTTTGTTACTTAATTGATAGTAAGGTTAGAAAACAAAGGGAGTAGTTAGTATGTATTTAGAGTAACAAATAATGCTGCTGCTATATATGTCCAGGAGTTTTCCACACCTATCAAGTATTATTATTTCTCCAGTCATGACAAGACTTTGTATTGATTCAGTGCATGCGTTTGGATGCAGACGAAATGAATATTAACAACGGGAAGCTACAACAGTAATACGGTGTCTTGAAACATTAAAGATATATCACTTCTGTGATACCTTCAAGTAGTGATTACTTTTTGTTGTTGTTTCCCTTTATTGAAGATAGCTTTCCAAATGAAGTTCTTAGAATATATGGATTGCTACAGATGATCTACTATGCTTGAAGTTAATTAAACTTTGTTTTATTATGGGTATAGTGTACCCTGGTGGTTGACTGTGTAATTTTAAGATTCCTTTTTGTTTTTTTTTCCTGATTAAAAGCCCTGCCTGTGGCAGGGAGGTTGGAACTAGATGATCTTTGAGATCCTTTTCAGCCCAGGGCATTCTATGATTCTATGAAAACCTGGGAATGTAGAATCATGGTATAGTTGAGGCTGGAAGAGGCCACTGAAAAACATCTAGTCCTAGTCTATTAACTGTTCTCAAAGCAGACAAACTGGAACATGTTGCTCAGGACTCTATTCAGTCAATTAATAAACAGCTGTAATTGTGGAGGCTGAGCTCTGGGCAATGAGTAGAACATTCCAGTTACTATTTTTATATTTTGAGATTTATTGACTTTGAGTAAATAAACTTAATGCTTTCAGTGTTTCTGGTGAAAATGTACACAATCATCCAATTAACTTTTTTTTCCCCTCTTCTTTTCAGAAAGGGATTTGGGAAAGCCAAAATACGATATGGATAGAACAGATCCATTAGAAAACAATTATACTCCAGTTTCTTCTGTAACAAATATTTCATCTGGCCACTATCCTGTCCCTACACTGAGCAGCACTATTACTGTTATTGCTCCTGCTCATCATGGAAATAACACTACTGAAAGCTGGTCAGAATTCCATGAAGAGCAGCTGGACCACAACTCCTATGGAAGACCTCCACTGCCAAAGAAGCGCTGTAGAGATTATGACGGTAAGTCTAGGCTTTTTTTAATTGCTTGCTGCAGCTGTAATCAGGCTCCTTTCTTGAAAGATAGTGGTCTTTTTTTTTTTTTTTTTTTTTTTTCACATTCTTCCTTAATACTGCTTTTTTTTTTTCTATAATTTTTGAATGCATATTTATCCCACTCTTTAAGGACTTACCTTTTAGATATTTTTGTTAATACCTCTGTGTTTTCTTTCTATTTATTAGATTTATTTTATATGGATAAAGGATATTTATTGATTTTTGTATAAATACTAGTGGAGTTTTATCTGTTTAAACCAAATATTATACTTGATTGTTTTGGTCATAATTAGGGCCTCACTGATGTCATCAATTATTGATTTTATTCCATCCTGTCTAAGAGAGATTAAGTTTCTAGAAGACTCAATGTTAAACTGTTTTTTACAGATTAAAAAAGATACTAAGATATTTCTTAAAATTCAGTACTTTTTTTGTGCTTACCTAGATCTTGTGCTGTCTTTTTCCATGTCTTATCAGTGGAATAGACTATTGCAGTTTGTGCTGACTTAGCTAAATCCACCCAGTCAACCTCTTAACAGGATATGATTTCCCCCAATGTATTTTTCTGAGGCTTTTTTTCCTTCTGTATATCACAAGTCTGAGATCTAAGTCAGTTTATATTCAGAACATTGGTTAAAATAGTAACGTGTGGGGCTTTTTTTGTTTGTTTGTTTGTTTTTAAAGAAAATAGTCTCAGTTTTGCAGGTGTCACTCATGGGAACGCATAGTTGTAAAAGTGCAGTTGTTTTAAAGTTTCCTTCTAATCCAAGCTAAGCTGCAGTGTTGTGGTGTTGTCTATAGCTCTACAGAATTTTGGGAAAGGTTCAGAACATGCAGATGGATATACCTCTAAAAATAACATCTCCAAGCATGGCTGAAACTTTGTATCTTTAAAAGATCATCTGTACAGCAGCTTGTTATTTCCAATTTTTGTGTACGAAGCAAACAGTACTTTGTTGGGAAGCTATGATATAGCTGTCCTCTAATCTTTACTGGATAGCTTATTGCAGCGTGCTTCTCCTGTCTTCAGTTTCACATTTTGTAGTGTCCCTCTGTGGAATTAATATTTTTCTTTAACTTTTCAATTTCTCTGTAACATTTCGTGAAGCTGTACGTAAAGCTCTTGAATGCTAAAAATTCTTTTTGTTTTTGATGTTTCAGAAAAGGGTTTCTGTATGAGAGGAGATATGTGCCCTTTTGATCATGGAAGCGATCCAGTAGTGGTAGAAGATGTGAATCTTCCTGGCATTCTGCCTTTTCCAGCACAACCCCCTGTTGTTGAAGGACCACCTCCTCCTGGACTTCCTCCCCCTCCACCGATTCTGAGTCCTCCTCCTGTTAACCTTAGACCTCCAGTACCACCACCAGGCCCCTTACCACCTAGCCTTCCACCTGTAACAGGTACTTCAGGAAACAAACAAACAAAACACGCAGTGCAAAAAGGTGTTTTAAGAATGTTAGTTATGTTTTTAAAAAAACTGTACGATGATCTCAGTGTTGTTTTTTTGTGACAGTTGTTGCAGTTTGGGTTGTACAATTTGCATATAAAGTGTGAATCTTGAATAAGAAATAATATTTCAGTCATGTTTACGCAAAAGCACGGCATGGCATAGCAAAACTCAACTCCTTGAGTTTACTTGGAGAAATTGTATAAAAATGACTACTATTAGAGAAGAAGAGAAAGCCCTGAAAACAAACAGCTGCTGGTCATTTAATTTGTGGTACTAAAATTAATGAGAATTCATGACTGCTTTAAGTTTACACCTAAAAATAAAAACATCATGTGTCATGAATTTGGAACCTAAACAAAATTCTCCTGTGTATTTATTCATTCATTAGAGAATGCTTTGACTCAAACACTGAAAATTATTTGAAGACTTGTGTCCTAGCTGTCATTTTTTAAATAGCAGTTTAGTGTTCATGTCACTTACATGATTTAAAAACCGTGATGTGTCAATTTTATGTGCCTCTTTTTTCTTTTCCTTTTAATTAGCTTAAATGTTCCACTTGGTAGAACTGCTTAAGAATAATTGGCATTTGATAGTACCTGTAAAGTTTTTGAACTTTATTTTCAGTTAATAGTATCTTTACTTAAGAATTTATTTATTTTGCTTATTACAGAGAGTAACTGTCTTGCTGGGATGATCAGTTCTGCCTCATTTAATGTTTACAGATCTGTCTGAGATGTCCAGATACATGATTTTGTGTCTTTTTACATATGCGTTTTACTAGTAATAAATTTGAAGGCCAGCATTGACTGTTTATCTTTGAAAGAGTCACATTACCTTTTGTAGAAATAAATAAGCTCAATATTACTATGATGATACTAATGAATTTGATTCCCCGAGGAAGTTTTATGCAGCTTTAAAGAAATTCTGTTGGTGAAGATAAATACTGGGCTAGGAATGAGATTGTAGTATACAGAAGAAAAAAAGAAAAAGTATGTTGAGTATTTAAATGCTTTTGTCTGTGATCTGAGTTAAGAGCCTTCTGCCAGTGGAGATGGTTTCATAGGAATTAGTGTTGTTTTATTTTGTTTTAATAGTCTTAAGAACATTTTAGATCAATTTCCAAATGAGTTAGTTGAGCATAAAGTAAGCATAGTGGATAATACACTAATACATTGTTTTTCTTTTCCTCAGGACCACCCCCTCCACTTCCCCCACTGCAGCCTGCTGGCATGGATGCTCCCCCAAATTCAGCAACTAGTTCAGTTCCTACTGTTGTTACAACGGGTATTCATCACCAGCCGCCTCCTGCTCCACCCTCTCTTTTTACAGCAGGTGTAGTACTGAGGCTTTGCCCACAAGGTTTGCTAAATAGAATAACATTGATTCATATTGTAGTGTGTATAGAGATAATTTCGTAGTTTGAGATGATTGTATCATTTTTAGACTATGACAGTTACTTAACACTTTTTTTCTAATTTAGTTCAAGACAATTAAAAGAAGATGCATGTGAAATGTGAATCTTGACTATGAAATAGTTTTTTCATTGTAATAATAACTTAGCATGATTGCTTTTTAAGATAGTAGTTATACAACAGACTTTTCCATTTTAACTGTTTCTTGTAATTAGTTGAAATATAACACTTGCAACCTTTTTTTTTTTAACTGCAATTTATTTTAATTAGACAATTTATTTGTTACCAGAAACGTACGACACAGATGGCTATAATCCAGAAGCTCCAAGTATAACAAACACTTCCAGACCTATGTATAGACATAGAGTACATGCTCAAAGACCAAATTTGATAGGACTCACATCAGGTGATATGGATCTACCACCCAGAGGTATGCTCTCAAAGCTATACTTATTTTAATTAGATTTGTAATTCAATTTACATTAATGTAAATTGAAGAACTTTTTAGAGAATCAAATACTGGAAAATGTTGCATTTTTAAAATATCTTCTGTAGGTAAGAAAAGTTTAATTAAACAGGGAATTTTTCTTATTGTTAGTTTGTGTGTTTTTTAGCAGATAAAATGTCCCCCACCCCTCCCCCTGTATGATTCCTGTTCTTCAGAAAGAGCCACTTCCTTCCCCCTTTACCCTACTATCTTGTTCCTAGTTATCAGGGTTCTGGAATATCCTATCATAAACATTTTTGTGTGTGCCATCTAATAGAAGAATGGAGATGTTAGAAAAAAATGGTGCAGACCTCAGGATACTGTATGGGACATTGCGAATGGAGGCAGATGCTTTCTGTCACCCTTTTTTTGTTTTCCTTTTGTATGATGTTAATTGGACAAAATGAAAGCTATTAGATGTTTTTATCATGTGTTGATAGTTAAGATTAAAAAGATCAGTCTGCAACCAAGATTTGATGCAGTTTTTGAACAAGGATCAGTTATGTTTTTTCAGTGCAAATTCAACGCAAACAAAAAATACAAAAATTAACATTTTCATCTGTTTACAGAAAAACCTCCTAATAAAAGCAGTATGAGAATAGTGGTAGATGCTGAATCCAGGAAAAGAACAATTGGTGCAGGAGATGGAGGAGTTCCTACGAAGAAGACTTGGTTTGACAAGTGAGTGGTCATTAACACAAGGTTGGCTTAATAGTTGCAGTTCAGTGGAGATCTTTTTTGCATTCTGAAATATATATAAATTACATAAATTGTAAGCCAGTTAAAGTGTGAATAAACTGACTGTATTAAAATAAACCATATTGTAGAGAGGACTATAATTGACTGTCGTCTCTCAGAGACACTGCAGAGATAGCTAGATTTGCTTTGGATTATATGTGCTCTCTGAAAGCTGAAATGATGTAAGATACAGAGCCTTGCTTTGATACTTATTAGAGATGTCTGGATTTAGTTTTTAATTTTATCATTGCCATTTTGGATTGAGTTGCCAGGTATGTAATTCCACATAGAATGTGGAATGTGGTGCTTAGTGTCCGGACGTACCTAGGATAAAATGTTGGAAGGGATTTTAAAACATTGCTGTGGTTGTGGAGAGCCTAGAACTATTAGAAATTTGTGATGGTGGTGAAGAGATTCAGGGGGAATGGTTGAGAAGCAGCAGTGTTTGGAGAGAATTACTGTGGCATAGTTAGGAGTTACTGACACAACCAAAATATCATGAATTATCTTACAGATTTTTTGTGGTGAGGAATGGTGAGTGTATGAGTGAGCACAAATGCAGATATAGAGGCATGTGTACTGTATCCTTCTATGCTTTTCTAAAATTGTATGGGATTTGATTTTATTCATCTGCTGGACTGTGTGACATGTGCAATCCAGTGTAAGCATATAAAATTTTACATTGTATTGTTAGCTTAGTGTGGATTTCTAGCTTGTTTCTTATTTGTTGCAGGCAAAATTTTAACAGAACAAATAGTCCAGGTTTCCAGAAGAAGGTACAGTTTGGAAATGAAAACACAAAACTTGAATTGAGGAAAGTTCCTCCAGAACTTAACAATATCAGCAAACTTAATGAGCACTTCAGCAAATTTGGAAATTTGGTCAACTTGCAGGTAGGAGTCAACAAAGAGAAGACAAATATGCTTTGGCTTATTGCTGGCAGTAATGACTAAAAGGAGAATTCCACGTGCTTTTTAACTAATTTCCTGCGACTGCTCTTTTTATTTTCCTAACTTGTTTCTTAAACGTAATCTCCCTGTTTTAATGAAATTGTCATTGATGAAGCGGAAGTGAAATGTTTCAGTTCTTATTTAAGTTTGAACAAAGTTTAGTTTTCTCCTAGCAGATAAGACTTCAAGCATAATTTACGTAAAACCTTTTAATTTTTTTGGACTGTTTTTTCTTTCTTCCTTCTCCATAAGTATGGATGTAGTGTGAACTTTTTATTTTTTGAGGTAAATCTTAATTATAGGGACCCTGTATTTCTCATCCGGAAAACAATCCCTTTGTTACAATTGCTTTCTGGTATTTTATCCCTGATGGTTACTTTCTAATGTATCTGATTGACTCACATTTTTTTTTGTTTTGTTTTGTTTTTTTTAAACAGACATTTAGTAACACAAATGAGCAAAAAATTAGAGAAAGATGCAGAGGAGATCCAAAAGCCTATGGTTTAACTTTGATGTTACATATTGTAGGCTGTGTGTAATGTCAGCGTTTCATACAAAACTCAGCCTGATCTTTCATCATGTTTCTTTATCAACAAGAAGTTTCAGACAGTAGTGCTTTCATGTATGCTTCCCAGCTTGCAGTGAAAGATTGAATGAAGAGCTGCAATACAGTAGTTTTGTGCACGCTGATACAACAGAGTGAACTTCCTGTGCCCATCTGAGCATGTAGGGAACTGAAATCTCTCTGAATTGCACCTAAACTATTGAATGGCTAAACAAATATTTATCTGTGAATACGTGTGTACTAGGAGGTAGTATGGTTCTGTAAGGAAAGGAATGAGGGGAAGGGGATGAGGATGTGAAAAAGAGGGTGTTGAGGGACAGAGATTAGCAGCTGTGCTCGTCTTCTGGAAGATGTAATTTTGTTCTTTGAAGGTGTCTGATATAATATGTTCATATCCAAAGGAGGAAAACTAAATTGAACTTTGTTTAGCTCTGATACTAACTGTGACACTGTTTGTTCACATCAGTTATCTCAATTCCAGTGATTCTTCCTCATCTTTCAAACAGCTACACATATTTGCATTTAGAAATTCTGTTTGACTGCTGAGATCTGTTATTTAAGCGTAGTAAAGTCTATTAGTGTAATCTCAAGATTTCTTCTTGACACAAGACGTTCCAAGCAGAATCATGAATGGGAAATGTTCATCTGCTGACCCATATTGGGTTTAAATTGTAAACTTCTCTGGAGTCTGTGGAACTATGATTTGTAGTAATTGTGACACAAACAAAAATTCTGAATGCTGTATGTTTTTTGTTCTTCTATTTTAACTCCTAGGTTGCATATCAAGGTGATCCAGAAGGTGCCCTTATTCAGTTTGCCACACATGAGGAAGCCAAGAAAGCGATATCAAGTACAGAAGCAGTATTAAATAATCGTTTTATCAAAGTCTACTGGCATCGAGAAGGAAGTGTACCGCAAATCCAAACTACTCCACAGAAGGTAGAGGATCTAAGTCTGTTCTATCTAGAATTTTATTTAAAATAATTGCTTTTAAACATTATTTTAAAATGTTTGTAGAAAAAGTAAGCCAAATACTTCTACAATATGGAATACTTGATGGCATTCGTTTCTAAATTCACTCTTTAATTGTTCTTTGAATTCAGATAGAATATTCAGGAATATGACTGGGAGGTACTGAAAGAAAACCCTTATTTGACTTAAGGAGAATACAGCTATGGTGTCATCTTATGTAATTGAGGCTTGATGTCTGAATAATGTATTTTTTTACTTTAACTAATGTAGGCTTATCTTTATTTTTTCTTCTGGTGAGTCTAAGACGGTAAAAGTTAGATTTATTTTCTTGGAAGACAATCTCCATTTTTTTCCTAAAGATGCTGCTCTTTCTAGTCTGTTCTCCTTTCCTCTTCAACTTGCATACAGCTATAGAAGATAATGATAGAGTTCATTTTACCCAAATAAGTCTATAATTTTAAATACATATCTATACATTTTATATATATGTAGAGAGAGAGAGAAAATGCTTCCACAGTGGAATTTGCAAAAATTAGCCTAATTTTGTGGGAACAGATAGGAAAATTTTTCATTTTTGCACTGATTCACACAGTGGAGCACTTATTCTTGGTTGTGAAGTGTTAGTTACAGCATTGACAAGTTTTTAAGAATATGAATCTAAGTACTGTTATGGAGCTTTGATTCATAACCTGTTACAAGCCAAGTTGGGTGTGTTAGTGTGCCTAGTGGTTCCACTAAAACATAAGGGACAGCTTGGATTTGCCCAAATCATGGATGGGAGAATATTACGAGTTAGCATAGAGCGTAGAAATTCCCTTCTAATTGTATCCTGCCTTAAATATATTTGCTATCAGTGTGGAACAGTATGTTCTATACTAAGAAAAAATGACACAGCCTTTCTAGAAGAAATATTGATGTTGTATACAATTATTTAATAAACAGGGTACTACAAGATTCTTTCAACTGCTGCTCTAAGTTTTTAATTCTTTTCTTGTCCTTGATGGCATATGTTGTCATCATCCAGTTCTCTAGAGCAATCCCACCAAAGGGCATTTTACAAAATAGTTTCTTCTGTCCACTTATTTTGTAATAAATGTACTGCGTACTAAAACTACTTCTATGGTGTGAAGACCCACCTCACTCTCTCCCCAGTGACATCTGTTAGGTTTGAGTTTGAGCTCTCATTTGTAAATATTCTTGTTACTTTATCTGAAGCTGTGTAACTCGAAGTTACTAAGTTTTCCTTACATACAGTCAGCCAGAAGAGGGCAGTGCAGTATATCATTTACATGAATACAGATGAGCTCTCTCAAACAGGATAGCTTGAGAAGTCATTGCCATCACCTTATTTGCTGATAATGTCATCCAGCTTACAGTGTAAGATGTACTGAAAACCAAATATTTGGTGTGTAACTCAAAATAAAATATTTGCGACATTTTTGCAAAATCACAAATATACAGCTGTAAGAATTCTTAAGAGTTTTTAGTCAAGTCACTAGTTTCCCAGTGCACCATCTTTGACATGTAAATCTTGGTGGTTTGACAGTTCCTCCAGATGTCTGGTCACGTACTGTGTCAAGAAACTACAATTCACAGTCTAGTGTGGAAGATGGAGGCATGTGGTCAGTGACAGAAAATGTGGAAACAGGAAATTGAAAGTTTGGAATGCAGGACTTTCATGTTCTTGTATACCAAAATACAAAAAAAAATCATTGAATGAATAAATATATATATTTTTTAATTTGTAAGCTTTTTTTGGGTTGGTGAACATCAACTTATCTTTTTATTTAAGTTATTATTTGATATCATAGCTACAGTTAGTACAGGTTCTTTTAAATTACTTCGCGTATAGCTGACTTTGCTCTGGAGTAAAGGAATGGATTAGGTGGCCTCTGAATGGTTTCTTCTAGTTCTGTTTTTGGGTTTGTTTTTTTTTTCCATAAATAGGATGAGAAGCTTGGTCAGAAGCATCAGGGCTTTTGTTTTGTTTTGTTTTTGTCTTAAGTATTTAACTAATATTTTTTTCAAATTAAAAGTTGTTGTATCTGTCAGGATATAGTGATGGTATGTTCAAAGATCAGCTGCTCTGCTCTATTTCCTCAGTCCCACTAGTTTTCTAGTCATCCTTTTAGAAGGTAAAGAATGATGTATCAGTGTAAAAAGTGAGATACAGGCTTATGATACCAGTTTGTGTTTTGCCTTTCTACAGTTGGCTGATAAAATAGATTGGAGTGGCTTTAGGCCACTTTTTGTTACTTCTAATATGGACCTTAAGATAGTCTAAGTTGATGCAATTAATGGCAAATCTGTTGTGAGCTGCATGTGCCAAGTAAATGTTATAGCTGTGTGCACTATAGTCAGTGCAACGTTCCAAATCTCCTGATGTGTTTGTATTTGCTCTCAAGTGGAAAGCTATTGATTGGTAGGAAAAAATGTAAATCTAAATGCTGTTGCAGGAATTCTATATATTTGTTGGACTGCATACGTTGTAGTCTTTTGTTACTAATATTGCATTGTGCTCTTTTTGGGATGGGGGTGTTACAGGTAATACAGCCCTTAGTTCAACAACCGAGTTTACCAGTAGTGAAACAATCAGTCAAGGAGCGATTAGGTCCAGTACCTGCAAGTAATATCGAACCTACGGAAGCACAGAGTGCCAATACAGAAGTCACTCAGGTGAGATCTATTAAAAAAGAAAAAAAAAGATCAGGCACACATATTTCTTTTTCTATAATAGGTTCGCAGTGTATAAATATATGCCAGTAAGTCTGTCAATGGAAGTTATTCATACAGTGTAAATAGGCATTGAGTGCTTATAAGTGCATATAGTTTGATTGAGCAACATTTCTATATCTCAGTTTTTCCTAAATGCACTGATATTTGGCTTTCTTAACCAAGTTATATTGAAAAATTAAGTACCATGGTTTAAAAAACAAGATTAAAAATGTTTTATTGTGTTAAAGTGCAGTTTTCAGGTTTTAAGCTGAAGTTACTTTCTATCTTAAGAACTTAAGAGCTATCCTTCAGTTTCTTATCTGTTAAACTAAACTCATGAGACAGATTGTTATCTGAAAGTGTTTTCAATATCTGTACATCATCCTTAAGGATGAAGAAAGCTGTAGTACCAATACGAATTGTGTCAGAGTCTGGTATGTTACTCACATATGAAATAGCTTTTAAATTTTCATGGAAGTATTGTAAATAGCATTATGCCACTACTTCAGTTTTCCTTCTGAAAAGGAAGAATACTGCACTTTTTTATTTTCAAAAGATTTGAATTTGTGAATTTAAATTCAGACCCCAATTTCCTGCAAATGATGCCTGCAAATAGCAGCTTACAAAAACACAGAAACTGACATGTACTTATAAGGGCTTCTGTAGGTGCTCAGTTAGCAAATTCATTTTCCAACAGCATGGTGTTACTTTGTTGTCTTACTTTTCTGAGTAAACCTGTTTTTCAAAATTCCTAACATTCAAAATTATACAGGAAACCATAAATTATTGTATTTGTACACATATTTGAAGGATAACTTTATGTTGTTTTCTTAGAATGTGACTAAATTATCTGTGAAGGATAGACTGGGTTTTGTGTCAAAGCCAGTTACTCCAGCAACTGAAAAGGTAAGAGAATATCTTGTATTGCCTTCCTCTCACATTCAATTCCAAAAGAATTATTTCTATAATGAAACCCTTTATGTTTATATACAGTTTATTTCAGAAGTGTGAATAAAGTCATTTGTTAAAGGTTAGTTTTGTGGAATATAATACAAGGAATCTCAGATTAACTGAGGGTAAGTAAACATATTAGGATAGAACTGTATTTTTTTTGTTTTGATATGGTAGATCCATTTTTTCAGTCACAAAAATGATGAGAAATGCTTCAGGATCCTGTTATTTTTTGAAATGCATTTCTGCATTTGTCTAACAAGTAGATGTTGGTATTTTTTTTTTGAAAATGCAAAACATAAGCATAAAACCACCAAACAATTACTTTTGGACTTGTGTGTTCCCTAAAAGCTGATTCTATAAACATTTACTGTCTTACTTGATCTTACCATTTGCAGTACTTGTAAAAATTAATCAGTGCAGAAAGGACAAAGAGAGGTAAGATGTGAGAGGTGCATCTGAACAGTAGTTATGAGTTATATATTTTGCCCACTGGTAGCAATTTTCAGAACAGTTATTGATGTTGCTGGAGTTTGCTACTGTTGTAGTAAAGTTAATAATGCTGGTTTCCGGACCTATTTAACACCTTAGGGCATGGACTTCCCCATTATTGATAATGTTCATTTGAGACAGCATTGGGAGGCAGCAAGTTTTACCCAGTAATGAGATTCCTGTGCCTAGTTATGTCTTTTTTCTATTCTGAATTGGCTTGACTTACAATGAGTGAAGCATCCACTGCATTTTTTTCCTTTTTCAGTTCATCTGTTAATGCTGATAGTAAACTTAACTACAAAAATACAGTGCTGTGTTATGCACACAAATGTAACAGCAGTTAATGTTTAGTTTTAAATACCCATGTCATTTCAATTTGTGTCAAGCCAAGCTAAGCATTCCACTTAAACATACTGATCTTTGCTTCTTGGCTGTATTCTGTTGATTCTTGTTGACCTAAATTCATCATGAAGAACAACATTTTATACAGATAATATGTACCTACTTTAGAAATTGGAAGTTTGTTTCAGTTTGAATGGGAGTACCTTTTCTCTTCTTGTAAGAGTTATCCTGAAACACCTTTCTACAAAGAGTAAATTCATTCTACAAAAGGTTTTTCCACTGTATATCTTACAGTCCAGACTATCTTGCGTTAGCTGCTGAGCTAACCTCTGTGGATTGATTGTGAAGCAACAGATTCCTTTGCATTTTCAGTGGAGTTCTGAGAATGCCTTGCTTAGGTTACCCTAACAGTGCTCTGTGACCATTAGAAATTGACAGCTGTCAAAAATGTAGGTATGTCCTAGATGCTTTTTCTGCTTCTGGCTGAATGCAGGAAATTACAAGAACTTCACAGTAAGAAAGGAGGTATCTTTGCCTTTCAAGGAGGGAAGGGAAGGAGGGAGGTGTGATGAAACAGCCATTGTGAGACCTTTTCAAATCTGAATAAGGATTTGCAATTCGTGATTCACAGTGAGATTCACAGTGAAGATTCACAGTGTTCTCCCTCTTCAGTAACATTAGAAGATGTAGGATGTTAACATGTTGCTTCTTGCTCTTCTTTGTTAGTTAATGCAGGTACATCTGCTGTAGCATCTCATCTTATTTTTGGAGATGACTAAGTGAGGTTCATTCTGCCATGAAGAGAGTTCAGGGCAAAAGGAATATGTCCCTGTTTTTGTTCTCTACTTGGTCTGCTATTTTTAATATGACCTGTCTTAAAGCTACTTTGTAAGAGGAACAACATGGTTGGGATGTGCATATGTTGACATGCTTTAATTAGTTTTGAAACAATTTCATTTCTCTTTTGATTGCCTGCTTAGATCGTTTTATATTAGCTTTTAAAATATATAACATGCTTTGATTTTATTTTTTTTTTTTTCCTTCTTTTTCTGTCTATACTACCTACTCTACAAGATTCTTATATGTGGGGAAGAAATAGTATCAGTAACACAATTACAAGAAAATCTTTTATGTGAAGCATCCTTCTTATTCTTCTGATCTCTTGATCTTTTCTGGCTTTCTAATGTTGGCTGTCCTTTTTGTTTCTTCTGTTCTTGGGCATAGTATCTGTTTTATGGACTGCATGGTGACCAGTAGACTCTGCATGCATCTTTTAGTTTTCCACACGTGTAAGATGGTTTTTAATTCCTGAAAATGTTGCGATTTGCTATCAAGGCAGGCAAGATTATGCTGTTATCATCTTCAGCTCTTAATCAAGGATTTTTTTTAATACCGATCGATGGCCAAAATATATTTTAGGAAATGTTGCAAGAAATAGAACATTGCAAGTCCTCAGGTACTTTAGAGAAGTAAACAGTAAATGCTAGAAAGGTTGTAAAGCAGACATCTGTGCTCTCAATAAGTCATGGAGAAACATTCATATGCAAAATAGGAATAAGTAAGGCCATAGGACTGTCTTCCTTGCTGTACAATGTACAAGACTTCACTGTATGTCTTGCCTCGTATTGATGGTGCAAGTTGTACTTTGCAGAAACTGCCTGTGAAAAGAAGCTATTTTATTTGCTTTGGACCTTAGTTTCTGCAATTGTTGAATTTTGCCAAGAAAATTCATGCAGCTATATAAAATTGTTTTTTGAACTTAAAAATAATAAAAGGAAAAAAAGTCATTTATTCTTGAGCAAGTCTTTATCTCCTGCTTCTTTAATTATGCTCAAGTACATACAATTTTATACATTTTTGAACTTTGAAGTAAATAAGAAATTGGAAAGAATTTATAAACTGATATTCAGAATTTTTATATATTTGATGTTATGCTGCCTCTTCGAAAGTTGTTTAATTTCAGCAACTCCAAATAAAATTATTTCACCAAATTTTTGTATTCCATACCATCAAAACAGACAAAAGAAAATACGCATAGATATTTCTATACAGTCATTTATTTTTAAAAAATTGAAATTCACTGGCAAAAAAAAATAAAATGATTTCCTTCTGTAGGTTTTATCCACTTCTACTGGCTTGACAAAAACTGTGTACAACCCTGCTGCTTTGAAGGCAGCACAGAAATCTTTGCCTGTTGTTTCCACTTCCGTGCTAGACTCTAATGAAGCACAGAAGAAAAAACAGGTAAATTAAATATACTTCTTTATAAAATGGACCTAGATTGGGAACTTGTGACCACTAGAGATAGTCCACTATATATATTCATCTTGAGCATAGGTAATATTAGTTGCAAGATTAAGTTTACTGTAATGGTTTCTTTCCAGAGGTCAAGAAAATTCATTATTGTTTTATTACTTTTTCAGCGCATGTTCAGGCAGTATGAGCAGATTTAAAACTCTGTAATAGTTTAGAATGTGGAACTCTTTTTCCCAGAAACACAGTCTCCATGTTGAGGCATGAACTGTCTATTGTGAATGAGAAGGCAGTATAGCATAGTTATAGTATAGTCAGTGTTCTCTCTTAAGCCTTTCTGGAACTGAACTTTATTTTCGTTAAACAGGCCATTTGTTCTTGTTACATTTCGTACTTTTAGTGATCACAGTTGTGTATTCACCTGAAAACTGAGAACGATGCGACTTTGCATTTTATTGTCCAAATTATAGTTCTCCTGCATGTGTTTTTAATTATGCATGATACTGAACAGAAAGTGCAAGAAAAATGCCTTAAATTTGGTCTTAAGTGAATCACTCTAATTGTAGTTTAGCTAGCTTTGGATGCTCAGCCAGTAAAGCTCCTATTCTGGCTTTATTCTTACACTTCATTAAAACAAGATACAGGACAGTATTTACCTGGCTAGATTTAAATTGCATATTAAGAATTAAATATGAAGTTATATTCAAATATAAGCCTAATGTCATAATTTGAAGTAGCGGTTTGTTGCTGCATGTCAGTTGTGACATTGATCCAGACTTTAGAGATGAATTCTGATTTGGGGATTTCATTCCGTACTTGTCCCCCCAAAACATGTTTTTCAGAATCACAGCCTTTAGCTTTCAAGATAAGAAACTGACTGCTTGCAAAACGGCAAAAAAAAAAAAAAAAACAACCCAAAAACAAACAAACAAAAGACACAAGAAAACCACTTGGAATGAAATTATTGATTTAACACCTGTAGTCTATTGTTTTTTTGTTGTTGTTGTTGTTTTTTTCTGAGAGAAAACATTGAAGACATGCCAAATTATTGCTTCTCTTTGTACTGTTCCCTGTCTTCAGAAATTTTCATTATAATATACTAGCACATGTCGAAAAACATGATTTTGTGGGACTCACTCCCTTCTTTCTTTGTCTCCCTAGTTTTTCTGAACATTTGTCCCCTTGTCTTATCTTCCCTTTCCTTGCAGAAAAATGATTGCACACTATATTGCAAAACTAACATTTCACGCAGCAGAATTTGTTAGTATTGGAGAATACACATACAGACCTTGTTAGTGTTTCTTTTTTGTGGCTGTTGTGCACTTACACTTTGTATATGGTAATCCACTTAAAATTTGATAGTAGATTGGTGATCTGGAAGTGCAAATTCATCTTCTGCCACTGCTTTTATCTCATTTAATATGCTGGTATCAAAGCTCTTTATAGACTCCTGCTATTATCCTTGTACCTAAGATTTTACGTTCTATATCTGAAAGCAAGAAGCAGTTGCTTTCTCTCGAGAAGCATTAGTTAAGACCTGAACACAGCAGCTGTAGCAGTCCCCTACTTTTCTTTCTGAGTACAGTGCGTCACAAATTAATCAGGTTCAATTTGTTTTCATTTGCTCATCACATCACCACTATTCTGTTTTTAGCAAATGCAATATAGATTTTTCTGAGGGTAATCAGTTTTTTTTTTTGTCTGGAACTGTACTGTAGAGGTTGATTTATTGGCTAGACTCACAATTTCTTTCAAGATGCCATCCTTACAAGTTTGAACTCTTGCATGTTGTAAATCTTGTGGTAGTATATTATTTTACTTTTCAAGTTACATTGTATACAGCTTTGCTAATGAAGATCATTAGGTTCTTCACTTTTTTGGTGACACTTTGTTTTCCAAGATACAGCTTTAAATATTGCCTTTAGGGTTGAGTTTGTTACTGTTTTTTCTTGTTATTGTAAGTTACTATTTTACAGTTGTGACATACAGTACATTATTCTTCTGAAATTGTTTTGCAAAATCCAGAACTTTCGGTATTTTTTTAAATGTTTTTAGGAAGCACTGCGACTTCAACAAGATGTGAGAAAAAAGAAGCAAGAAATCTTAGAGAAGCACATTGAAACACAAAAGGTAAAGTGTTAGCATTAGTGAAGGCCAGCAGTTGAGTTGTAAAATTTATCCTCGTGAAAATAATTCAGAGTAAGCCACAAAACTGACATATACGTAGGTGGCTCCGAAAGGAATGCCTTCTATTTATTTCCTTGGAAACTACAACCGATACAAAGAGCACAGTGACAAAATTTGATAGAACAGATTCTCAGCTACAAAACACTACTTCTCAACACAAAACAACTACTTCTCACCTCTGTTAGCTATGCATGCTTGCTAGCTGTGAACTGCCTGTGTGCTGTGCTCATAAAAATCTGTACCAGTGGAGGTGACCCACTGTTTCAGAGCTGCTATGACTGCGTATTGCTGAAATGCACCCACTGCTTCACTGCACTCGCATCCGCTGTTTGGTCTCTGTAAACGTTTGGCAGGCGTCAGTGGGTGCCATTTTTTTCTGCATATAAGAATTCAGTTACACACCTTTGCTTCATCTGCACTCCCGTATCAGGCGCCATTTTGTCAGGCTGCCCCTCTGCTGCCCTTTGTTGCACAGCAACAACATGTGATGGAATACTGATGGGAAGGTTCAGCCTCTACTGCTATACCATCAACATTGCTTCTGATGTCATAAGTCAACGTAATAAAATAGGAGACATTATTTTTGGAGTAAAATAAGCATGTTTTCAACTGAAATGACATCATCGCATTAAGTTTAGAGTTTTGATCTGTCTTGTCATACTATTTCATTTAAATTCCAAGCATCTACAATTAGATGCAGGTTTTAGTTGAAATTGTCTGGTTTGGGTGCAAAATGCGAACTTCTTTGTGAGAAGTGAGAGAGAAAGCTATACTTAGTAAGTGCAGAAGTTGATATAGAACAGTGTACGTGACTGCACACAAGCTTGGGAGGGGGAAAAAGCAAAAATATCGTTATAATTTCAGTATCTTGAGCAAATCAAAGGGAAACCCCAGATGTTCATTAGAAAATCCATTTATCAAAGATTAAATATCTGAATATAAAATGTTAAAAGTCTTCTTTACTGAGTTTTGCAGATCATAGCATGGCTAGCAGGTTGAGGGACGATATCTTCCCCCTCTGCTGTGGGCTGGTGGGGGCACATGTGGAACACTGTGTCCAGTTCTGAGCCTCTCTGTTCAAAAAGGTAGGGATCATCTAGAAAGACATCAGTGGAGGTCCACAAATAGAAATAAGGGCCTGGAGATATGCTGTATTAGGAGAGGCATAGACATCTAGGTCTCTTCAGCCTGGAGAAGACTTAGAGGGGGTCTTATCGATGTTAAGTATCTAAAGTGTGGGCTTTAAATGGTTGTGGCCAGGCTCTTTTTAGTGGTCTCTGGTGATAGGACAAGGGGCAACAGGCAAAAACTGAAACATGAGAAGTTCTGTGCAAACATACAAAAGAACTTAATTGCTATGAGGTTGACAGAGCACTGGAACATGTTGCCTGCTATCTTCTCTGCAGATACTCAAGACCTGTCTCAATGATTTTCTGTTGAACCAGCTATAGGGAACCTGCTTTTAGTGGGGGGGGGGGGGAATGGACTCGATCTCCAGAAGTCCCTTCCAACCTCTCTGATGCTATGATAGCAGAAGAAATACAGTACTCTGTTTTTCCATTAGTTGTAGTAGTTACTTGAAAACAGATATGTGATGGAAATGTCAGTGTTGTTTTCTTTGTTTAAATTGGACAGATGCTGATTTCAAAGCTTGAGAAAAATAAAGCCATGAAGTCAGAAGACAAAGCAGAAATCATGAAAACACTGGAGATTCTAACTAACAGCATTACCAAGTTAAAAGATGAATTAAAAGGTGTATCATCAGGAGGAGGGACTCCTCTAAAAAGCATGAAAACTAAGACTCAGGTACTCATATTTTGATCAGCTTTCTAATAAGATAAATTTACGTGCTTAAGTCATTATCATGAAAATATACAGCTATATCAGAAGTGCTTAGAAATGTGCTGTTGTAATCTTGAAGTCTTCTGTGAAAAGAGATCGGTTTTGCCCTCTATTTAAAAGAACATAGTTCATTTAAAAACTGTGCTATTGTCTAAAAGTTTGAGCCAGTGATACACAGATACAGTGTTATTTTGAAGATAGCAAAATAGAAATTTGATTGTCTTTTGCCCTATTCAGTCTTTTGTGTATAATCTGTTGCTTTCATAATACACAACTGCTGTTGTACTGGTTGTTAACAGAAATAATGAAGAGTGTTTCTAGCGCTAAATGGTAATTGTTATGCAACACAGATATCCACTAGTCACATGTAATACCTAAACTAGAAGCTAGTTCCTTATTAAACTGGTGTATATGTTTGTTTTCTTGTTCTTTTTGTGTAATTGAAATCGAAACAATTGAATTTTTCAGAAATAAGATTATACAATTAATTTTCCTTTGATTTGGGTATCAGTATTTGAGTTGGATCTGTGAGAGGAGTTTCTCTTACCTGCTGTACTTTCTGCTCATGTAACCAGTTCCTTGATTCTGCTTTAAAGTGCAATTTTGTTAGCTTTGAAAAATTTGAAAAATTAAATTGTAAATATGTCAAAAGGTTTGGGCCTGGTTTGGCCTGGTTTTGTGACTAAATGGAGTGAAGGGTCCCATGGACCCATGGCTCAAGAGGAGGGAAATGAGGACAGTGAGCTAAGAGAGAAAACTAATTACCAAATATGATAATAGAATGCTAGATAACACAGTATAATACAATATGATTAGTAATGAAGCTAATAAATCAAATAAAGGAGTGAGTGTCCAAAACCAAAGGCCTTATTCTCGTGCTGAAGGTGAGATGGCTAGAGAACATACACCATAGAGACAAGCAGAGAAAGAAAGGACAGTCTAGTGAGTCCTGAGCAGTTTCATCTTTCCCTCTAAACAGAAAAGGAACAGTGTAGTCTTCTGGGATTAGTAGTTTTTCTCTTTAGAGAAGGGTACCTAGAAACTATACACAGTCCATACAACTGGAGCGTTAACTCTTTAACTCCAGTGCTCTACATGATGTTATGATGTGGAATACCGGTAACAAAAATCATAAAACCATGACGAGTGTGTCTGCACCAACTGAACCAATCTGAGTCTGAAAGTGACATTTTCAGGAGCAAATACTTCTATAAGAAGCATACAATTGAATTTTTCAAAGCTAACAAAATGATGAAGCATGTGATAATAAAAGGCCAGATTTTTCTATATTGTATTTTCCAGTAGAACAGAAAAGCACTTAAACTTTCCTTGCAGCTTTCATTCAGTTCTTAAATTTTCAGAATGCTTAATCATCTCTTGTAAAGTTTGGGATTCTATTTTAAAAAGCTAGTGCAACATTAAAACCCAGATTTAGTTTAAATGGTTTATAAGTTTTCAGTTTGAAATAGAAGAATTGGTGTTTCATTTTACATAAAAATAGGGGTATTAGAAGTAGTTGCAGTATAAATTACAGTGATGTGCAGATGTGGAAGAAAAAAGTACTGAAAGAAATACTGGAATGACCTGTACATACTCACTTCACTGTAGCTTCTTACCTCATTAGTCAGTCAGCAAAAAGTTGAAGCTACGAATTTTTATCCTGAAAATGGGCCATACATTATGATTTCTTGAAGTTGACTTTCTCTTAGAATAATTACAGCTTTAGTGGAGCAACTTTTAGAGCGGGAACAAGAGGTATTAACTCCAAGCTTTGAAGTCTGCTATAATAAGATTAAATTCATGTTCTTTGAAGGTGACAGATTTTTCTGACGTTTGAGAGTGAATTGGCACTGTCCAGTGAGAGAATGTTTCTTAGATAAGTTAATTTCCAGTAGAATGAATTTGAACTACAAAAGTTCTAGGAATTGGCAATATTTTCAGATCTGCTTTTGATTCTCTGTCACCAGTCTCCTTCTTGTTCTTAGCATACTTGTAAATGAGCTCCAAGAGTATTTGCTCCATTACCCTCTCAGGGATTGTGACAAGGCTGACCGTCATGTACTTCCCCAGATCTTCTTTGCCCTTCTTGAAGGTCAGAGTGACATTTGGTTATTCTCAGTTCTGAGGAATATTCCCAAATGTCATGACCTTTCAAAGATAATTGAGATTGGCCTTGCAGAGACATCAGAAAGCTCCCTCAGTACTTACGGTTGCATCCAATCAGTTCCCAGGGACTTGCGTACGTCCAGTTTGCTTAAATGTTACCTAACTTGAATCTCTACTAACAAAGGTAAGTCTTCCTTGCTCCAGACTTTTTTACCTCTCTTAGGACCTGGGATTGCTGAAGACAAGCTTTGCCAGTAGAGGCTGAGGAGAAAAAGGCATTGGCTCTTCCCAATTCCTTTTTTGCTAGTTCACTTTCCCCATTGACCAGCAGGCCTGTATTTTTCATGACAGTCTTCATTTTGCTGCTGATACACCTACATAAATTTTTCTTGTTCCTTACCACCTCACCATATTATTCCACTTCAGGAGGGCTTTGGCTTTCCAAATTAGGTACCTACATGCTCAGGCAGGCAGTCTGTATTTTTTCTGTGTGGTCTGAGCCTGCTTTCACCTCTCCTGCACTTTTAGATTTGAATTTTGTTAGGAGCTCTTTATTCATTCATGCAGGCCTCCGATTATTTCCCGCATGTTTTGCTACTTGGGGGACACAGACTTTAAACTCATGAACTTGAGAATAACTCATCATCTCCCTTAGGCATAGCTACGTGCTTTCACACAGCTCTCTCACACAAAAGACAACTTCTTCTCATCATCCTTATTTGGCTTTCCTAAAGAGACTGCATCTGTCTACTGCAGCATTCCAGTTATGTGAGTCACTGTACAGTGGGGAGTTGTAACAGGATGATCTTTAAGATCCCCTCCCACCAAAGCCATTCTGTGTAATCTCTGTGAGATTGTAGTCCTGAAACTGCACAGACATCTAGCCCCTCCGCTCTACTTTCTATAATGTTTTATTATCAGTGCCTTTGAGAAAGGCACTGATTTGCCGGAAAAGAGATTAGATTTTCCCCTTTCTTACTGTTCCATAGGTACTCCCTTGTTTATATTGGTATGTGCATGCTTGAGGTTGTCCATCTTCAACTCTTTATGTTGATTTTGAGATCTCTGCAGTCCACATTACTAATTTTTTTGTCAACCTGGTCCTCATGTGATTGTAGTTTTCACTTATTTTTGTCTTGTTCCAGATAATGGAGATTGTAAAACACCCTTCCCCATGAGTATAGAAACCTTTGCTGCCTCCTGGTATGTCTTGAAGGAGGCATTTTCTTATTGAGGTGAAGCACAGCTCTGTAAAAAGGGAAATCTTCATTAAGAGCACTAGAAATAAACTTCAAAAATCTAGAAACTTTCTGACACCAGAGTCACAGACTGCTTTGTGAGTTCTAACTTCTGGTCATTTTTAAATTTCAGAAGTGGTTATTTTGTCACATCTTTGGTGCATTACAATGCCATTACAACACTGGGATTTGAGAAACAGTTTGCAATTCTGAAAACTGAAAATCATAATACAGGAGATCAATTTTTATGATTGCTGTAGATAATCAGGAAATGGGGCTGAAAGGAGTTCAGATTGAAGTTGCCAGTTGAATAATCCAGCTTTTTTTCTTTTAAAGCTTCCAGGGGGAAAAAAAAAAAAAAAAAAAAAAAAAAAAAAAACAACAACAAAGAAAGACAAAAAAAATCCCTTCTTTATCATTCAGTGGTGATACTTGGTTTCCAACAGTCACAACTGCGAAACCTTCGTCTCTTTGACAACCAGCCTTTTAATACATTACATGCTGTTTGAATCAACGAGTGTATATGTAAAACTATTTCATAGTTATAATTTTCTTCTTCATTTGCAATGTCATTAGAACATTGGATTGCTGCTTTTTCCATTAAAAACAAAATAAGTATCCAATTTGGAACAAAACTTCAAATAAGATGTTCATAGTCACATGAAGCTCTTTTCTGTATCTGTACCAGCACCTGCACCTCTGTACTTTCAATGAATGTATCTAAATTTGGATTCAGAGGCACCTTTCAGTTTGATACATATTTTTGAACTTCCTCATCATTTATAAGGTACTGTGTGCTGAAGGGCAACTACAGGCGCATCAGAGACCAACCTTTTGTTAGCAGAGATACTGTTACTGTGGTGGTTTTTTTTGTTTGTTTGTTTTTTCTACTATGGTCTGAACTGAACTACCATTTGTGCTTTTTCATTATGGAATTGTGATAATTTTAAAAGCTTCTTCTCATTACTTAGTGTAGATTGTGTATTCATTCATAACAATGCTTTTTTTTTTTTCCTGTAGAGTCCCTTCTTATCACTTCATTGCTGTCATATAATTTTGCATTTTTTGTCTTGTGTATCTCTAGTTTAGAACAGATTCTTTTGGTTTGGCTTGATGTACTAAAAGCTTTGACATCACCAAGCTCAGAAACATGCTGCTACACACTGAAGTTTTATCTTGCCTCTTTAAGGCTCCTAAGCTTGCACTTGGTTTATTTTTTTTAAAGTGGAATTGTAGTGTTGTAAGCCGTTTACCTCCAAAATTACAGCAGTGGTCTAAATCAATAAGCCACAATTTGGCTAAGTTTAGAATTTACGCACTCTAGTTTTAAAATTTGCTTTTCCTAGAGTTGCTAGGAATTTGCTACCATGCTTCTACCTGGAAAACAGACTTTTCGCTTTCCTGGAGGCCAATCCTGGCCAATCTTTCAGTCACTGCGTATTTCTGAAATAGCTTGCCAATTGGAGCATAGCACAGGATTCTTAGGTTTCATCAGAAAATTGTTTCCTCACTGGAAAATGTAAACTGTGCAACTAATAATTTGCTGTGACAATTTCTTAGATGCAGAAAGAGTTACTAGATACTGAACTGGATTTATACAAGAAGATGCAAGCTGGGGAGGAAGTTACTGAATTAAGACGGAAATACACAGAGCTGCAGCTGGAAGTATGTTTTCTCATCCTTTGTTTCTGTCTTTCAATGAAATATTTTCCTACATTTTTGCTGACTTGTGAGTTGTATCATTCAGTGCAGTGTTTCTTATTATAGATGAAGGCAGTTAGTAGTAATATTTTAAAAAGTTTCTGGGTTCTGCTTCAGTAGAGAAAAAGCATCAGCATTACTTTTTCTCACTAATTTATTTAAATTCTGAAACTTTAGATGATATGATATTTTATGATTTTTATGATAGTAATACATCCTTGTGGACATTAGACTATTTTTAAATTGTTGTCTGTGTTGGATTACAAAGGAATAAAAAATACAGCCTGATTTTTTTTTTTTTTGATAATGTCAACATCCTCTCAATGATATTAACCAAAAAGGCCAAAGTGGCAAAAAGTAATGTTAGCACAGCATTATTTTTGAGAGAAGGTGGACTCTCCGAAAACAGATACAGTGTGTCCTAAGCATTCAGTGTACAGAAACATATTTTTTTCTTTTTGTTTTACTTGCTTCATAAAAAAAAAAAAAATAAAAATACAGAAGGCTGCTCTAGATTGTTTTTGTCTTGGTATAAGAAATTATGAATAGTATTGGACGGATAATAATTCTGCTGTTTTGCCTGTATGTGTAGTAGCTACTTGGAAGATACTGATGTTTTTTCTACTCTAAAGCAGAGTGGTGTGTTGCTTAAATAAATCCTTCTTAATGAAGCTTGGTTGTATTTTAGGTATGACTGCATGCAGACACAGTGCATGTACATGCAGCTAGTTTGCATTAAAATCTTACTTCAAGTTGTTGTGTAGCTTTGCTGATGGTGAAAATAGGTTTGTTAATAAGCCAAGCCTGTTGAACTGAGATGACTCAAAAACAAACACTTAAAATAATTATTCTGATAGTGAATAATATTTCATAGGTATCCTGAATGATTTCATTAATACAGCAGTCATAAATCGATTTCCTCATGGAAGGAGATCATTGGCATGCAGTCAAGTAGCGCTAGCAGTACTGACGTGGTAAACGCGATAGGATACATTAAAAACATTGTTACTGTGATTTTGTTTAGCATTCTGATTCATAAATAGGGCAATCTCTTTTGTAATGATCTGAGTTTTTTTTTTTTTAATGTCTGCTATACATGCTCAAATTCAATCCTTGAAATGGTTTGTGGGTGGTTTTTATTTTTTAAGCTTAAATTTTACTTTTTTTTTTTTTTTTTTTTTAATGTCTGTTGGAGTGCCTTTTGATTTCAAGAAAATGAATGTCTGTTCTGTGAATTGGAAATGCAGGTGTGGGATTGGAAATTGGTGACTGTATAGACCCAAATTTTCAGAGAACAATTTGTCCTTGGATATGCATAGTAGAACCTCTGTTTCACAACTCACAATACTGTGGCCAAATGTTACTATGCTCTTTTATTATTTTATATTTTCTTTGAGACTAAAAATTCTGTCTGTAAATTAGGAGAAAACTGTTAGTCAATACAATGAGAAAATTTCATTAACAAATTTCAAATGTTATATTCCTGTCTCTCCCGAGGAAAGGAATTGTCCTCACATATGAGTGCTTCTTTGACTTCTGTTGTTCTAACATGTTGTTTTTTCTGTTCCAGTACTATTTTGAATCTGTTAATAATGTACATCATTAATTTTAACATATTTTAAGATCTTAAAGTTGCTCTAAGTCTTCTTTAGGGATGTGTTTGTTGTTTTTTTTTTTTTTAGGAAATGTCAAAATATGTGTTTGTTAATTTTGTCTAAATATTTGGATTATGAATTTTAATAAATCCGTGTGTGTAAATCTTAGGCTGCCAAACGAGGAATTCTTTCTTCAGTTCGTGGTAGAGGGGTCCATGCAAGAGGTCGAGGTGCATCACGTAGCAGAGGTAGAGGAATACGTGGACGGGGTCGAGGCAGAGGAGTTCCTGTACATGCTGTTGTGGATCATCGACCAAGGGCATTAGAAATTTCTGCGTTTACGGAAAGTGATAGAGAAGATCTTCTTCCTCATTTTGCGGTATTTTGTAATTTCTCTTTTTCTGCTCATGGGATGGCATTCTTCTATCCAGTGACTTGTTTATGCTTGATTCAGTTCATCTGGAAATATTATTCAGGAATAACTCTATAACATGATATACCTGTTCATGATAGAGAGAAAAAAAAAAAAAAGTCAGAAAAAGGTGAAACAGAAATTACACTGTTATTTCTACTGCTGTTAACTGAAACATCAGACAGTTTGTCAGAATTGGTGGTATTTTTGAGGGGAGTTTCAAGATGACCTGAAATTTTTCAGTGTTTCTACCATTCTGATTTGGACAATAAAGATGAGAACTATGTATTTACTGACAGATTTCGACAAGGCATCCAAAGGTTTCTTGTATTAATCTGTCTAAGCTTAGAGATTTTTTTTGTTATTGTTGATCAACAACAACAATCTACTTGGTCAACCATAAGGCACTGGTAATGTAGTCTCAGTGAAGATTTAAAAGAATAAACTTATTTTTAATCCACAGCCTAGTATTATGATTGAGTCTGCCAGAAGACCATTGTTGCTGTTTTCTCACGTTCTTTGTACTTCAGCAGTGCACTCCACCTGTACAGATATGTTGGGTATTGGAGCTTACATTCTTGGCAGCATTAGAATACCTTAGAAAGTATTGGAAGAGTTTATTGGGCTAGAAGTTAAGATGCTGAAATCAAGCTAAGATGGAAATTTTGGCTACCTGTCCAGTATCTCATCTTTTTGTAGAAGTGTTTCATAATAAACTATTGGAATAATCTGAAGACCCCCTCTTCTTAATCAAGGAGAAGTATTGAAGCAGAACCACCTCTCTTTTCTGTCATAATTTTACTTCATACTTGTGTGTTTACAACTAGGAAATGTAAACTGTGGTACTTTGTGTTTTTAAAAATGCAAAGAAAAATAACACTTCCGTGCAAAGAACTCTAATTCGCATTAAGAGTGTGAAAGGGTACACTGTTCTAACGTGATATGCTTTTTGAGGTATTTCATGTAGGACATCATTTGTAGAAGGGGGAGCGTAGAGGAGGAAGGCTGGTTTACTAAGCTTTTTTTTCTTTCTTTCTTTTTTCATATTAAAAGCAATACGGTGAAATTGAAGATTGCCAGATAGATGACTCTTCGCTCCATGCGGTGATTACCTTTAAAACAAGAGCAGAAGCTGAAGCTGTGAGTAGTTTCATTGAAAATACTTGGCAGCATTCAACTGCAATGTATTCTAATATTTGATTAAATTTAATGCAAATAATTACTCAGAAATATTTTAAAGAATTCTCATATAGGAAGTCTAATTGTAGATTGAACAATTCTGTCAAAAGTGACACAGGCAAAGAGACCTTGCCTGTGGTCTGTGGAGGGGATTTTTCAGGCAGTGATGCCAGAGGGACATGACATGGAGCAACTGGAGAGTCATACCTGTTTCTGGTGGCCATTTCCAGGAATGGGCTATTGAGTCGCCATCCCTGGAGGTGTTCAAGAAATGTTTAGATGTTGTGCTAAGGGACATGGTTTACTGGGGAAATACTGGTTGTAGGTGGTCTGGATGATGATCACGGAGGTCTTTTCCAACCTTGGTAATTCTGTGGTTCTGTGATTACTGAATCTCTTGCAGTATAAGGATTTATAACAAAGCAGGGTTATACTTTTGTAAGAGGGAAGTCAAGACAGTCATATAGAAATTCACAGGTAGATATCCTTATTTAATTGCCAATTATTTTCACTTTAAGGATTCAGTCTTGTGTAGTTTAACTGACAGCCTGCAGACTGAGTCTGTATATTTGGTTGGTTCATCAGTTGTATTTAGCTTTGCCTGGAAATCAATGATAATGTAAATGTAATTTTATGAAGTGAGATATTTTCTTTTCCCCCAAAGCATATTTATTTATGAAGTTACAGAAGTATAGAATTATAGAAGTAATTCTTAGAGAGTTCTGAAACACAGCTTTGAGGTATGTTGTAATTCATTATCCTTAAATATAGATTATGAGGACTGTATTTCTGGATGAACAGGATTTTTGCCTTACTCAGTTAATAGTGCAAGCAGTATACGAATCTGCACAAAATAATGAACATAGTTGCATTGCAGATTATTTTGTTTTCTTTAAAATCCTTCCATCACTGTTGGGAAGGAGTATCCTGAAAGTAATAGGGTTTCCAGGCAAAAAAAAGAGAAGATTAATGTATATGGTATGATTGTTTAGAAAGATTTGATTTCATAGTTATACTTTGAAGATGATATCTTTGCACAAAGTTTATCTTTTGGAGGTTATTTGAACAGAATTTTCATATTTGACCAGATTCTTTTGTTTCTGTATTCCTTATCTTGAAAAAGATAAATGATCTAATTGACAGAAGTATTTACAATGACAAAGAAGCCGGTAAGAGTAGTTCTGACCACTCACAACATCATAATAGATACTTTGAGAAATAGTTTGATTCACAAGCCAGAGGTGTTTTAAAGAAAGAGAAGTGTTGGGTGTGAAACATTCTAATGCAACAGTGTGGAGCTCTGACTGTATGGAGACTAAATTATTCTGTAAAAAAGGAGGTGTAAGTAATGATACATGGTACATAATGACTGGTAATTATAATGCAGTAGTATTGTGTGTCTGAAAGAACACAAACAGTAAACTTAGAGATCACAAATAAAAGCTGTAATAATTACTATACTCTAGAATGGATTCAGTTATGGTTGGAATTTTTTTATTTTGATGCTTTCTAACATTGGATATTTGATTTTGTGCCTTCATATTATTTAATGTTACAGTTGTAGTTTATATAACAAAAAACAATCATCTGTTTTTATGAACTGTCCAGATAACATCTCTACTCCCGTATAGAGTATGATTTGCCACAAAAAGGTTAACAGATCATATTACACATACCTTTTATCAGCAAAATACAGGTTCTACTTTTACAACTTCTTTAGAAAAATTGGCATGCAGAATCATTTCAGTCATAGCTAACTTTCTGTACCCAAAAGTCAAAGTTCAGTAATACTTCAGAAGCAAACTCAGAAGTTGATATATGTGAAATGAAGAAAGAAAACAGTGCAGAGAATGCAGAAAGGTATTGACAAGGGAGAAGGGAGGCATGGTTAGTGGATGGGGAGGTGTGATCAATAGAACAATTAAAGTTAACATTCTGTATGCTTGTTTTTCCACGATACATTTCACTGCCTTAGAAAAATAGTAAGTACTCAAGGTGAAGATGTGCTTGCAGTAAAGTTTGGAAGGTTCTGTGAAAAGTGGAAGGATTTGGATTGAATTATAAGTCATTACCTGTATGTGATATGTCCACAGTCCAGTTTGCACTAAAACTTCTTCATTTCCTTGTAACTGTGTCTGATTACATGTTTATTTTTATACTAAAATACTATAAAAAATGTACTAGGTCAAATACAGTAAAGTCTCATATTTTTTTCTTAAGATATTCTTGTCTAAATATAATTCCACTGGACTTTTTGTGTTTATTAGTAAAGCAGACTCTAAGGCTGGTAGTAGAAGAAATTGTAGATAAAAAATGTAATCATTAAAAAACATCTACTGAGGCCAATTTTGGAGTAAATGCTGCTAATATTTTACTTTCATAAATGAAAAAAGGCTTAAGCTTTATGACTGTGTCTCTCCTAGTCTGAAAGGAAGAGGAGTATTCCCTGTTGTAAAATGTTGAATTTTATGTAGTAGTAACTTCTTCCAAAGATTACAAGTTGTTTCTTGATCTAAAAGTCACGTATAAGTGCTTTTAAAAATTCTTGTTATGTGATATTGTGATGAGACCATGGACAAAAAGCTCCAGAGCTGCATTTTAATAGGCATAGAATCTTTTAAATTTATCATAAATTTATATGTACAGATTTAAAATTTATACCTGGGGACTTCAATATCACACAATTCATGTTCAGATGTCATCGAACATGTAATTGTTTCTACATTTCACATTATGCTGTGCTTTCAGATTGCACTATAAATCTTCTGTGACTATGATGGTTATTTCAGAATGTTGCTAACACTGATTTATGCTAGTTCATGTTACTTTAATTTGAACATACTATTTCCAAAGCAGCCGCTTAATGGATCTGGTACTTAGAAAGCCATGAATATCCCATAAGTTAAAAATTTTTATATTTCAATTACAAGGGCTATACAGGAAGTGAAACATTTCCAGTAGATTAAGTTGTAATCACAAAGGTTTATTTTTTTCCTTTAATATTTAATTATTTGTATATGTGGGATGGCTTGTTTCTTCTAGTAAGTAATGTGTTAATAGGTTTGTGTCAGTCTTCAAAAGGCGAAGTACCCATCAGTGTAGTATTAAAATCAGAGGCAAGTATTAAGTTCAGTATGTTGAATCACCAAGTGATTAATGATTTTTCAGCGCTTATTTTGTTTGAATATGTTTTGATCATTTTCCTGAAAGGGTGTGTGAATTTCGTGTGTAGTTAATAAAGTTTTGTTTTAGACAATGAACAGTAATTCAATATTAACATATTAAAACTTGTTTTCTCAGAAAAAGCAGACCGTTTCTGGCATTTAACTATTAGAGAAGTTATTTTTTCTCCTGACAAAGGCATTTTTAACTAAGACTAAATTTGTTTTAGGCTGCAATCCATGGGTCTCGGTTTAAAGGACAGGAGTTAAAGTTGGCATGGAACAAGCCTGTTGCTAGTATGTCAGCTGTTGAAACAGAAGAAGCTGAGCCTGATGAAGAAGAAGTAAGTCTGCTTTTTTTGTCTCATGTTTATTTCTTAAAATGAAATGGTTTTGTTTTTTAAATGAAAATGATCTATTGATTCATACCACTTAAATCTGACTCATTTTCAGTATCAGGAAATGGATTTATTTATTTAAGAAAATATTGTTTTCTAGGCTATTGACAGTCTAAGTATTTCACTTTTCATTGCACGCATGTTTCATTTCTAGTGTGTACATCTAGAAAATAAAATAGGAGGGGTGTGTTTGAACTTACATGAGAAATAATGAAGATTTTGTCCAAACCATGGCTAGGATTTTATTTGAATTATCTTCACCTGAATTAATCCCCTTGACATCACAAAATGTCTTAATATGATGAATTTCTTTTCAACAATTCTTGGGAAATTTTGCATTTAAATGTTATTCTTTGTGTGAGGTTTGTAGTGCTTGCAGCATTTGTTTCAGTTGATATTGAAGTATAATGTTAGAATCGCTAGGTCCTGGACAGAGAAGTTTAAGAACTTCAAATTAATTTGCTGATTTAAAAATACATAAATAAATAAAAATTCTATATTGTTTCATTGTTTAAAATTCATCTTACGCAGGATGTGATCAGGGTGGTGGTGATACCTATAGTCACCAGCCTGAATTTTAATCTTAAACGTGTAAAATATCTCAAGTTTCTGTGTGCTTACAGTTGGTCATGCTGTTCATATTACTTTGTTTTATAGCTGATACTATATAAACTTGACGGTTTCCATCTTTCTTCCACGTGTAAATTCCATCAATTCACCTAAAATGCTAAAGAGACTTGAGACTGAAATGAAATGAAGAATTCTTGATAGTGTGTTTGTTTTGTTGTTGTTTTTTTGTGTGTTTTTTTTTTTTTAATTTTTTTTTATTTTATTTTTTGTATTTGCTGTTTCAGAGGTGGAGAAGGGATAGTTCTGTAAGGGATGAGGGAAGTAAATTATTCAGCATGCTGACATTCTTAAACAGTACTGAAATAGGGCTTTCAGTCTGTTTATAGAATTGTGAGGCAGGTCTTTTGGACTTGCATGGTACTGAAAATGCCTGGTGCTTAGCCACTTAATTATGAAAACACTTAATTTAGTAGATGCCGTACTTTCTGCATCCAGGTGCCTAACAAAAAGTTGGCTGTATTGAATCAACAGCCAGTGCCTAGGGAGAGTACTGAGAGTCATAGGTAGAGAAGCATTTAATTATCACTGGTTTGCAGTTCAGGGACCTGTTGGGTCAGTATGATGTTTTTGTAGTTGATAGCCCATTCTACATGTTTGTTTTCTTAATTTGGTAGGTTTTGTTGGAATGTGAGTGAACTTAGCACCTATAGTGTCCTATGATGGGGAATACTATTGTTTAAATATGAGTACCAAGAATAACTGTACTGGATGTATTCTGCATCTGCAAATTTAATTTTGATGTTCTGAATCAACCGTTTAAAAGAATTTTTTTTTTTTCTGCACTTTCTCTAAGATACTTCCTGTGATACTTCCCCTTAGTGACATTTTCTCTAGTCCAGAGGTCTGTAGGCTCTATGTGTTCACTGTGAGGAAATTGTTACAGGTTTTATGATAATCTCTGCTTCCACTTAGCCTTGTGCACATGGTATTTTTGCATTTGCACTGTACAGAATGCCTCCTTTGAAGCTGTCCTATCATATTTTAGTCTGCTTAGCATCTAGACACTAGGGGAAAAGACTGAGTCGTCAGAAGGCTGCAGTACCTTAGTCTAGTTCATAATACACTACGTGTATTGATAGTCAGGGTGTTAACAGCTGCTTTCTGTAGGCAAAAGTAATGAATGAAGATAGTAGTTCTTCTCTCTTGTAAAAGAGCTTACTGAAGAAAGCGAATATATCATAGAATCATAGAATCACCAAGGTTGGAAAAGACCTGAAAGGTCATCCAGTCCAACCGCTCACTTATTCCCAATAGCTCCCACTGAACCATGTCCCTCAACACAACATCCAGTCATTCCTTGAACACCCCCAGGGTCGGTGACTCCACCACCTCCCTGGGCAGTCCATTCCAGTGCCTGACCACCCTTTCTGAAAAGTAATACTTCCTGATGTCCAGCCTGAATTTCCCCTGCCGGCAGCTTGAAACCATTCCCTCTGGTCCTGTCACTAATGACACTAGAGAAGAGGCCGACCCCCAGCTCACTACAACCTCCCTTCAGGTAGTTATAGAGAGCAATGAGGTCTCCCCTGAGCCTCCTCTTCCCCAGGCTGAACAATCCCAGCTCCTTCAGCCTCTTCTCATATGGCCTGTGCTCCAGACCCCTCACCAGCTTTGTTGCCCTCCTTTGAACATGTTCCAGGGCCTCAATGTCTTTCTTGCAGTGAGGGGCCCAAAACTGGATGCAGTACTCGAGGTGCGGCCTCACCAGTGCTGAGTACAGGGGGGCAATCACCTCTCTGCTCCTGCTGGCAACACTGTTTCTGATGCAAGCCAGGATGCCATTGGCCGCCTTGGCCACCTGGGCACACTGTTCAGCCGAGCATCAATCAATACCCCCAGGTCCATTTCCTCTATGCAGTCCTCCACCCACACCTCCCCAAGCCTGCAGCGTCGCCTGGGGTTGTTATAGCTGAAGTGCAGGACCCGGCATTTGGTCCTGTTGAACCTCATCCCATTGGCTTCAGCCCAGCTCTCCAGCCTGTCCAGATCCCTCTGTAGGGCCTCGCTACCCCCAGGCAGATCCACGCTTCCAGCCAATTTGGTGTAATCTGCAAATTTACTGAGGGTGCGCTCGGTGCCCTCATCCAGGTCATCAATAAAGATATTGAAGAGGACAGGCCCCAGCACCGACCCCTGGAGAACACCACTCACGATCGGTCGCCAGCTGGATTTGACTCCATTCACCACCACTCTCTGAGCCCGGCCCTCCAGCCAGCTCCTTACCAAGAGTGTACCCATCCAAGCCTCGGGCTGCCAGCTTCTGCAGGCGAATGCTGTGGGAGACAGTGTCAAAGGCTTTGCTGAAGTCTAGGTAGACCACATCAACAGCCTTTCCCTCATCCACCAGATGAGTCACTAGATCATAGAAGGAGATCAGGTTGGTCAAGCAGGACCTGCCCTTCATGAACCCGTGCTGGCTAGGCCTGATTCCCCGGTCATCCCGCACATGCCGCATGATCTCCCTCAGGACAATCTGCTCCATCCCCTTCCCTGGCACCGAGGTCAGGCTGACAGGCCTGTAGTTCCCCGGATCCTCCTTACGACCTTTCTTGTAAAGGGAGTCACGTTGGCAAGCCTCCAGTCTTCTGGGACCTCACCAGTCAACAAGGAGCGCTGGCAGATGATGGCAAGCGGCTCGGCTATCACCTCCGCCAGTTCCCTCAGCACTCTTGGGTGGATCTCATCTGGCCCCATCGACTTGTGACAGTCCAGTTGGAGTAGTAGGTCTCTGACTGTTTCTTCCAGAATCACAGGAGGGTTAGTGTGCTCCCTGGCCGAGATTACCAGGCCAGAGAGAGGAGTATCCTGAGGATAACTGGTCTGACTTTTAAAGAGAGACGCAAAGAAGGCATTCAGAACCTCTGCCTTTTCCTTATCCTCAGTGGTCACATTCCCAGCCTCATCCAGCAAAGAGTGGATATTCTCCTTGGTCCTCCTCTTACGGTTAATATATTTATAAAAGAGTTTCTTATTCCTTTTCATCCCAGTGGCCAGGTTAATATAAATACTTCTCGGCATTTCTCAGCCTACAGCCTTGTATTTTTCTAGAGTTTCACTAACCTCACAAATTAACTTCTCTTGCTGAATTTGGAAATTCTGTAGCAAAAACTAGAATTGCTGGGATGAGGAAAACAAGCAAGAAAGAACAGACATGTAATTGAACATCTGGGAGACTTCATTAGGGAAAGAGATTTTGTGTTTGTCCTTTCTTTAGTTAGCGCAGAAATTGCAGTGAGAAGTGCAATCATCAAAAAAAGTTCTGAGATTAGGAAAAGTTTATATATACACCTCTGTTTATGTAGGCAAAAATAAAACATAACTCACTGTCTATCTTCTTTTTTTCTTTGTTTTAACTTCTAACTGAAGCCCCTAACTTGAAGAGTGTTTTGTGTAGTATGTCGAGATACCGTGTTGTCATTTGAATGTATCTGAAAACCTTTTTTTCTAAATTAATCTAAATGCACTTTAAAATCTTCATTATATTGAGCATGCTGGATTTATTAATTAATTAAAGTATCTCATTTAAAGTTTTTGATAGGTAGTTTAAGCTCTTAGACTAAAAGAGACATAGTTGATATAAACTTGGAAAAGCTAACTTTAGTTTTCAGTGTAGTATATTACATTTCATCAAAATGTTAAAGATTGGGCATGAGAACATGTTCAACAGATCTTCTGATTCTTCAAACTACAAGATCATTTTAAAGCTCAGTAAAAGAAAAAAAAAAAAAGCAGCTGCATTTACCATTTACTAATTATATGTATATTTTATACACACATATACTTTTTGAAAGCATTACTTTTTACCTATGAAAAATAAAATTGTATGTTCCTTCTTAGTTTTCACGGATCTGGATTGTATTTTGTCTTTCAGTCTCTTACATTTTGTGACATAACACTGACTATCACATTTATCTCTTGAAGTTTCAGGAAGAATCTTTGGTGGATGACTCACTTCTTCAAGATGATGACGAAGAGGAGGAGGATAATGAATCTCGTTCATGGAGAAGATGATTCAACTGACCGATGACAGTGCTAGAACTGCACCTGTGTTGCATTAGTATTACCTAATGTACTTCTGCATCTTTGTATTAAAAGGGGTTTTGTGATGAAGTTGAATTCGGATATAGACTAAAAAGAAGCTGATCAGTTACACGTTTTGAGAGATTGATGTTTGAGTTACATTTCAGTAAATGGTTGCTAAAGACATCATACTAGGAACATATGCAATGTTTTTATTACATAGTTCTACAGAAAGTTACAGAATTCTTTGGGTTCTTTGTAATTTACTGAATTGGTCAAGCACAAATGACCAGAAGTTGTTATAACATAGATAATTTTTGTTCTATTCCAGATACGGAATGAAAATTTGCATTTAAAATCTTTGTGAATGTTTTCAGAAATGAATAGATAACAGTACTAAACTGAAGTCTCTAAAGTTATGTATTCATAATATTGCATAGTAGTATGCTTAGGCTTTACTATGTACTAGCCTTTTGTTGGATTTGTGTACGTATTTTACCTATGGGTTTTAATGATAAAGTGTATGACTGCTTTGCATATAAGTCCTTATGACTTTAAGATGTTAAAAAATAAATAAATGGAATGGTCTTCAAAAAAAAAAAAAAAAGAAAAAGAAAAAAAAAGCAATAACCAAAAAAGATAAGGCAATGGTCCTTCATAACGGAAAAAAAAAAAGAAAAGAAAAGAAAAAAAAAAAAAAAGAAAAGAAAAAAGACCATTTCAAATGGCAACCCCACCCCCATACTCACAAAAAGAGCTCTAATCACTTTCATATTAAAATAGTATTGAATATAAAAGAAAAATCTCAAAATAATGAATTCATTTAATTTAACTCACATATGTACTCTGTCACATACAAGGTTTTGAACATCTTCTGAATTTTAAAGCTGTTTTAAGTCAAACTTTAAGTAGAATAACAATTTGATAGTAAGGAATTTATTGTTTATCCTGCACTGTAGAACTGCGGAAGAAAATTTAGTCCTGCAAAAACGTGTACAGCTTGTTATGTAGTTTAGGATGATAAGAGTGTGAGAAGTGGGATATTTGGCAAGAACGATTCTAAAAATTATGATCACACATTAATACATATGTTTTTTTAATCTCTCTGTAGTTCTATCATGATGTTTTTTTAAGTAGTATTTGCAGATAGCAAGTTCACACTGTAGTGTATTTTGGTCATGTGAAAATGTACATACATGAAATGTACACTATAGAAATACTTAATTGGCTGCAGGAGGGCATTGTGTTGTGCGGGATCTGAAGCTTCTCCTTCCTTTAGGAAGGGGAACTTACTAGATTTTTGCACTAGTAGACTTTCCTTTTGGTGCCATTCTGCTGCTTGCAAAAGGAAAAGCATTTGTTAAACACTAGTTCTTGTTTATTTCCATCGACTCGTTCATGAATACAATGTAAAATCTTATCTGACAAAGAAATGCAGGAAATAGTATTGCAGTCTATTTTCTTCAGTCTTTGTGTTTCTGTGTTTTGGAGGGGAGGTGAGGGAGAGCTGCACCTCCTCCCCTCCCCTTTTTTTAAAATTCCATAATAGGAGCAGAGGTAATTAGAAATAGTATCCCAGAGAGAAGAGATCTCACTGTAGAGGTTTTATTCCACACTTTCTAGATGTTGGAGGCTTTTCTGAGGCCTTAATCCTGTTTCTTTTTATATTCCTATGTGTATGCAGATCTTCCTGCAAACATAGGCACTTAATTTTTTTGTACAGACTTAGTTTCACATTGAAATACCACACTTGACTGCCATGCTTGTTACAGTAAATTCAAAATCTTGCCTTAGCAAACTGCATTTGAAAAATTAGTTTCTTTTTACACTGAATTTAAGGCAAAATAAAATATTTTAAGAACTTTTTTATACAATGAGCACTTCCAGTTCACTGAGTTAAATACAAGCTTTTCTACTTTTCTTTGTTAATAATTTAGTGCATTTGAAGACTGCCACATTGCCAGTCCAGAAGGTGGAATTTTTTAGTATGTTCTCATGCAGAACAGGTACAGCATGGGAAACAACTGTGCATGCTACCTTAAAGTTGTTGTGTTGTGTGCTTTTTCTACTGCTCAACCATGGCTTTTCAGTGGCAGTAAATCTTAGCAAAAGGTAATGATAAGCACTTATACTTAATATGGATGCTTATTGTGAAGCATCTCAAAATTCTTTATCATCTAATTTAAAAATTATTATTATATATTTGCTTGCTTGTTTTGAATTCAGCATGCTAACAGATCCATGCTAGATTCATTTCTTAATAATTGCCTGCAACCTGGTCTACCTGTATGGGGAATATGTTTTCGACACCTAACTTACCCATTTCGTCAGAGAAAGGTGACGGGAAAATACTTGCTATCATTTCTTTTACCATCTGCCTTCTTTTACCTTATTTTATGTCATTTTGAATGATTGAAAACCACCTGGATTAGAATAGTTTGTTTTGCTGTCAGTTTAAAAAACAAATCCACGTGCTTGTTTCAGTTAAAACTATTCTGTAGTCAGATGCCATGCAGCATAAGGTAATGGTATTCTGGTTGCAATCAAAATTGACGTCCTGTGTATTTCTCTATCAAATTACTTGATTTTTTTCCCCCCTTTTGTTTTGTTTTTGTTTTTTCTTAGTTCTGGTATTCCTTGCCTGGCTTTGCTCTTTCCTTTGCTACTACCATAAACAACTTTTGTAATTTCAGTTCAGTCCAGTGAGGTCTTTATCAGAATAGCATTCAGTGAGATTTCTTGTCATCTGGAGCTACTTCTTTGCATCTTGACTGAACAAACCAAGCATCCTACTGATTTTCATTTCTTTCTTTTCTTAGTTGATCCTTCTGAGTGCATTCTTAAGTATACCTCCATTATGCTTAGCTTAAATAATTGTGTTTTTTTTTTAACAGTTCTGCAAGTGGATTTTCCTAGTCTGAAACACCAGGAACAGACTACACTGATTTTTCCCAGAACGCTTTTCCAAATTTCTTTGGATAATAAGGTAAAAACTTAAGAAAGTATTTTCTTTTCCAGCCAGGTGGTGAAGTACTTGAATAAATTGCGTTCTAATATGTAGCTAAATGGCAATATAGTAGTAAGCTACATTTGGTTAAATTACAGAAAATGTTATGTAGTGGGAGTCAGTAAGTCAGTGTTACTGTCTGTAAAGCAGTAAAACAGCAAGAATGCCTCTTTCAAGCATTACTTATTACCAGTGTTGTAGTTATTTTTCTCTTATGAGTTTTCCAATTTGAAATAAATGAGTTATATTACCAGAACACAAAGGCAAATGATTGACTTGCCAACCAAGTCGTAGCAAGTCTATTTCTTAAGCAGAAAAAGAACTGATTGAAAAGTATTAGTACAACTTTAGGCATTTAAAATAGGCTTATTTTCTAAAGAACTCTGAAGACGGTCTCTCTTAACTAGACAAAGGCTCCAAATATACTATTCAGTTAACTTAGGTGTCTGATAGCAGTATGGCACAATTTCGCCTAACTTAGAAGGTTCATTTTTGTTGCTGACCATCTACTCTGCAGAGATCCCCAGACTAGGCAAGATTACTATTTTTGTTGGCTGTTGAATAGCTTTTAATAACCATACATTTGTCTGATTTGTTTTATTTACTTATTTAGATGCAGTGGACACAGTTCTAATTGTCAGTTGTCTCATAAACATAAAAGAAGTTGTGCAAGAAATTTTGATCCAAAGTAATTGTTTTGAATGGAAGCATCTTATGTCCCCTGTATTTATTTTTTTTTATGTGGAATTCTGAACAAGGAGGTCTCACAAAATACACAGCAAAGGCATGTTCTTTTTTTTTTGTTGTTGTTGTTTTCTTTTCCAACTGACTTGGAACACTGTTGTACCAATACCCAACGTAACATAAAGAAACATCAGTGACACATCATTTTATTTTTATTTTTTGTAATTCAGCATTGTTCTAATATTGCAATAGGTGTGGTCAGATTTAATCTTGTGCTGCTTAGATTTCATTGCGATTTATAAGTTTAAATTAAAATTAGGAAAATTGAAACAAATAGCAGAAATCTGAGATTTTTATTGGAGAAAAAAAAAGTAATGGATTTAATTATCAAAGTGAACAGTGATGGTTCTTTATCATTTTGTCCTAGGTGGAGCTGTTTCGTACTGCTCTAGCGTACAGCACTCGGGTACTTGTCATTCTTAATCAAGATTTCACAAACTAAAAAATAAATCTGTTTTTCCATTGAGGCAGTATAATTGTAAACTAATTTTTGGTGAAAAAGACTGGTGGTTTTTGTGGACTTGTGTAGACCTTTGCAAATCCCCCAGTGTCTTCTTCACATAGTAGCCTAAATACTGTTTTATAAATAATTATTTTCATTTTTTATATTAAAGTATTTGCATATATTATTCTGAACTTCTTTGAAACTGTAGGCATCAAAAATAGATGTAACAGAAATAGACTACACATTTCAGTTTTTATTTGAATTCTCTTTAGATCTATGTGGGCTGCTAATGAGTGGGATTTCAAGAACGTACTACTACACAAGGACATTTTCTTCAGTTTTTTTTTCTAATAGATCATTTTTTGAAAATTTCTTCTACATGTGTTCTTGATAAAATTCACCTGGATGTTGCTTTTCTTTACTCATATGACGAAAGATTCATTTCCTTCTTATAGAATCATAGAATCACAAGGTTGGAAACGACCTACAAGATCATCCAGTCCAACCATCTCATCACCATTGCCACCACTAATACTAAACCTTATCACACAGCACGTCATCCAGACGCCTCTTGAACACTGAAATTATTGTAAGCTTGTAATGCTGAGATCAGTTTTGTATTTGAAAATGAACTAATCTAACTTACTTTTTAATAGTATTTTTGAGTTTGAAAACTTGAATTCTAGGATCAGCCTTGGAATCTCTGTTAATTCAGTTTCTTAACTTTCTCTAGCAAGGACTGCAATATTTAGTTCAACAAATCTGTCTGTGCTAGTTGATGAACAAGATTTTAGTATTTCTCAGGAAATGGGAGAGAAACTGTGGGGCATGTACACTTCAAAAGCCATTTTTTAATAAGCATCTACAGTAGACATGTTTTTGTTTGTTGTCATGGTTTTGTAATTTTGCTATCAGTATTTCACATCATAACATCATGTAAAGCAAGGATAATTAAAGAGTTAATAATCCAGTTCCGTGGACTGACAACTTTCCGGATACCTGATTCTCAGAACAGAAGAAGAACTACATATCCCAGAGGACTTCACAGTTAGAGAGGAAGGTAAGTCATAGGAGGAAGTCACAGGATCTCACTCTTTGTCTGGAGCTCTCTCTCGCTCACTGTCTGGCAGTGTGTGTGGGTGTGCTTCCAAGCTGTGTGCTTCCTGTTCCAAGTAGGCCTTTTGGTTTTGAACACTCTCTCTCTTATTTTCTTTGATTCTTATTTTCCTTGGTTTCTTATTTTCTTTAATTTATTAGCCTCAATTTAAATTAGAATGTATTATATTGTGTTACCTTGCATTCCAATATCATATTTAGTAAAATTAAGTTTTCCTCTTTAGATCATTGCTGCTGTTCTGTTTTTGAACCCATCTCCCTACCTTTCCCTTTTTCCATTCCCATTTTTGGAGCCATGGGACCCACGGGCCTACTGCCTCCTGTGACAGGTGTAGATTGATCAAGATAATTCTGTGACAGTTTTTGGTGGAGAATGCAGGCATTCTAAAGCTTTTAATGTTAACAGGAAAAAAAAAAAAAAAATTCCTTTAAACCCAGAGACTTTAGAAGCATTGGTATCTACTTTTGACCTTCCTAGATTAGATTGTAGTCTGGGCAATCTGCCAAACTCTGAACACTGTACAAAGTGTTTTTTGTTTTTGTTTTTCCTTTTTAGCAGCTACCAGCTATGAATCTGCTTTTTATTTTAGGAGCGCTGTCTAAGGGATTAAAAGCCATTACGTTTTTTGGAATTTACTGGCATCCTATTAACATCATGCTTTCTTGTTGTGAAAGTGTGTTTATATATCACTGTATAATCAATGAATATACAGATGTTATAATTAAGAAATATACAAGAAATATAGGCTAAACAGGTTATCATGCTAAAGAAGAATGGATGGAAAGTTTACCCTTGCCCTGGGCTCAATGAGAAGACTCCAAGAAGAGCAATCTCCAAAAGAGATCGTTCCTCACTGGTAGTCAGCTCTTAAATAGGGTCTAAAAGAGGTGGAGCCAGGCTCTACCCCTTCCAGTAGCACAGGAGGATCATCTTCACCTGTGCTCCCAGAGCTGACTCATTGCTCACCTCGAGTGGTCAATCAGAGGTTCAGGCCATGATTCTGCAGTTCCCATACACATCACCAAGTAAGGGTACTGATGGAGACACCTGCCTGGTATTTATATGCATTGTTGTATGATTTGAATTTTGACACTTACATCCCAGATGGAATAGCTAATTTTACAAACAACACGATGTTCAAACCGGTTTCCAGGCTTTCTTCTCAGTTCGTCACACATTTTTCGAATGCTGAGTTAGTGGTCATGCTTGTGTTCAAACTCTTGAGCATGTACTCCCTGAATGTACTCCTCTCCATTTGTGTTATGTGGAAGAAGCCTCCTCCAGAACCAGAGAATGTTGACTGGGAGGGAATACGGAGAGGTTTAGGAAAAATCTTAGAAGCATGGGGACCCACAATGTCATGGGATGTCACTCCTGAGGAACTAAGCCAGTATTTGAGTCAATGATGGTGCGGCCTACATATATTTAAGGAGGTACAACTTATTTGGGGTTTGGCTTGTGTTTACTACACTCTATATAATACTATTCTGGAGAGAGAGAGTTTCCAAGCTGAGGTTCAAGCCAAAGGGAGAAGTCTCCAAGTCAAATCTGACTGAGGTAGTCAAATCTGAGGAGGTAGAGGAAGATCCATGCAAGGTGCCCTACTCAGAACCACCATAATCTGGAAAGACAACAGGAAAAAGAGACATGGAGAGGAGAGTGATGGAGTCTCTATTACTGTTCGTTGACTTCTGAAGATGACTGAAATCCAAGGCCCTTGAAAGGAGTTTACACGGTGCCCGAAGAAAACTCTTGTTACCTGGTTGCTTCACTGTTCGGATAGTGGGGCCTGTAGCTTGTCTCTAGGTGGTAACAAAGCTTGCCAACTAGGAGGCATTGCCAGAGACTCAGCTATTGACAGAGGGATTAGTAAATATTTGGATGGAGCTGCCACCCTCTGGGAACGAGTGTTAGCAGCCGTGAAGGAAAGGTATCCCTTCACAGACAATCTGAAGCCTGAGATGAGAAAGTGGAATACATTGAAAAAGGAATCCAGTATTTGAGGGAAATAGCCGTGGTGGAAATGTTGCATGACCCTATGTTTTTTCCTAACAATCCACACCAAGACCATGATCCTGAGAGAGTGAGAACAATGACTGATATATGGCAGAAACTCACAAGAACAGCACCAGAAAGATGTGCTGATACACTAGCAGCAGCGTTTGAAAGATACAAGGGCCAACAGAGAAGACCCCCAGTTTTTGAATTGATACTTACACTTCAAAACTTTGAACAAAAGCTACCCAGAGCTCACGCTTCCATTTCAGCCATCTCACAAGTAACAGACAGACTAGATGAAATGCGTGATTGTCTCTATTGACGAATTGTGACAAACCCATAGTAGAATTAGAAACGCTTGAAGATCAGGATGATGAAAGAAGTCTAATGAAGGAGCTGATCAAACTAATGAAAATTCAACTAATTAAAGGTGATGAACATGTATCACCTGTATCCTCACCTGTATCATCAAAAATCTCACCTATTAAAGACAAACGCTTTCCTGCTCAAGCAAAAAACAACAGTAAAACTACATCACGTATAGCTTTGTGGCGTTACCTATGTGACCGTGGAGAAGACAAAGAAGTGGCATGATCAAACCACTCCTGTACTACAAGCACAGGTGAGAGAATTACAAAACAAATCAATCATCAATGTAGTTACTTCAGTTCTACAAGTAATGAATTGAGGGGCCCTGCCCTCAGTCAGGGGGTGGAAGGGATAATGGAGTTTATTGGACTGTGTGGATTAGATGGCCTGGCACATCAGAACCACAGAAATATAAGGCACTGGTGGATGCCGGTGCACAGTGCACTCTAATGCCCTTGAGACACAAAGGGCAGAATCAATCCATATCTCTGGAGTGACTGGGGACTCTCAAGAATTGACTGTACTGGAAGCCGAAATAAGTCTCACTGGTGAAGACTGGCAAAAACATCCTATTGTGACCTGGCCCAGGGTCTCCATATATACTTGGTATCAATTACAGAAGGGGCATTTCAAGGATCCTGAGGGGTATCGATGGGCCTTTGGAATAGCTGCTGTAGACACAGACAACATTAAGCAGCTGTCTGTTTTGCCTGGCCTGTCAGAAGATCCGTCTGTTGTATGGTAGCAACTATTAAAAGAGCAGCAAGTTCTGATTGCCACAAAAATGGTGCACAGATGTCAGTACTGCATCAGCAGGGATTCCTTGCTCCCCATTCGTAAGTTGATCCGTCAGGTGATCAACAAAACTCACTCACCTTTTAACAGCCCCCTATGGCCAGTGCGTAAAGCTAGTGGAGAATGGTGTGGTGGTAGACTACTGAGGCCTGAATGAAGACACACCCTCATTGAGTGCTGCTTTGCTGGACATGTTAGAACTCCAGTGTGAACTGGAGTCAAAAGCAGTCAAATGAAATGCCACCACTGATAATGCTAAGCTTTCTTTTTCATTCCTTTGGCTACAGAATGTAGGCCAGTTTGCTTTCACCTGGAGGGACGTTCAGTATACTTGGAACTGTTCGCACCAGGGGTAGAAACACAGCCCAACCATTTGCCCAGGGTTGGTCCAAACTGTACTGGAGCGGGGCAGGGCTCCTGAGCACGTGCAGTACATTGATGATATTGTTGTGTGGGCTGATACAGCAGAAGTTATTTTCATGAAGGGAGAGCAAATAATAGCAAAACCAGCCTGCAAAAGAATTTGGATTAAGCAAAGCAAAGTGAAAGGACCTGTCCTGGAGATTCAGTTCACAGGTATAAAGTGGCAAGATGGGCGTCATCACATCCCAGAAGATGTGATAGACAAAATCATCACTGTGTCTCCACCCACTAGCAAGAGAGAGACAATCTTTTCTGGTTGTAGTGGGCTTTTGGAGAATGCATGTTCCAAACTACAACCTCATTGTAAGCCCCCTTTATCAGGTGACGCGGAAGAAAAATGATTTTACGTGTGGCCCTGAGCAGCAGCAGGCTTTTGAACAGTTTAAACAAGAGGGAGCCTATGCTGTGGCCCTGGGACCAGTACAGATGAGACAGGATGTAAAGAACATCCTCTACACTGCTGCTGGAGAGAAAGGTCCCACTTGGAGTCTGTGGTAAAGAGCCTCTGGAGAGACCTGAGGCCAACCCTTTGGATTCTGAAGTTGAGCATACAGGGGGTCTGAAGAGCACTACACTCCAACTGAAAAGGAGATCTTAGCCTTGTATGAGGGGGTTCAGGCTGCTTCTGAAGTAATCGGTACTGAAACACAGCTTCTTCTGGCACCTCGACTGCCAGTGCTGAACTGGATGTTTAAAGGAAAGGTTCCCTCCACCCATTGTACTACTGATGCCGCTTGGAGTAAGTGGATTGCGCTGATTACACAACGAGCTTGGATGAGGAACCTTAGTCATCCAGGAATCTTAGGAGGTCAACATGGACTGGCCTGAAGGTAAAAAGTTTGGAACATCACCATGAGAAGAGGTGTCATGTGCTAAAGAGTCCCCACCATACAATGAACTACTAGAAAGTGAAAAGAAATTTGCCCTGTTCACAGATGGATCGTGTTGTATTGTGGGGAAGCATTACAGATGGAAATCTGCTGTGTGGAGCCCCACACGACAAGTTGCAGAGGCCACTGAAGGGAAAGGAGAATCAAGCCAATTTGAGGAGGTAAAGGCTCCAACTAGCTTTAGATGTTGCTGAATGGGACAGGTGGCCAATGCTTTATCTTTACACTGACTCATGGATGGTGGCAGATGCTCTATGGGGGTGGTTACAGCAGTGGGAGGAAAATAACTGGCAAAGAAGGGGTAAACCTATTTGGGCTGCTGAACTGTGGAAATACATTGCTGCCCGTGTAAAGAATATAGTCATAAAGGTGCGCCGTGTAGATGCTCATGTGCCCAAGAGTCGGGCTACTGAAGAACAACAATTATTACCCTTTATTGATAGTTCAGGCCGGCAGCGATGGGATCGCTGATAGAAGCCTGAGGATTATAAATGATTTTAGGAGACTGGGGAAGTTAGTTGGTGGAGCAGGCATACAAGTAGTGTTTGCCAGTATTCGCTTGGTGGCAGAGACAAAAACTGAGATGACCAGGAAAAGCCATCTTATAAATGCATGGCTGAGAGGCTGGTGCAAGTGCAAAAATTTTGGATTCTTTGATCACGGGGTGGTCTACTCAACAGCTGGCCTGAGGTCTGCTGATGGGAATTGCCTGTCTTCAAAAGGGAGACGGATACTTGCCCAGGAGCTGGCAGGAGTTGTAGAGAGAGCTTTAAACTAGATAGGAAGGGGGAAGGGGATAAAGCCAGGCCTACTAGAGATCAGCCTGGGGAAGTGGTATTGAGATTAGGTGAGAGGCGAGGGGCTCAGCTGAGGTGAGTCTACACTAATGCACACAGCGTGGGCAACAAGCAAGAAGAGTTGGAAGCCATTGTGTAGCAGGCAAACTATGACCTAGTTGCCATAATGGAAACGTGGTGGGATTGTTCCCATGACTGGAGCACTGCAATGGATGGCTACAAACTCTTCGGGAAGGATAGGTAAGGAAGGTGGTGTGGTGGTGTGGCTCTCTACGTTAGGGAATGCTTTTACGCTACTGAGATTGTGACTGGGGATGATAACGTTGAATCCCTTTGGGTAAAGATCAGAGGAAGGGCTGACAAGACAGGCACCCTGGTGGGCGTCTGTTATAGACCTCCAAACCAGGATGAAGAGACAGACGAGGTATTCTATAAGTAGCTGGCATGAGCTGCAGTCACCAGCCCTTGTCCTCATGGGGGACTGTGCTGGGAGTACAGCACAGCACAGAAGAAGCAGTCTAGGAGGTTTCTGGAATGCATGGAGGATAACTTCCTGATGCAGCTGGTCAGAGAGCCCATGAGAGGAACTGCCCCACTAGACCTGCTGTACACAAACAGGGAAGGTCTGGTGGGAGATGTGGAGGTTGGAGGCTGTCTTGGACAGTGACCATGAAATGATAGATTTCTCGATTCATGGTGGAGCCTGGAGGGGGAATAGTAAAACTGCTACCTTGGACTTCAGGAGGGCGGACTTTGAATTGTTCAAGAGACTAACAGGGGGAGTCCCCTGGCATTCAGTCTTAGCAAGTGAAGGGGTCTAGGAGAGCTGGTTGCTCATCAAGAAGGAAGTCTTAAGGGCGCAGGAGCAGGCTGTCCCCTTAGATGCAAAATGAGCTTGCGGGGAAGAAGACCGGCGTGGATGAATAGGAAGCTATTCTTGAGGCTCCAGGAGAAAAAGAGAATCTACCTCCTGTGGAAAGACAGGCAACAGGCAACAGGGACAAGCAACTCAGAATGAATACAAGGAAGTCGTTAGGATATGTAGAGGTGAAATGAGAAAGGCAAAAGCCCAGCTTGAATTTAACCTGGCTGCTGGGATGAAAAGGAATAAGAAACTCTTTTATAAATATATTAACCGTAAGAGGAGGACCAAGGAGAATATCCACTCTTTGCTGGATGAGGCTGGGAATGTGACCACTGAGGATAAGGAAAAGGCAAAGGTTCTGAATGCCTTCTTTGCGTCTCTCTTTAAAAGTCAGACCAGTTATCCTCAGGATACTCCTCTCTCTGGCCTGGTAATCTTGGCCAGGGAGCACACTAACCCTCCTGTGATTCTGGAAGAAACAGTCAGAGACCTACTACTCCAACTGGACTGTCACAAGTCGATGGGGCCAGATGAGATCCACCCAAGAGTGCTGAGGGAACTGGCGGAGGTGATAGCCGAGCCGCTTGCCATCATCTGCCAGCGCTCCTTGTTGACTGGTGAGGTCCCAGAAGACTGGAGGCTTGCCAACGTGACTCCCTTTACAAGAAAGGTCGTAAGGAGGATCCGGGGAACTACAGGCCTGTCAGCCTGACCTCGGTGCCAGGGAAGGGGATGGAGCAGATTGTCCTGAGGGAGATCATGTGGCATGTGCGGGATGACCGGGGGATCAGGCCTAGCCAGCACGGGTTCATGAAGGGCAGGTCCTGCTTGACCAACCTGATCTCCTTCTATGATCTAGTGACTCATCTGGTGGATGAGGGAGAGGCTGTTGATGTGGTCTACCTAGACTTCAGCAAAGCCTTTGACACTGTCTCCCACAGCATTCTCCTGCAGAAGCTGGCAGCCCGAGGCTTGGATGGGTACACTCTTGGCTGGGTGAGGAGCTGGCTGGAGGGCCGGGCACAGAGAGTGGTGGTGAATGGAGTCAAATCCAGCTGGCGACCGATCGTGAGTGGTGTTCTCCAGGGGTCGGTGCTGGGGCCTGTCCTCTTCAATATCTTTATTGATGACCTGGATGAGGGCACCGAGCGCACCCTCAGTAAATTTGCAGATTACACCAAATTGGCTGGAAGCGTGGATCTGCCTGGGGGTAGCGAGGCCCTACAGAGGGATCTGGACAGGCTGGAGAGCTGGGCTGAAGCCAATGGGATGAGGTTCAACAGGACCAAATGCCGGGTCCTGCACTTCAGCTACAACAACCCCAGGCGACGCTGCAGGCTTGGGGAGGTGTGGGTGGAGGACTGCGTAGAGGAAATGGACCTGGGGGTATTGATTGATGCTTGGCTGAACATGAGCCAACAGTGTGCCCAGGTGGCCAAGGCGGCCAATGGCATCCTGGCTTGCATCAGAAACAGTGTTGCCAGCAGGAGCAGAGAGGTGATTGTCCCCCTGTACTCAGCACTGGTGAGGCCACACCTCTAGTACTGTGTCCAGTTTTGGGCCCCTCACTGCAAGAAAGACATTGAGGCCCTGGAACGTGTTCAAAGGAGGGCAACAAAGCTGGTGAGGGGTCTGGAACACAGGCCATATGAGGAGAGGCTGAAGGAGCTGGGATTGTTCAGCCTGGGGAAGAGGAGGCTCAGGGGAGACCTCATTGCTCTCTATAACTACCTGAAGGGAGGTTGTAGTGAGCTGGGGGTCGGCCTCTTCTCTAGTGTCATTAGTGATAGGACCAGAGGGAATGGTTTCAAGCTGCCGGCAGGGGAGATTCAGGCTGGACATCAGGAAGTATTACTTTTCAGAAAGGGTGGTCAGGCACTGGAACGGACTGCCCGGGGAGGTGGTGGAGTCACCAACCCTGGGGGTGTTCAAGGAATGACTGGATGTTGTGTTGAGGGACGTGGTTCAGTGGGAGCTATTGGTAATAGGTGGACGGTTGGACTGGATGATCTTTTAGGTCTTTTCCAACCTTGGTCATTCTATGATTCTAACAAAATAGCCATGAGGTACATAGAGCTGTCAAAATTGAGGTGGCTCAAATATACTTGGACTGGCAACACAAGAGTGAATTATTTCTAGCTCGGTGGGCCCATGAGACCTCGGGCCATCAAGGAAGAGATGCAACATACAAATGGGCTAGAGACCACGGGGTGGCCTTAACTATGGATGCTATTGCACAGATTATTTATGACTGTGAAACATGTGCCGCAATTAACCAAGTCAAGAGGATGAAACCTCCCTGGGGGAAGGGCAATGGCAAAAGTACAAATATGGAGAGGTGTGGCCGGTTGATTATATCACCTTGCCACGATCTCGCAGTGGTAAGCGTTATGTGCTTACTATGGTGGAGGCAACCACCGGGTGGCTTGAAACATACGCAGTACCCCATGCTACCGCCCGAAACACCATATTAGGTCTCGAGAAACAAGTCCAATGGTGACATTGCACCCCAGAAAGATTTGAGTCAGATAATGAGACTCATTTCAAAAATTCTCTTGTAAATACTTGGGCCAGAGATCATGGCATTGAGTGGATTTATCATATCCACTACCATGCACCAGCTTCTGGTAAAACTGAACAACACAATGGGTTGTTAAAAACTATGCTGAAAGCACTGGGAGAAGCCCCTGTCACGGACATTGACTGATCTGGTCGACTCCGTGACAGATTTTTGGCGCCCAACATGGGACTGCTGCTTTTTAGCTTTTAGAACAAATCTCTTTTTCTCTCTGCTCTTAGAGAGCTTCGTTAAGGAGCATTATCAGTAGTTCAGGTTTCTGTGCTGGAAAACCTGACCTTGAAAGATTAGGCGTACTGCCAGTGTTCTGGGATATTTGTAAACTTTGAGCACTACTTAGTCTGGGTGGTGCCTTTTTTTTTTTTTTTTTTTTCTCTTCGTTAGCTTCAATTCATTAACCCTTTTTTTTTTAGCAAGCACCAGCAATGAACCCATTCATTATCCTGGGGGTGCTGGGTAAAGGATTAAAAGCAATGGTGTTACTCATAACCTACTGGCCAATAGTCCATCTCACAGTTATGTGTTGTGGAATTGCATTCATATATAACTACCTGAGGGCACTGATGGAGACACCTATGTTTTATCTATTTGCAACGTGGTATGATTTGAATTTTGACATTTACATCCCAGAAGGAATGGCTAATTTCACAAACAGCTACATCCCAAATGGAGTAGCTAATTTTACAAACAACACGATGTTCAGACCAGTCTCCGGTTTTTCTTCTCGGTTTATCAAACGTTTTTCGAATCTTGAATTAATACTCATGTTGGTGTGCGTGTCGTTAATTTTCCTGAATGTATTCCAATTCATTCGTAATAAGGGGAAGGAGTCTCCTCCAAAACTAGAGAATGATGACTGGCAGGGAATATGGAGAGGTTTAGGAAAGATTTTAGAAGCATGGGGACCTGCAATGTCATGGGATTTTACTCTTGAACACTTGTGGGATCCTGAGAAACTAAGCCAGTATTTGAGTCAGGGACAATGCGGCTTACATAAATCTAAGGAGGTACAACTTATTTGGGGTTTGGCTTGTGCTTACCGTGCCCTATATAATACCATTCTGGAGAGAGAGAGTTTCCGAGCTGAGGTTCAAGCCAAAGGGGAAAATCCCCAAGTCAAATCTAATCAATCACAGGAGACACCAGTAACAATACCAGTTGCTCCTGTGGAGGGCAAGAAATGGAAACGAGTGTCTTCGCGTCTTGAACAGAAAAGAGAAGAAGAGGAGGAGGAGGAGGTGGAGGAAGATCCGGGCGAGGGGCCCTCCTCAGAACCACCACCATTGTGAAAGGCAAAAGGGAAAACTAAGAGACATGCAGAAGAGAGTGATGAAGAGGAAGTCTCTATTACTACTCGCCGGCCTCTAAAGATGACTGAAATCCAAGGCTCAAGAAAGGAGTTTACACGGCGCCCGAATGAAACTCTTGTTTCTTGGTTGGTTCGCTGTTGGGACAGTGGGGCCCATAGCTTGTCTCTGGATGGTAATGAAGCTCGCCAACTAGGCGCCATTGCCAGAGATCCAGCTATTGATAGAGGAATTAGTCGATGTTTGGATGAGGCTGCCTCCCTCTGGGAACGAGTGTTAACAGCCATGAAGGAAAAGTATCCCTTCAAAAATGGCTTGAAGATTGCGATGAGAAAATGGGATACAGTTGAAAAAGGTATCCAGTATTTGAGGAAAAAAAGGCGTGGTGGAAATGTTGTATGACACTAACTTTGTTCCTAACCACCCACACCAAAACCACGACCCTGAAAAAGTGAGGACAACGCCTGAGATATGGCAGAAAATCGTGACAACAGCGCCGGACAAATATGCTGCTACACTAACGTCAGCATGTGACAGATACCAGGAACAACAGAGAACGCCCTTAGTTTATGAATTAATTGTTACACTCCAAAACTACGAACAATTGCTGTCCCCAGTTCATGCTGCCGTTGCTGCTATTTCAAAAATGACGGAGCAAGTGTCTCAACTGATTAACTGTGACAAACCTGTAGCAGTATCAGAGACGCTTGATGAAGATCAGGATAATCAAATGAGTCTAGCGAAGGATATGAAGGAGATGATGAAATTTATGTGAGCCCATCTAACTAAAGACGATGAACCTTCCTTCTCACGTGCACCATCAAAAATCTCAGCTGTTAGAGGCAAACGCTCTCCGGCTCAAGTAAGGGATAATACACCGCGAATTGCCTTATGGTATTACCTACGTGACCATGGAGAAGACATGAGGAAGTGGCACCGTGAACCTACTGCTGCACTACGAGCCCGGGTGAAAGAATTACAAGGCAGATCAACCACCAGTGCAGTTGCTCCAGTTACCACAGGTAATGAATAAAGGGGCCCTGCCCTCAGTCGGGGGGGGAAAGGGATAATAGAGTATATTGGACTGTGTGGATTCGATGGCCTGGCACATCAGAACCACTGAAATATAAGGCACTGGTGGACACTGGTGCACATTGCACTCTGATGCCCTCAAGTCATGAAGGGACAGAATCAATCCATATTTCTGGAGTGACCGGGGGCTCTCAAGAATTGACTGTGTTGGAGGCTGAGATAAGCCTCACTGGTAAGGACTGGCAGAAACATCCTATTGTGACGGGCCCAGCGGCTCCATGTATACTAGGTATTGATTATCTCAGAAGGGGGCATTTCAAGGATCCTAAGGGGTATCGATGGGCCTTTGGAATAGTTTCTGTGGACACAGACAACATTAAGCAGCTGTCTGTTTTGCCTGGCCTGTCAGAAGATCAGTCTGTTGTGGGGCTGCCAGTAAAAGAGTAACAGGTACCGACTGCTACAAAAATGGTGCACAGATGTCAGTACTGCATCAACAGGGATTCCTTGCTCCCCCATTCATCCCTCCGGGCCTACTGCTCCCCTGTCAAGGGCATAGATTGATCTAGGTAACTTTGTGACATGTTTCTATTTATTTGTTAGCTTTTATTTAGACCTTTTGGCTGCAAAGAGGGTAATACCATCTTTAAAGTTAGCAACACCCAATCATTTAATACGAGTATTTTTTTAGCTGATTTTCTAATTTAAAGGTTATTCTCTAAGTTGTAGTTTCACTTAAGAGTTTGGGTAATAATTTGGGTAAATATTTTAAAAAAATTTAAAAGCAGATCTTTTTATATCGTTTAGCATATACTTTTCATTAAAAAGGAAGGATGAAAGTAAACTTTCAATTTCAAAGTAAACTTTACAATTCCCCCTGACAAGCTATGGAGTTTATTTGAAGTAAAACAAAATATTTATGGGCCTCAAAACTTGAATTGTGCAGATGACCATTTCATAATGAAATAAGCTTCATGATTTATGACTGCTGCTTGGCCTTCCTGCCCTTTTGAATGGAAAGGAAAAAAAATGAACCACTAACTTCTCCAAAATGTTTTCCTTATGATCTGTAGCTATGTGGAATATTTTTCCTCTCTTAGGTATACTAGGTCTTTTCTCTATGCAATAATTTGCTCTCTAGGGAATGAAAAAAGTTTCTTGGATTTTAAAGGTCATAATTTATTCTTCATCTTGCACAGAATCTCATGCAATAAAGATGTTTATGTGAAAATGTTTTTTTCTTTGTAGGTAAAACAAAGACTTCACAAGTATGTGTGTTCATCTATGCATGTAAAAATCCCCACCTTTTTGTCAAAATCACATGCATGTTGCTAATGGATGTACATAAGTGAGATCCACAGAGTAAACAAATGCCTTTAGGGTACAAGAAATCACATTTTACAGAGCTTCTCAACTCTGTAGATTTGGTGAATAAAAGCTGAGAGGATTGTCCATTCCCTCAAAGTACCTTGCTTTTAACGTGAAGAAATATTCTTGATCACATTTGCAAACTGTCCTTTCTCGGCTTAAACAAGGACAGTTCTGACTCGATTTTCATTTCATTGAGATAAAGGACTGTATTTTTTCTTCTAACTGCTAGAGGGCACTATGACTACACCAGTGAAACTGACAGTAACTACAAGTAATTTGCTCCCATTTCAGAACTTCAGTAATATTTTTCTTGTTTCAGTTCTCATGCTAATATTTGCATTTCTTGCAGAAACCTGTATACATCCTTACAATGTCAGCAGAAATTCTGTTTGTGTGAACTGAAACAAGGTATCTCTCTTCGGATTTTGGTACCAATGATAAAACATGACTCCAGGTGTTTAAATCTTCATAAAACAAAGGCATGCTTGTGTTACAAAAGGGGGATATATCACCTGCTTTTCTTCTCTGGGAGTTGAATTAGCTTTTTATAGATTGAAAGTGAAGTTATAGAAAACTTTATGATGCTCCATCTTGTTTGTGAAAGTGTTACATAAAAATCTATTGTGTTTATACTCTGGAGTAAGTAAAGTAAACAACATTTAATTGTTGGAAAGGAATGAGGTGGGGCAGATGGTGTTATTTTTTGTATAAACTTCAAAAGAAATTATCAGTCTAACACAACGTGAAGTAATTTCACCAATGTAGCCAGTTATCTTGGTTTTATGGTAGCCTCATGCTAAATACATCAAAGAATTACTACTGTAACTCCACAAACTGGTGCAGTATAACTACACAAAGCAATTTTTTAACTACAATTTGGAATACTTGTTCATTCTGATGGTTATATATCTTGTACTGTCATGCATGTGTAAATTGGGAAGCTACTTGTAGTGTAGGCATCTCTGCACCTGGAATTCTTAATGTGCAACATCCATGTACATAGACTCTGTTTAGACCAACAGCACGGGAGGGTGTATATTTGAATTCTTGCGTGGTGTTTTCCTATCCCTTGTGGTTGTATGTGCAGTATCAGAAAGTGCTGGAATATCTCTAATTTTGTTATGCCCTTCCTAACTCACAAGTTCACCTAAGTGGATATTACTATAAGCTTTCTTTTTTTTTATGAGATGGCAGCATATTGTTAGCTGTGGAGTATACATCAGAAAGTCCTGGAAAACTTCTAAGAAGTCAGCATTTTTAAGATGCTTAAAGATGGAAGACTTGCTTACCAGAAGTGATTGTCAAGGAAAAATTGTGGTTGAAAGAATATGCTTTAATTCATCACTATTTATCTATTTGCATTCAGATTTAATAGATGCTTAAAATTTACCACTGCTGTTCTCAGAGAGGTATCAGATAATGTTTAAAATCATACATCTCCTGTAGAGTATTTCTACTACTTTGGCTAACAGGAAGGAGAGATTTAGTATGTGCACATATATTTTTATGGAATTTTTAGTGGTGCTTTTCCATCTTACCCTAGGAAGGTGTAGGGTGCTATTTGTTATGCAAAGTTCTACAGCCATAGTCTTTCTCATTGCTGAAGTTTTCAAAACTTCCCCAAATGTACTATCGTAATTCAAATATAAAGCAGTGTTTTGTAATGCTAATTTAATTTGTATTTGTATTAACAAATTAGCATCTCATCTAAATCTCCCCTACTTTATGTGATAGGATGAGAGAGAAGAGTTTTAAACTGAAGTTGTTACCATCTCTTCAATGATTACAGTGAGGAGAAGTGTTGTCTGTGCTTCAAAACTTTTGCTTCCATACTCTATTCCACTGTTTGCATGGGATGGATATAAAAACAATAACTACTTGTCTACTGAACACCTTTAAAATCAGTTAATCCTTTTACAGATAAAGTAGAATACTACTTTTATTGCAATACGCAGGAGAATTTTATTCAGTATCTTTCAGAAGAAAAAAAAATCTATTTACATTTATAGTTCCAAGTCAATAATTCATGGATATTTTTTTACATTATTCCAGCAGTCTTACAGGCTACTTTGTGATTAGTGTTCAAAACTACTGGAATCTGAAGGAGGCATGTTCTTTGGTTTTAGAGCTCGGGTTTTTTCATTGCCATAGCCAACATCCTGCTTGCACACTGTGTAGTTATTATCACTGTGATGTAGCCAGATTTGGTGTGTGGAGGGGTATCCTATTGATGAAAAATGTGAGATTAAGTAGCAAAGAGCCTTCATACTAGAAGAAACTGAGAGCTGGTTAACACACGATCTGCTAGGTAGTAGATTTAATTCTTGGCCTGAATTATGAAATTATTTTTCTGTGATAAAAATAAGTGTAACTGTGAAACTGAATTTTCTGTTGGTGGTGGTCTTATACAGTGAAAAATCACAGAACATACATTACGTTTTAATAACATGTGGTGTCAATGCTGTTCTATATTTCTTTGGTAAAATTATGTTTTGGTAACATTAATATTAAAATCACTAAGAAATATTAGATTGTTTCTGGGTTGAACTCTCTCTAAGCACCCTTTCAAATGGTTTTCAATTAAGTGCTATTTCTTTTCTCATCCTCATTTACTTTAATGCTACTTTAATGTAGGGAAAATACTGATATGTTTACTCTCTTATCAGCCTTTCATTTCAGGTTTACTAATTCCTTCATGTTTACTAAACACTGAATAGTTTGAAGATAGCTTCCCAGGAAAATGCCAAGAAAAACCCCTTTGTATTAGGGGAGTAAATTCTAGAAACTAGAGTCTAAAATAATAAAGGATTAACCAGTAGCATTTACTACATGGCCATTTTTAAGATGATAGTATATCATGCTACAGTACTATCCATAGATAAGCTTTTGTTAAACTTTTAAAATAATTTGAGTAGATAATTACTAGTGTTTTAGTAGTCCAAAGCAGGATTGATGGTATCTTGATTGGCTATAGCAGTTACTAAAGTTCACATTTTATGACCTCCTTAAAAATATTCATTTAGAAGCTTATGAATTACTCTCTGGAGTCACCGTGAATTAACAAATACTGAGCTGTCTTTTACCTTTTGAATCTTTTTGTTAAATAATTTCTACCCACTACTGATTTTTATAGTGTTTTTCAAAAACTCATTTTTCCAGGTAGAGCAGGAGTAACTCTTTCATGGACAGAACTAATTTGCATAGAACATTCTGTTTTATACTGATGTTGAACAAGAAGAACGTGACTGGTCACTCCTATCCTTTGTGCCTGGTGGGCATTTGTGTGATAATATAGCAATTGAGGAACTGAGCTATGCTTTCAAAAATGAGGCAGTCTAACTGGGGGGAAATGCTAGGGCAGGAGTGATCAGCTGGGATCAGTAGAGCTCTTCTTCCCACATTTTTGGTTCAATTTGATTTACTTCCATTGCAAAAAAAAAATTGCACCATGGTGCTGCCCTCTGTTACATGTGTTTGGCTTCAATTCTTGTTTTGTTTTGTTTTGCTTTTTTCTCTTTCCCCCTTATTTACAGATCCAGGATAAAATATTTAATAAAGCTTTTAACAAGCAGCATGTGGAGTTGAAGATCAGAAGAGTAATTGCTGAGAAGGGCAATTGAGAACATCACACTTGCAGTCTCCTTAGAAATGTGAAACAATGCTGTGATTCAACAATCACCTCCTAAATTGAAAGCTGCACGGCCCTGCATAAGAGCTGACCTTCTTTACCCAGTTGGAAGTCAGTAAAAGGTAGCCTTCATAGCCTTATAAACAGAGATTTGTGGTGGTAGTTCTGCTTCCCCCAGCACCTTTCAGTACCACCACTGTGGTACTGACCAGATGGTGGTGGGAAAGGCATTCTCTTAAATGGATTAAGGATTGCCTCCAGAGGTGATGGGAGAAACCTTGGAAGGGTTTTGTCAGACACTTTACATCTTACAGTAGTTTTGTGTTAATGGCTGATGACTTGTGTCATTACTGTGCTAATGCAGTGGCAGCAGCCTACTTAGGAGCTGCTGCCTACTCCCAGACACTATTGTGCTGTGGAAAGCTGAGCTGAAGGAATGAGTTGCAGTGCCTGCACTTTGCTTCCTAGGAGAACTCAGCTTTGCCAGCTGGGTAAAACTGCCCTGAGGCTAAGCTGCAGCAGGAAGACATCATTTCCACTAATGGATCTGTGTAGACAGGCTAAACCATTGGAAGGGAACTTAGGCAATTCTGATGGCATTTAGAGATTTGAGCCAGGCAGGAAGTCAAGCCAGGTGGGAAGAGCTGAGTAAGTATAGGGATATGTAGCATGATGTATAGGACTTGTGATTAGGTTAGACAGCATCAGGGCTGATTTTGTCGAAGCTTATTGGGTGTGAGTGAAATAAAATACCGATGTTAAATAGCTAGATGGAGGTACTGAGATGGAAGTGGAGATTTCAAGTTGCAAAGCAGGCCGAACAACTGGTTATGTACATGTTTTCTTTCCTGCAGCTCACCTGCTGTCCTGTCACGTGCATGAGGCAGCCCAATTTGTGGCAGAAAAAAACTCTTGCTACAAAACATTTGGGAAATACTACTAAACCTGCAAACTGGGGCAAAGAAGTACTGTTTTTCTGTGCTGTGATTTCACAGAGGCGTCCAGCTGGAACTTTAATAGAGCATTCAAGGTACCTAACAGTTTAGATAAACCTTGCCTTGGTGTTTCCTCCTGTGTGGCTTGGGAATCTCTAAATTTGTTGTTTGTTATGAACCCCAGTGGAATATGTTGTATAGTCAGTCAGTTGCTGTTTTGAAAGGCTAGCAAGTTTTAGCAAGACTAGCCTGTTTGTTCAAGTTAGATCAATTAGTCCTAATAAGCCAAGTAATAGATCTTTGCTATTATTTAAACTGTTTAATCCTGTTGTCTTTGACAAAGTTGGGAAGCAGTTACGCTAGCAACAGGCAGATTAATTTCAGATGAGGAAATGAATAATGATGAGCTACTGTAATATAGGAGTACAGGATCCTCTTTGGTCAGAGTTACTGCAGAATAAACTGGAAGGCATGAGTCTCAACTTTTTACAGTTGCATTAATAGGAGCTTGTGTCAATTGAACTTTAACAATTGAACACTTCTGCTGTGCAGAGCATTTCCTTGGCTGATGCCTTTTAGATATCTGTCCAGCTGTCCAAAGAATCAATGATTCTGTCTTGCCCTTCCTCTCTGAAAGATTGGCAAGTGATCTGAACGCTTGATGGTTTAAGAGCCCTATTAAGTGTTGCCTAATCTGCAAAAAGCTGTGCATTCTTCAATAGCTGCTTTCTAAAAACAGGTAAACTAAAAAAATTCAATATGAAAAATAACAAAAATAATATTATGAAAGTAGACTGTAATCTTTCTTGGAATTCAAAAATACAACAAAAAGTAGTTTTCTATTTCTATCTCTATGAATTCACGGATCAGTTTACAGATCTCAAGTCTTGCAGCAATATACGTACAAATCTATGCAGTGTACCCAAATTATGTGTATAGTGCTATTTGCTGAAGTATGCATTGCCTTTTGAAGAACTCAACAGTTTATTTCCTCCCAGTTTTGAATATAGTGGACTGTTTGTATTTCAACTTTAAGATTTTTGTGGATTTTCTTTCCTAAGAATATAAGATTTCTACCAACTCTATCTCACAAGACTATCATGTATTTTCTACTTTGATTAAATCCAATCTGATAACTATTTGCCACTCATTTGTATGCTAGGAATAGCAAAAGGAATCTTCTTTAAAACACGTCTCTTTTCTTTTAGATCCACACAAATCTTAAAGTTGAAATACAAATAGGCCACTATATATATATTTTTTTATTATTTGTAAGGATTGGATGTCTCTAGAACTATCAAGTACTATCAATAATCTTAAAAAAATTAACCCAGCATGAATGCAAATTGCCTCATGTGACGCAGAGTGATTATCTGACTATTTGACAGGTTGGATGGTTCTTTGGGCAACCTGGTCTAGTGGAAGGTGTCTCTGACAGGGGGTTGGAACTGGCTGATGTTTAAAGTTCTTTCCAACCTAAACTATTCCATGATTCTATGCTTAAAGGAGCAAGCTGTGATATTTCTCTGGAAAACCTATCTAGTGAATTGCAGTTTCTGACAAAGAAGGTATACACAAATAAGTAATCCTGTGCAAATATGCTTTCAAGTACAATTTATCACCTTAATTACTATACCTTCTGCAGCAGGATAGAATGACTGGATATTTATTTGTCAGCAAGCCACTTGCACATATATCATGAAAGTATTTTCTGTGTTTATACATGTATTTCATGAGCTAATGTTTTAATTGCTTTATCAGCTTTTTGGGTCTCCCACACAGGCAGAAAACCACTGTAGTGAGTTGTATAGTTAGGTGGTGGTGCATAAGCAGTCACAAGAGGTAGTTTTTGTAACTTCTGTATTCTACTAGGCAACAAGCATCTTAGATTTAGTGAGATTATAAGTGCTGTTATTTGCTAGTAGGAGCTGGTGGTTTCTCTTCCGTCTCTTTCTAATTTTGAGGATAAAGTATAATTTTTATGTTCTGGGTATCGTCTTCAAGAAGTTCTAAATCACTTCATGAGGCTTTCGTGTAGCTTATGTCATTTATCCATCAGCACTCAGTCCATTTAATCCAGGCCTCTCAGCTGTACAGACCTAGCTCCTGTTGTGAGTGATCGGCCTGCTTGAGTGCTCCCAGCTTCTCCTGTCACATCACATTTGCATAAAAGAGGACAGATAACCAAATTTGAGCACACAAATGAAAATGCTAAGCGCCAAACCTGTCACAGTTGTTGTTCAACTAATTGTGAAAAATTTGATTTGCTGGCTTTTCACCGTTTATCATGTGGACCCCCTTCTCAAATTTGCGTTGGCTTCTGCTTCTGTACATGTAGCTTTTAAACTCTCTTCACAAGCAGCCCACCCTGGGGATTACTTACTTCTCCTACCAGCTTTTAATGTTGGCTCATCTACTTGACTAAATTAGGCCACCATGGCAAACAAACACATAATTAAAAACATGGGAAAGACAACTGCAGTTGCACTTCTTAAATTGATTTTGCAGTCTATTACTGGTATATGCCTCTGCATTTCACCGTTTTATCTTGTCCTCCTCTAAACCCTGAAAATGCCTTTGCTTTTGATTACATGCAGGAGGAATTTATATTATTTCAAAATGAAGACTTAAGATTTTCTTCTCCAAAGGTAATAGTAAATAAAAATACATTCTTATTTCTTTTGTGACAGCCTATTACAGAGGTCCTCTATTCATTTGGATTTAATACCTGTTTTTGAACTGCATGAAGCTCGCAGTTGAGGTACTGTTCAAATTACTGTGATTTTTCGAAACTGGTTTTATGAGTTAGCTTTCAAAATGTGCTTGTAACTGCTATCAAGCTTCTATTTCAAATCACCTTCTCTTAACTTACCTGTATAATTTACATTCTTAAAATATATACCAAAAGGTCACCAACTAAAACATTTGAATGTCTTGTTGCTTTCGCTGAGAGGAGGTTCAGACACACAATTACCTATACAAAAATGAAATAAAATTAAATTAAATTAAAAAAAAAAATCCACTTATACATATTAAAATCTTTTATTCCTTTGGTATTTGTGTTGGTCAACATTTAAGAAGCTGGATGGTGCATACAAATGTTTAGAGACCGCTGAAAGCCTCTGAAAAGGGCCTGATTAGAAAAGCTGACATTCAGAAATATAGAAATATTTGATGTTTTTCTAGCTACCCTAAAATATATTAAAAAATGTATATGTTTTGGAATGAAGAAAATGATTATTAATCAAATTAATCATATATCTGAAATATTGTTTAAAAATAAATCATTTTGCTTACAGTGCATTTAAATTTAATTTCATCACTTGAAATGGGAAAAGTCCTTCCACTGACTCTCATGTCGAGTGCAGTTCACAATGCATAATCCCTTTCAGAAAATGAAAGAGGCCTCTCTTAAAATGCAAGACATTTTCATCTATTTCTCTTGTAAGATTGTACAAACAATGCATGTGTTTTCTGATGATTAGGAACTATGTTGTAAGCTAACCTGATTTACATACCAGTACAGTTAACTACCCAATGTTTTAAATAAATAATTTTTTTCCCTTTACTGTGTGTATCCTTGATACATTCATAAACAGCTGTCATATATCATCATAGGCTTCATTTTACTATACTAAACAGGCTAAACTGTTAAAGGTTTTTGATGGACAAAGTCTGATGCATTTAAAGCACAGATTGAAGTTCACAGCTCAGTGTTTTGGAGATCAGTGCCTTTCTTCACTGTTTTGTTCATTTTTTTCCTCATTTTTTACTGCCAAATTCTAATGTCCTTAAAAATGCAACTGGAGAAATAATTCATGCTATACTGTATGCTCAATAGATTTTACTTGTTTGAGATTACTAAAATTTTATTTTCTTCTTCACATCCTTCCTTCACATCATGCTTTTTACGTCCTTTCTTCTTAAGAGCTTTCGAATGTTGAGTTCTGCCCTTTTTCTTGAATTTACCAATGAATTACATTTTATATATGTATAGATATATATAAATATACATATATAATATTTGCAAAATAAGGTTTTTGGAAAAGATGGAGACAAAAGTGTTTGAATGAGGCTGTTCATTAGTATGTCAGGCTCACGACATCAAAAGGAAGAGCAACAGAAATTCAAGAAATTACTTTCAGCTAACCTAACAAAGGAACTTAATTCTCTATTTGACAAATTATATCCACATTGCTAGCAGATTTGATTCTGAACATCAGTGAAGTAGCAGCTCTTGTAATCTCTGTAGGAAGACTCAGACCAAAGAGCTGGCTTTCAGATTTCTAGGACATTGTCACAACTTCAAGAGTATTCTGATAACTTTTAACTGGTCCATAGTTAACTAGCATTCTTTGCCAGCTTGTCCCCGTTTCAAAATACAGCCTGATAGCTGAAGCATCCTGAGATATCTTTGTGATCAAAGAGGCTAAAGGTTTATCTATTTGTTAAAGAAAGTGCTTGCTTCAAAACCTATTCATATTAAGAGAATTCTAAAAATTCCATAGTTACCATGTTACCACTCCACATTATTAAACTGTGGAATTAATACTGATTGATAAACTGTTGTCTCTGCTTACACTGTAATGATTTCATCTGGAAATCTGATAGATATGTTAATACCCGTAGAGCTGAATTAAATATTTAGACTTATGTACCGTATTGGTCTTAGGAAGATCTATGCATACAGATAAAATAAGTTACTATTCTCTTTTTTTAGTTTGATTCCACAGGAATACAAGATGAGAATTTCTTGCTTTGTTTCTGATTTAATGATACTGAAACATGGAAACTCTATTATTAAATTCTACAATCTAACAATTCATTGATGCAAATGCCTGGCTTATATAAATGCATGATTTATAACTTCAGAAAATATACTGCTAAATTTCTTAAAGTTCTGCATCCTCCAAGATCCTTACCCATAAAATGTTTTGCTATGCATGTCAGAGGAACACAACAGAGCAAGGGCAAGGAATGTGTTCAAAATCTTGAACAACTATTAATGGAAAATGTTCTATCATATTCCCTCAGCTCTCATAAAATGTACACTTTCCATTTATCTTTCAACTAGATATCTATTGATGTTTGATTAAAAGCAATCTCCCCTGCTTCTGTAAGTACCTTCATGTAATTCATGGGGATTTTCTCATTTTCCCAGGTCTGCTTGAGTAAATAAAGATTTCTCCTTGGCTCAGTCTCTTAGGTTTGATGTTAGAATAAACAAACTCCTATTAACGTGCTTTTTGTTTTGCTTTAGATTGCAACTAACTTCATCAGCGTGTAAGGGAGACAATTGTTCCATCCATCCCTATATATTCTATTACACAAAGCTGACATGCTTTCCACGAGTTTAGATCTTGATTATAGCTAAATGCAAACGACTAAGCACACACAAAAAGGATTAGCAGGTTCCACATACACATCTCCAGGGTCTGTGGGCATATGCAAATAAAGTGATACATTAAATTGCCTGTTTTTTTTTTCTACAAAGAACAGTGATTTGCTTTATGGGTCAAATTTGTGGTTTTGTCCACTGTCTTACAATATAGGCACACATAAAGTTACTTTTTCCCCCTTTCTGCTATATATAATAGAGAAGATCATGCTGAGGTTACTCCTAAACTACATATATAACCTCTGGAAATTGACAAATCATAAGACCAAATGGGACTGTTAACATCGTCCTGCCTAACCTTCTCTGTAGTGCAAGCTGAAGGGTTTTATAACAGTATTTGTATTTTTATTTGCATTAGAATCCTATTTATAGGATATACATTGTATTATGATGGCAGAGTTTGAAAATTCTTTGTAAAAAAAAAAACTTTTCAAAAAGTCTTTGAAAAAAACTGTTTGAAATTCTGCTAGATAACTTTACTACCATACCTACTGTAATGGCACTTCCAGCATTCTCGGTTTATGCATAGTGGTGTTAACAAAATTCTAACAATTTCAAATAATTAGCTAAAAAATTAGCTGTAGTTAGTAAATCTGCCTGAGACAACAGCTGCAATTTCTGGTGTATCTGAAAACCAGAAAACGATCTCTGCTTTTTTTTGAGTTACTAATGAGATGCACTACTTCAAGCAGCCCTGAACATCCCAGTCAAGCCCAACCATCTGTCCCTCACTTTTCAAAATGTGGAAAGAGATAATATGTCTGATTTTTAAAACTGAAATTCTAAATATTGTTTGTATTTGCTGCTAGGAAAGGAGAAACAAAAGGATAATTAGCGTTTCTACTGATCATTGGTTAAAATTATTTAACCCACCTTTTAGTGAAGAAATACAGATCTTTGAAGTAATTACATCATTTTGTTGAATGCAAAGAATGATGAGATAAAACAGAATGGATATTTTTGGTCAAAGATGCATATCTGTTCGTGTTAAAAGGTTTTAAACACAATCCTGTAAGAATGGCCTATGTCATTCAGATCAGTTTGTTCTTCGCCCAGTCATTTCTAAATTTTACAGTCTTAAATATGTACTTACTTGAACAGATATGCCTGGAGGAAAGCAGACAGGAAGCTGAACGTGCCACTCAATGGAAACTTTCAGGAATTACTTGTCAGTAGAAGAGCTTGATTGTGTAAAATCTGAAAAGTCTTTCTGACATTCAGGAGCTTTGACAAACTTGTGCAATGAGTGCAGGAGGAGGGCTGCGTCTCAACATTCACATTTTGATCCACTCACTCGTAAATCTTCTCCAAGCCTAGACAATGACAACAGTCAGATGTTTAAAAAAGGTTAGTTTCAAAGCAATTTTTAAAGATATTTTGATGGGAGGAGAGAGAGCAAGGATGAAGAGACCAATTAACTGTTTTTTCTTGGCCTTTCCCTCACATGCAGACGTATTCTGTACAAACCCCTGTTTTGATGTATTATTTTAATTAATCCCAGTCTTTTGATTTCTGTAAAAAGAAGGTTAGCAAATGTAACAATGTTCGAGAGTTTCTTTATTGTAAAAGACACATAATTTCAAGCATTTAATAAGGTAGATTTATTCTGGGTAGTTTAGTTTCCACATTCACTCAAACAGCCCTCCCCAAAGACAACATTAAAAATGTGATTAGTTAGCTGCCATCAATAACACAAAATAGGAAAACACTCTCTGAAGGGACAGCTTTGTGGAGGGCACTGCACAGTGTGTAGTAAAAATATATGGCCTAATAAGTTTACATTTGCAGGCTCATTTGTTAAAACTCTTGAATTTCTAATTTGTGTCGGAAAGATAAATGGATGGGGCCTCAGTAAAGTGTGAGATTAATACTGATGGATGGGGATTCAGATTTTTGCTAGCCTCTTACTTCTGTACAACCCAGTAGGCAGTTTATGGGGAAAACTAAATGTAAATAAAAAAAGAGGACATTATTTACCTTGATCGAGGCCAATTACTAGCTATATTGATATTTTCAACTTTATAGTTTAGATGGAAATTAACCTTATCTAATTATTGTTTAATGTATTTTGGTAATCAAGCTCTTACAAAGTGTAATTAGGTACTAAGAGGACAGGCACCTAATGATTGCTTTGAAACGCTGCAAATAGCCAAAAGTAGAAATGGAGGCTTCTGGGACCTCTAGGGCTATAAGGTGGTAGAATATTAAGAAAACATATTATATTATAAAAAATGCCTTTCTACCTGAATCAACATCCTCATGTGCATGGAAAATAAGCTGAGGTTCATACAAATACTGAAGTAAATTGGATTTACACACGCATGTTGTACAGAAACATACAGGTAACAGTGGTAGCTCTTACCTGCTTGAAGGTGCCTTTGAACTTGGATGAATGCCAACTTAGGAACAGAAGAACTGCTTTCCCTATATTCTAAGAAAGTGGCCAGATAACTTTTCAAAATAAGATGTGATCATAGATATGTCAAAAGGAAAGGTATTAGTGAAGGAATAAAAGAAAAGGGACACTTGAACATGAAGAAACACAGCAAAGGTCTGTGTTTCTACTCTTTTATATGTATTATACTTTAGATGGAATTTAATCCAGAAGTCTTTAAAGTGTGGAAGACACGCGTGGCTTTCTTTTTTCCATTACTTCTATTAAGAACAAAAAGAGAAAAGTCTTTTCTGGATCTCGCTGGAATGGAGTTAATTTTCTTCATAGCAGCCCAAGTTGTCCTGTGTTTTATGTTGGTGACCAAAACAGCATTGACAACAAGCTGTTGTTTCAGCTGTTGCTGAAGAGCACTTGCACAGCATCCAGGTCTTTTCTGCTGCTCACTCTGCTCTTGTAGTAGTAGGGTGGAGGGGGGAGGAGACGTAGCTGGGCCTGCTGATCCAAACTGACAAATACATACCAAGGTATGGATATTCCATACTTTGTCAGGTCATGCTCAGCACTAACTCTAGTGGGGCAGTCTTCACAGAGCTCCCTGAGACTGACTTGGTATGGGTTTTCGTTTTCTGGTGTAGGTGGTGGGTGATTGCCTTTATATCACTTGGTTTTTGCTGTGTTTTCATTTTATCTTCTTTTCCCCTTTCACTAATTAAACTGTCTTTATCTAAACTGTCCTTTACTCCTCCAGTTCTCTCCCCCACCCCATTTTGGGAGGAATGAATAAAAATCCCATAAGCACTTAGTTGTTGACCAGTCAACTCACTGCAGCAGGTTGGCAATATATATTGCCAAAATAAAACTAAAAAATATGGGAAAAATAGACGGACATAAGCAGTTCTTATTTTAGGAAGGAAAAAAAAAAAAAAAAAAAGGCATAGTAGTAACTTGACACATTTGGCATAAAAGAGAAACATCTTCAAACCCAATGAGTGAATTTTAACAGGTAATTTAGACGATGATTCATGCTGTTGTGTGACATTCCTAAATTAAGATTTGATGTCTTCTTAAAAAACAACACCCTGCCAATTCTGTGTTGGATGAATCTCTATATCCATGTTTCACATTTTCTGCATTTCTCTGAGCCTGGTGTTTTGAATTACCCCACCTTTCAGTACATCTCACACAGAGGACCTAAAAGAACAGGATGCATCTTCTTCTTGAAACTCTTTGCTAAATGCAGAGCCACAATTCAACCATGAATTCACCAACTCAAATTCTGCAGCCAGTATTATTATAGAGGTGAGAATACATGTGCTCATGTGGCTCTTGCCACCTTTGAAAACTCTGAATGTTAAAGTATTATGAGTCTCATAAACTCCGATTATAATTGAAGAAAGCTAACTGTTTATTTCTAATGTCTGTAGCACTCATGCACTGGTATTTAGTGCATGTTTAAATATATGTTTACTTGAAAAGGTCACAGAACAATCACGATACTAATGTCAGAGCAGCCCTTTTGTTATGAGTGAAGCTATTACCTTATTTTTAACTGACTGCAGCTCTCCATTCTGGCTAAATAAAGGATCCATTTGTATTACAGAAGCTCACGGCTTGAAACTTGAATTTCATCACTGGAAGCAATTACACTATCACTGCACTCTCTGCACGTAATCCCTCATTTAGTAATTTAATTAAAAACAAGTACTACCATGAACATCAGAACTAATGAAGCCTAATTTCCAATAGAACTGTGTCACATAGTTGATTGACTTTGAACTACAAGAAAGCTGCAGTGCCAGTTCCTCCGCTGTTATCATCATTTCATAGAGTCTGTCATCTAGTTCAAAAATGCTGTGTTTTCTATCTCCACTCCTGACATGATTCAGAGTTGCAAGCAGGAAGTGAGAAGGTAAGGGTAGGCATGGCAAGAAAAAGCTTCTCAGGAAGAGCCTGGAGATTTGGGGGTTAATTGAGCAAAATGTGGCACATGGCCGACAGAAGATAAAGTAACAGTGGCAGAGAAAATCACAGAGTGAAACAAACTAGTATTAAGTTTATACAAAATTAAATGAAGAACCCAGTGTATGTTTTTCTAAGTTTCTGGGGCTCATTCCTTCTATGTCACAAAGAATAAGTACAAGTTAAGAGTTCAACAGGCTGGAAACAAGGGAAAACTGGTAAGTGTTCTAAAAGTTTGAGTCAGTCCACTTATGATGATGTGCTATACCTGATTCCCAACTTCAACAAGTGAAAATAACGCACCCAACAACATACTATCTTATGAGCAAAATTAAATGCCTTCATTTCCTACACTGAGTGGTAAATATCTGTAATTTTCCAGGCTTGAGGGGATCTATCAAAATAACAATATTTATGCACGCTAAGAAACTGACTATAACTCTTTCCTTAAGTGCTTAAATGCACACTAGCCTGTTTCTTTTGAAATTGATTCCTCCTTTATTTGAGAAACTTGAAAGTGAAAATCATCCATGTATCTGTTCGTGTGAGCACATTGTCACATACCTAGATAAGAATTTTAGCTAATGCCATCTCCTGGAAGTCATCTCATCCAACCACCCTGCTCAGGCAAGGAGACCTACGGTAACATGCCCATGACTTTGTCCAAGAAGCTGTTGAATATCTCCAAGGAGAAGACTCCACAACCTCATTGAGAAACATGTGCCAGTGTTGAGTCAGCTGTACAGCACAAAAATGCTTCCCAATGTTCAGACAGAACCTCCCGTGTTCTAGTTAATGCCCATTGCCTCTTGTCCTGAGACTGGGCACCAATGAAATGAGCTGACTTCGTTCTCTTTGCACCCTCTCTTCAGTGTTTAGACATATTGGTAAGATTTTCCCAGAGCCTCCTCTTCTCCAAGCAGGACAGTCATAGCTTTCTCAGAGTTTCCTCACAGCAGAGGTGCTCTGAACCCTTCATCATGTTGGTTGCCCTCCATTTGACTCTTTCCAGTATTTGCAGGTCCTTGTACTGGAGAGCACAGACCTTAGCACAGTACTCCTGATGTGGCCTCACCAGAGCTGAGTAAAGGGGAAGAATAATCTCCCTCAACCTGCCAGCCACACTGCCTAATACAACCAAGAATATTATTAGCTGCTTTTGTTGCTGCTGACTCATGTTCAGCCTGGTATTCACCAGAATCCCCAGTTCCTTTTCTGTCAGGCTGCTTTCCATGCAGAATACACTGGTGTCAGGTGTCCCTGTGCAGGGACATGATTTGCATTTCCTGTTGAACTTGATGGGGTTCTTGTCAGCTCATTTCTCTTGAGGTCTCTGTAGGTGGAAGCACAACCCTCTGGCACATCAACCACACCTCCCAGTTTTCTGTCATATGAAAACTTGCTGGGGTACACTTTGCCCCACCATCTAGATCATTAATGAAAGTGCTAAGTGGAATTGGACCCAATATTGACCCCTGGGGTAGTTACTGGCTGAGTAGACTTTACAGTACTGATCACCAACCGCTTGGAGTGACCTTTCCATCAGTTCTCAATCTACCTCACTGCTCATCTATTCCATACGTCAACAGCTTGTCAATGAGGATCTTACACAGGAACGTCAAAAGCCTTACTGAAAATCAAGTAGACAATATCTGAGAATCTGAACCACAGTGGAGAAACTGTCATCAGTAGTTGCTAGAACAATGCGTTGTGAATATTTACTCCTGTGAAACCGTACTAATGCTCTAGATTATAAACACAGCAGAGACAACAGCTCAAATTTAAACTTAGAATACTTGTCACTTCAAACCTCATATTTAGGGATAAAAAAATGATGGTTTTGTCTCTTTGTTTCATTTAAACATAGTGCATATAACATGTTTATTCTAGACACTTGATAAAATGGCTACTAGTTATAGAGTTTCACTTGGAGAATGAAACTCTAAAAATACTTCTCTTGAGTCTGCTGATTCTGGTAAACTCTTAACTGATGACAGCACACTGGGGCCAAGACCATTAAGTCTGTAGTTTTGTATTGTAATTACAAGTCTTGAAAAAAAACCTGAAGTTCTCATGGATACCCAAACTCAGAAGGGCATATATTGTCCATAATGTTCAGCAAAGGCACGTCTCTAACGTTATGTATGGATTTTGACATCTATTAATTTCACCAGGATTTTAACAGATATTCAAATGTAGAACTTAATATAATCTTTCCGTGTAGCATTAGTAATATCAGCAATACTTTATTTTTAAATTTTAAATTTACCCAGACTTTGAACTCTGGAAAAAAATTTCAACTTAGACTTGCGATTCAGATGCAGTCGGGAGATTTAAATGGGTGCAGACCCAGAAGAAGTCCTTGATCACCGAGGTTCGCTGCTTCAGCTGTTGCAGCCAGAACCGCAGCGACTGACCGCGAGGTGCAGGGGGTTTCGGTCGGTTCCTCATCCAGGGATCCCCGAGATAACAGAGCGGCCGGGCAGCTCCCGGCCGGGCAGTTCTCGCGAGAGCGGCTGACGCGACGGGGGCGTTGCCAGGGCAACGGCTCTGCGTCCACTCTCTCGTCTGGAAAAGGCCTCCGGGAGGACAACGAGGCCCCGTCGCTTCCCAAGGGAGACGGAGGGGAGTCGGAGTGTGAGAATCACCTGGGCTGTTTTAACGAGGAGGAACTGTAAGCCACCCGTACACGGGGCCACACAGCAAGGACGGTTGTTATCACTGTGAAGTGAGCGATAAGCGCGCAGGCTGCTGTTAACGACTCAGCAATGGGGCGAGGGCCGAGCTGGCACTACCGGCAGCAGGGCAGGGCTGATCAGTCACACCCCATTAAGGCTATCTAGTGCTGTTAGTGTGCCTTATGGTTTGCAGTGGCTGCATTCCGGTGGATGGCTACCGCCACAAACATTGTGGAGACCCAGACAGAGGTCCATGCTTATGCAGAAGGAAGACTACAGCCAGAAAGAAAGTGGAGACCCAGACTGAGGTCCTGTGCATGCTTGAAAGGAGAGCTGATGCTAAGACAAGTGTGGAGACTCAGACTGAGGCCCCAACACAAGATGCTAGTATTCAGGTCACTGGCTGTCACAAGTGCCATAGCCTGGCCTTTGCAGTGCTGGGCAATGGAGGCAGCACCTGTATAAGATGTGACCAGCTAAATGATTTACTCAGCCTTGTGGTCGATCTGAAGGAGGAGTGGGGAGGCTGAGGATCATAAAGGAGTGTGAGAGGGAGATTGTTTGGTGGTGCCAGTCCCTGTCGGCCCTGAGATCTTGGCACACAGCTGAGGCTCCACATGGAGCACATCACCCCCTGCTGCCTTGCAAACAGGTGGGAGAGGGAATCCGGCAGACAGGTGGTGCTGCAGTGAGCCCCCTGTCCTCTCCTCCCCCTGGGAACAATTTGAGAAAGGAGGAGGAGTGGAAACGGATACCGGCTCGGCAAAGTGGGCATTCCCCATCCTTACCATCCTCAGCTCCTCAGGTGCCTCTGTGCAATAGGTTTGAGGCTCTGGAACTCGAGGGAGAGGTGAGTGAGGGTGTGGAGGGAGGTCTGCATGTGAGGTTTGCCTCGGATGAAGTGGTCAGCCCCACGCCTTAAGACTGCCTCCACCCGAAGGACAGAAGGATGGTTGTCATTGGCAATTCCCTGCTGAGAGGAACAGAAGGCCCTATGTGTTGGCCTGACCCTACCTGTAGGGAGGTTTGCTCCTTCCCTGGGGCACGGTTCGGGGACATTTCTAGGAAACTTCCTGGACTGATTTGCTCTTTTGATTATTACCCCTTATTGATAGTTCAGACTGGCAGTGACAAAGTCGCTGAGAAAAGCCTGAGAACTATTAAGAAAGAATTCAGGGGACTGGGGTGGGTATTTGATGGAGTGGACGTGCAGGTGGTGTTATCTTTTATACCTTCAGTGGCAGGGCAGGATACTGAGAGGATCCAAAAAACCCATCTCAAAAGTAAATGGCTTAGAAGTTGGTGCAAATACAGGAATTTTCAGTTTTTTGACCACAGGAAATTTACTTAGCACCTGGCATGATGGCTGCAGATGGAAGTAGCCAGTCTCTGAGAGGTAGGAGGATCTTAGCTGAGGAAGTAGCAGGACTCATTGAAAGGTCTTTAAACTTGGTATGAAGGGGGAAGGAGACAAAATGAGGGTCGCTGGGGTTGAGTGGATCATTCGAGGACTCGTACCAAACTTGATGGGCGAAGACAGTGGAGTACAAAGGGATTGACTGGGGCAGAGGGATGCTGGGGATGCTGCTGTTCTAGGGGATCCTATATCCTCTATAAAACCAGTCAGACGGAAAGCTCAGCTGAAGTGCCTAATTTATACCAATGTACAGCCTGGGAAATAAGCAGGATGAGTTGGAAACTGTGATGCGCTTGTAAAGTTATGACCTTGTTGCTGTCACAGGAAAATGGTGGGATGACTCCCATAACTGGAATACCACCATTGAGGGGTATTGTCTCTTTAGAAGGGATAGGCAAGGTAGGAAGGGTGGGGGAGTTGCCCTCTGTGTCATAGAGTGGATAGACTGTGAGGAGCTCCCTCTGAGAAACAGTCAGGATCAGGTTGAGAGCCTGTGGGTTAGAATTAGGGATGGGACTAACAAAGGCCAGCTGGTGATAGGCATATACTACAGGCCACCTGATCAAGGGGAGACTGTTGATGAGGCTTTCTTGCTTCAGATGCGGGAGGCTTCATGCTCATGGGCTCTTGTCCTGATGGGGGACTTCAACCATCCAGATATCTGTCGGAAAGACCACACGGCGAGCTGCAAGAGGTCCAGGAGGCTCCTGGAATCCATTGATAACTTTCTGGTCCAGGTATTGGACAGACCAACCAGAGGTGAAGCGTTGCTGGACCTGCTGCTCAACAATGTGGTGGAGATCATTAAAGACGTTAAGGTTGAAGGCAGCCTGGGCTGCCGTGACCACACCTGTCATGGTTTTATGATTATTGGTTATCAGTATACCACATCATAACATCCTGTAGTGCACTGGGAGTTTAACTGGTAATGCTCAAGTTCCAGGTACTTGTCTGGAAGAGAAGAAGAACTACATTCCCCTGGGAGCTTTGCAGTCAGAGAGGAGATATAACTCCTGGCAAGGTCACCTGATGCACTCTTCTTCTTTGGCTCCCTGCTGCTCAACTGGACTGCACATCTCACCTCAGTGTTGTGGTGAGGCCTATCCCATCTTTTGTATGCTCGCTCTCATTATGTTTGATTTATTAGCTTCAATTCTAATTATATTGTATTATGGTGTGTTATCTTGCATTTCGATACTATGTTTAATAAATTAGTTTGCTTCTCCTCAGATTGTTGCTGCTGTTTTCAAATATTTTGGGTCCCTTGTTTCTCTTTTCCAGAGGTGCGGATTTTGCGAAATCGCTCTGTCTCGCGAGTCATGGAAGCAGGCCAAACCAGCCCATAAAATGTTGACACATGCCCTGGTTGAGTTTGTGATCTCAAGAGATGTGGGCCTGGCAAAGAATGGTGTCAGGACCCTGAACTTCGGAAAAGTGCACTTCAGGCTGTTCAATGGAATATTGGCCGAGATCCCCTGGGATGCTGTCTTTAAAGACAAAAATGTTGAGGAGAGCTGGCTACTCCTCAAGGATGCCTTCCTGAGAGCGCAAGAACTCTCCATCCCTCTGAATAAGAAAGTGGGCAGAGGAGGTAGGAAGCTGGCGTGGCTCGATAAGGAGACCTGCTGAGGGCGAAGAAAGGTGCGTACAAGCTCTGGAAACAAGGCCGTGTCACCTGGGAAGAATACAGGGGTGCCGTCCGGACTTGCTAACGTGGGAACAGGAAAGCCAAGGTGCAGGTGGAACTGAGCTTGGCAAGTGACGTGAAAAACAATAGGAAGATATTCTACAGGTACATTGGCCAGAAGAGACAGGCCGAAGCAAGTGTACCTCCTTCGGTAAATGTAAAAGGAGAACTGGCTTCAACAGATAAGGAGAAAGCTTAGGTACTGAATGAGTTCCTTGCCTCAGTCTTCACTGGTGGCCAGGATTCCGGTACTTCTCACGTCCCTGAGCCCTGCATCCCTAAACCTCTAGGTGGGAACCAGGGTGGTAAATCCCCCCCTCACTGTAAGGGCAGAGTAGGTCCGAGACTGCCTCATGAGACTGAATGTGTACAAGTCTATGGATCCAGATGGTGTGCATCCCAGGGTTCTGAAAGAGCTGGCTGAAGTGGTTGCCGAGCTGCTCTCCATCATATTTGAGAAGTGGTGGGTGTCAGATAAGGTCCTGGATGACTGGAGGAAGAGTCACGTCACTCCCATTTACAAGAAAGGAAGCTAGGAGGACCCAGGGAACTGCAGGCCAGTGAGTCTCACCTCTGTGCCTGGAAAGATAATGGAACAGATCCTCCTGGATGACATGCTTGATCACAAGAGGAATGAACATGTGATCTGAGACAGCCAGCATGGCTTCACCAGGGGAAGGTCATACTTAACCAATCTGGTGGCCTTCTGTGATGGAGTGATGGCATTGCTGGACAAGGGCAGGGCAACCAATGTCATTTACCTGGACTTGAGCAAGGCCTTTGACACGGTCCCCCTCTACATCCTTATCTCCATATTGGAGGCATGTGGATTTGATGTGTGGACCACTCGATGGATAAGAAATTGGTTGAAAGGCCGCAGGCAGAGGGTGGTCATTAATGGCTCTATGTCCAGGTGAAGGCCAGTAGCGAGCGGTGTCCCTCAGGGGTCTGTCTTGGGACCAGTGCTCTTTGACATCTTTATCAATGCCATCGACGATGGAATTGAGTGCACCCTCAGCAAATTTGCTGATGAGACCAAGCTGAGTGGTGCGGTTGACACGGTGGAAGGATGGGATGCCATTCAGAGGGACCTCAACAGGCTAGAAAGATGGGCCTGGCTGAACCTAATGAGGTTCAACACCGCAAAGTGCGAGGTTTTGCACTTGGGCCGGAGGAATCCCAGGCATCCATTCAGACTGGAAAAAACGGTCCTCAAGAGCAGCCCTGCAGAGAAGGACCTGGAGGTCCTGATAGATGAAAAGCTGAACATGAGCCAGCAGTGTGCCCTAGCAGCTCAGAAAGCAAATGGTATCCTGGGCTCCATCAGAAGAGGCGTGGCCAGCAGGGATGGGGAAGTGATTGTCCCCCTCTACTCTGCTCTTGTGAGGCCCCATCTGGAGTACTGTGTCCAGGTCTGGAGCCCCAGTACAAGAAAGACTGCTGTTACAGATGGTCCAGAGGAGAGCCACGAAGATGATGAGGGGACTAGAGCACCTCCCCTACAAAGGCAGGCTGAGGGAGCTGGGCTTGTTCAGCCTGGAGAAAAGAAGGCTGCGGAGTGACCTCATTGCAGCCTTTCAGAACCTAAAGGGAGCCTACAAACAAGAGGGGAATCAACTTTGTGAAAGGGTTGACAACTGCAGGACATGGGGAAATGGTTATAAGTTGAGGGATGGAAGATTTAGGTTGGATGTCATCGAGAATTTCTTTACTGTGAGAGTGGTGAGGTGCTGGAACAGGCTGCCCGGAGAGGTTGCAGATGCCCAGTCCCTGGAGGTGTTCAAGGCTGTCTCGCTCCAATTTATAGGAGGGAGATGAGGTTCTTTTAATATCCGTATACCTGGCGTGAGATTAAGAAACAACGGTTCATATGTTGTTCCATCCAGTTTATTACCAAACCTAATCAGGGAGACGGGGAAGGGAAGGAGGGCGATAGAAAAGATGGAAAAGAAGCAGGAGTTGCGTAAAGCGGGGAGAGTCACCAGCAGGATCCAGCAGCGGTCCCGTTGCACGGCATTTGAAGGTCCTGGGCAGATGCAGCAGGTGGACGGGGAGCAGCAGCGTGGCTGGCCTTGGACAGCAAGCAGGTAGACGAGGAAGTCAAGGAGCCAATCCTTGAAGCAGCAGCAGCGCTCAGACAGTAGGAACAGGAGAATTCGACAGCATGCAGGAGTCACCTCACGAGGAATCTGATCGTCAGGAATCCCTCTTCTTCTTCATGAGGAATCTGTTGCCAGAAACCTCCGTTCTTCTTCATGAGGAATCTGTTGTCAGATTCCTATGAAAACTGAAAACCTATCCTCATGGTTTTCAGTTCCTCTTTTATCCTCCATGTTCTCCTGCCTAGGTGACAAGGATGGGCCTTGAGCAAGAGTCATTGAGTACCCCCTGAGATGGCCATCATCCTGAGATAGGTCCACACAAAGGAGCACTTCACAGCTATTTAGCTGCAGCTCATCTCGCTCTCGTTGCCCCTGGCCTTGTCCATCTGCATCCCCCAGACAAAGGGTCTCACAACCTTTGCCTAGGACTTGCCTGGACTTGTTCATCTGTGTCCTTCAAACAAAGGATTTCACAATCCTTGCTCGGGACTTGAACAAATCCGTGTCCCCAGCAAGCTTTGAGACACAGACGTTAACAGAATAATATCTTACAAAGGCCAGATTGGATGGGGCCCTGGGCAGCTTGGTCTAGTATTAAATGGGGACGTTGGTGGCCCTGTATGTGGCAAGGGGGTTGGAGCTTCTTGAGGTCCCTTCCAACCCTGGCCATTCTGTGATTCCGTGATATAAATGTATCACGCATTAAGCTATGTCAAGTATGAGTTTATAATTAATTTGGGCAGAATAATTTCTGCCCAAGTCAACAGAAAACTAGTAGAGTAACAATAAGAAAATAATTCAGAAATAATTTTGTTTTCTTTTTTGTTGTTGTTGTTTTTGGTACCTGTTGTCAGCGCTTTGACAGCCTTCTCCAAATGTTGCCCATACTTGAAGTTTCAGCTCTGGAAGGGCGTTTAAGTACTCTACTCTTCCAATCTTATACTTGTTTATGAATTTGGTTCCATTTTCTCCCAGGCTTAGGCACTGTTCAGAAATCACTTGAGGTCAGAAAGCTAAGCTGTTTAGTTTTTTACAGCATGGGCTTCTGCAATAGAGCCAGTAACGAGCAGAGCCTTTCAAGAAATTGCTTATAAATCAGTGGAAACTCTCACATAACACCATTACAATTCACAGTAAGTGTTTCTACCGAGCTGCACATTCTTAGTGTTCATCAGTTTCCCAGACACCTCTGTTCACAGATTTGGTGAGCACGTGCACTTGATTTACAGATACCTTTGTCTGCAGAAACACAACTCTTTCATGAAGCCTTAATATGGCTTCAGGACGGTTGCTTGAGATGCTTGTTTTAAAAGCATGTCACCATGTGTAGCTTTGGATTTGCATCAGAAATGTTTGAGAAGGCTCTGTAGCAGCAGATTCATGAATTTCAGCAGCAGAAGGGGCAGGAAGGGGCAGATACAAGGGCCCTCCCTGGCTTTTCCGTTTGCTTGAATGGCATGTTAACTGCAAGGATGGTATCCCTCTCAGAAGTTAAACCAGTTAAGTAACAGCACTGATGCTGACTGGATACATTGTTCTTTGTGAATTTTATGCAGAGCAGGTGTAAGTTCTGTAATGAATCCATGAGCAGTTGCTTTCAACTCTTTCCCAAGCGGATGACATTCTTGTATATGTTCATCCACGTTTGCAGCTCAGATGGATCACTGCATTTGACATTTCAAAGACTAAAAATGATCTAAAAAATAAACATGCTGCAATAATTTTGAAGGCTGATCAGCCTTTTAATGCGGTGTCAGTTGACTGCTAGTTTGTAAATTAGGCAGTGATTTGATTCTTTATCAATTTTTAGTGGTGTTTAACATCACCTAACTCATGAAGAAGGCAGCACCGGTAGCCTGAAATGCAATGAAGCTTTTATCTACTTGAGAAACAATGACAAGTCTTTTAAAAAATTTGGGATGATTTAAGTACTCATGAAAGAGAAGCTGATGGCATTAACTATCACAGGTACCACGCCAACGTGCCTTGTGAGCTTCCAGGCACAGCTTTGAGGAGTTCCTCTCCATTTGACAGGCTCTCCAGCAGCAGTTTTAGTAAGGGGCATCTGATTGAGCAATGTCGTGAAAATGGGGAGTTCAAACCACGAAAGAAAAAAGGGGTAGTGATACCAATTACCCTTGGATCGGGGACTTTAATTTTTTTTTTTTTCTTCATGTTTCTGATAACGCATAGTGCTCTCTCAACACATTGAACAGGCAACTACTTGTGTGATATCTGTAGAAGAGTACTAGTTCAGCCCCAGTTTTGAGGACTAATTTTGTTAGCATGACTTAGCCACTTTTAATGCTAGTCAGAATTGAGAGTGATTTTTTTTTTTTATCTTTTTATGCTTTACACAATGCCATAGGGTTTTTAGAAGTTTTTTTTTTTTATACTTTGAAGGGGTTCTGGATCCTCATGTAAAGACAGGTGACGCATCTCTAGCTAGATTTAACAAGAAAATATTTGTCTACAAACACCTACAAAGGGAGTTTGGATGCTATTACTGAAAATGCTAAGACATTGGTTGCAGACTTTCTCAGAATACCTTCACTTGCAGAAGTATTGAAAGTTTCAATCAAGATTACAGCAGCTCTTGTGTTGATTACTTTTAAGCTATTTTGTCAGTGGCAGAACCAACATTATGTAGAACATTTAGTACCGTGGATTAGGAGTGAAACTGCTGTCGACTTGTCAACAAAGGGAAGTTTAAATCTTTCATGCATGTGTTATCAGAATGATTTTATGGACTCTTTGACTTCTACTTTAGAACAGAAACGTCTTAAATAAGATCTACAGTGATGGGTAGGAGTCATCTGAACAAACAGAGCCAGAACAAGATTTCTGAACCAGTAGTTTCCCATGTATTTGATGGACGTATATTGGTATTGGTACATGTAGAACATGATTACCTCTGTTCTAGTGGAAAATTTTAAAACTGTTCAGGAGAAACATACTCTATGATTTTTCTGTTTTCTAGTGCTGACAAAAAGAGGAACTGCAGGGTGACTGACTCTTCATTACTGATACCTGAAGCTCTGTGAGATGAATACTGTCCTGAAGTGTAAAACCTGAATTATTTTGCACCTTCAACACTTACGAAAACCTAGAGGTAATAGCTGGACACAATGATTGCATTGTAGTGAGGGTTTTTTTCTTCAGAGATGAGATAAAGCATTCTCAAAAGAGATGGACTTTGTGATTGCTAACCTATCTACGTCAATAAAGCTAAAGACAGTTTCTGGTCTCTCTTACACCTAAGTGAACATGGAGCAATTTTACTGAGATCTACAAGGGATGAGGAGGCAACTCCTCACAGGTCAATAACTCCAGGACAACTCCACGATCTGAAGTGACATTTGATGCCAATCCACAATGTGTAATGGTAGAGCTACCTCGAGTGTTCAGTGCTGGACAATATACTGCTGATTATGTGTACAATTCTTAAAAGTGGTAGCAAATAGTCTCAAATGTACTTTCTCTTTAAAATGAAGTATGTAGCAAATATTAGGAAGTATATGAGCACCAAATAATTTGCTATTAGCATTATGAAATAATTATCTCTAGATGAAATTGCAAGACTGCAGTGTTTTTAGAGCCCATTCGTGACCCATAAAGTATGGGTTAAAAGTGTTCTACAACTTACTTTTGCAATTATGAATGTAAATGATGGGAAAGCAACCATCAGAAGAGATCTTTTGGACTCCTATCATTTCTAAAACTAAAGTAATAGAACAACTTGCCCCCAGATTTGATGCTTATCAGTCAGCTAACAGAAATGTAATACAGAATAGCAACATTATCTCATCCCATTCTTCTGTCTGTATGATAAGGAAGGGAGCCTTCATCTTCACTTTCATATCATAATATAGGACACAATAAGATTGGATTTAAGCACATATTTGGAGAGGAAATTGAAAGACTGAAGCAAGGACCGAAAAAGATAAGACTATCTTCTAGAAATGTATCAGAGTAACTTCTGGAGACAAAACAGATCTAAGTTTTAGCTTTGTCATAAAAATAAGTGTAGTTCATAATAAATATATGCCAGAGATAACAATAGTTTATTCTACAGATTACAGCAGAAAAAAAAAAAAAAAAAAAAAAAAAAAAAAAAAAAAAAAAAAGAAAGCTTTCTAACATGAAGGATGTATGCAACTTCCCTAGAAAAACAATTTTAATGTGAAGCTTGTTAAATTCCTGCAAGAGAGACTGTAAGGTACTCAGTAACTCTCCATAATATAGCAATGGATTGAAAGATCAAAGACAATAATAGTTCTGAATTTTCTTAATGAAAATAAAGTCAGAGAATATTATATTTTTTTTTGTAACCTAACCAAGATGAGTTATTTAATCTCATGCTCAGGATAATAATGTCAAACAAGAAATCAGTTTCTATCTCTCCTAGAAGGGATTTTTACAATCTTGGAAATTCACACAGAATTAAATCCATAGAACATAGCTTTGGAGTCAAAATAGGACCAAGACAAAATTTAAGAAGTCAGTTTTTCTGCCCCATTTCTGAGACCAGTTTTCTTTGGATTCAGTAAGATTCAGGCAGCATCCCTCCACACATAAGGCCCACAACCAACTTTAAATATCAAAGAGAGCTAAAGGATCAGGCTGCAGGCAAAGTATGACAGAAAGATATCTGAAATAATGAAAAGAATGTCTAAATACACAGTTAAAAGACTTCAATATAAGCGATAAGTTGACTCTAGCTAGAACCAGCTTCATAAATTCTGATGAATGAAAACAAAAAAATTATCACTAGACTATTTCTGTAAAAAAAAAAAAAAAAAAAAAAAAAAAAAAAAAAGTAATACTCAAATGATGCTAAACTCCCTCCCCTTATACCAACACACCTAAAGGAGTGAAAAATGAATCAGTTAATTTATAACTAACATCTAGTTCATGGAAGCAGAGCTGCTTTTCTTGCCATACTGCATTCCTATCACTAAGTGGCAGCATGTTAAAGTATATATATACACAGAGCACCATTACTTTGAGATTGCAATTCCATATATCTTTTCCACAACCTAAAATGGCTACATGCCAACATCATGTCTTTCCCTGACTCCAGAGGAAACTACTGACCTATTGATTTAATAAAATGTTTATCATGCCTCTGCCTTTTGAGATAAAAAGCAGTCAGAGGGAAAACAGAAAAGCGTGAAACCACTTGTAAAGTTGTAGTATGACATAACTATTTCTTTCTAAGATTTTCTCTATCATAGAATCATTAAGAATGGAAAGACCTTGTTACTCAGTGTGACATCTACCCTCTTTTTGAACATCTCCAAGGATGGTAACTCCACCACCTCCCTGGGTAGCCCCTTCCAGTACCTCGAACTGTAACTCAATATAAGTTTTAATACAGAGACCTCTGTTTTGGATTAGCTCCTGAATCAGCCCCTTGGTTTTAGTGTTCCTGCTTGATCTCTCATAATAAATTCTGCAAGAGGAGATTAGAGAAAGCACTGAAAGAATACAACCAATGAAATTACTGCTTTAGAAGTCACTGTATAGTATGGTACTCCAACATGGGAGTAACAATCCGTATATTGACCTAAGTGGGAGTGTATTTATGAGGGTATCACAAGGGTATCACCACAACATCCATTACTCCCGTGGACGAGCAAAGGAAACTCAACAGGGACCTACCTAATTTCTGTGGAAGTTACTTCTGTGGGCACATTTTGCTAACCTGCATGAGAAACCATCTCCCCAGAATTAGAAAAAACTCATGGCTTTGGCATACAACAATTTCAATGATAAAGAGGAACAGGAACAAGCAGAGAGACATATAGTGAATTCTGGATGTTTTATTGTTTTTTTTTCCAAGGTATGCACCTGACCAACTCACTTAATGAAGTGGCCTGGTTCTGAATGAAACATCCTTGAGTTCTCCACAGTTTCACATTTGATCCTATTGCTAAACCATTCCCTAAAAACTCTCTGGTTAAGTTCCACCTGAGAAAGGGGAATAATTTACACAGCTTCACTCTATGACCACAAGGGAAAGCTCATTGAAGAAGGCACTTCTACGATATATAATTCAGTATAAAAAGCAAGCTTGGCAGAATAACAAATGTTTGCAGTACTAAATACCAGACCCTGTGGATGCAATGTCTTCAATGAAGAATTCTGCCAGACATCTAGGAAAAGGGGAAGAGAGAAGAAAGAAGAAAAAGAAAGGAACTGGGACCAAGACAGGCTTGAGCAGTGGGCTCAGGTGAACCTTATGAGGTTCAAGAAATACAAGCGCAAGGTCTTGCACTTGGGTCGAGGCAACCCCCACTTGTAGGGGGTGAAAAGTTTGAGTGGAGCTCTGCTGAAAAAGATCTAAGGCTACTGGTGGATGGGAAGCTGGACCTGAGCCAGGTATGTGCCCTTGCAGCCCAGAAAGTCAACTGTATCCTAGGCTGCATCAAAAGAAGCGTGGCCAGCAGGTCGAGGGAGGTGATCCTGCCCCTCTACTCTGTGCTGGTGAGGCCTCACCTGGAGTACTGCATTCAGATGTGGAATTCTCAGTACAGGACAGACACAGACCTGTTGGAGCATGTCCAGAGGAGGTCCACAAAAAAGATCCACAGAATGGGACACCTCTTTAATGAGGACAGGCTGAGACAGCTGCAGCTGTTCAGCCTGGAGAAGAGAAGGCTGCAAGGTGACCTGATAGTGGTCTTTCAGTATCTAAAGGGAATATACAGGGAAGACTCTTTAGCAGGGTCTGTGGTGACTGAACAAGGAGAAATAGCTTCAAGCTCAAAGAGGGTAGATTTAGCTTGGATATAAGGAAATAGGGTGGTTATGCACTGGAACAGGTTGCGTAGTGTTGTGGCTGATGTCTAGCCCCTGAAGACTTTCAAGGTGAAGCTGAATCAGGCCCTGGGCAACCTGAAGTAGCTGTGGTGTCCCTGTTCATTGCAGGGGAGTTGGACTTCATGGCCATCCATCCAGGTCCCTTCCAGCTCTAAGGATTCTATGATCTCATAGTTGCATTGGAAGCATTGATGAAACACGAGCAGATGCCTCAAGCATACAATCCGCAGCATCCTGTGTACTTTATAAAGGAACATATTGAGGCAGGCCTGCCCAAAACGCTCGTCACAATACGGATTAGGTCTAGCATTTTTAGTAAGTCCATTCTTCTTCATAACATAAAATGAGTGACAATTACCTGATTTAACTATACTGAATGAAAGGGAGATGAGGTCATGAATCCCTTCTCTCTGATATTGTTGTGAGTGCAGTGACAAAGTGACTTCACCACTTATTCACCATAGTTCCCCACTGCTCATTTTCTAAAGAGAATTTGTGCTGCCTCATGCTTTAAAAATTACTTGCCAGTGGTAATTTGTTCACAGTTTTTAACTTTTCCTTATCCATATCTTCAGCAGGATAGGAAAAACTGCCAATTAAGCTTTCTGAATAAAATATAAACATTTAAAAGCAACTCTACTCAAGCACTGCTGAATCCTAAAACAGTACACACAAGGGAAAACCACTGCTCTGTTTGCAAGCTAAAAAAGCATGTTGGCTGAACATCATTGCATGGGAGAGAGAAGGATCAAGGGAGCAAGCGTAAGATGGAGCTTAATAGTCACCCTCTTCCAACCTTATCTCCTGAAATGCCTTTTTATCTTTCTCATCTGGATTTCACAAGAAGAATGATTTCTCAGGTCTCTCTAACACAGTTTCAATGAGCCTCATGGCAATCAGGCACAAATTCCTGTAGATGCTATATTTTTATCCTCACACTTCTGGAAAAATAAATAACAGAAATGGAGAAGATCCCTGATTCCAGAAATGGTGCTGTCTTGTCCATCTGTCTAACAGAACACAGCAAGACTGCATTATGTCCTTGCATAAGATCCCTACAGCAGAAAGACATTCTGATTCCGCATAGACTCCAATGCTGCAATAGGGTGAGAGAGAAAAAACTGTCTAGAAAGCTCCATTTACACTCATGTTCTCTTAGTTTTGATTTTTGTTTTGTTTTCTTTTTGGGAAGGAGGACTTTTTTTTCAGATTTAGGAGTCATTTTTCCCCTAAAGCTTTGGAAGGATCTAGGAGCCCCAAAGTTGGCAATATCAGGATTGTCTTGCAAAATGTGTAAGAAAGCATGCAACTATTTTGCAAACTTTTTGATTTATTACAACCTTATTGATACAGTTGAGACAACTCAAACTCTCAAATTTTCAGAAAAAGAACAACAACAACAAACCATTAGTCTTGACTCCATCCTGAACTGTTTAATATCTGTTTTCCCAAGGATGCATATCTCACATGATAGTGCTTCATGATCATCCACGTATGTGCACATTTTTATGCATGTATGCATATGTATTTGTCATTCTCATCATAATAATTTCAAAGAGATTACTCCATTTTAACCACATTTGACAAGGTGCTACATTTTTACAAGTTTGGTAGAATTAAGTGTTCATAAATATAACTAGGAATTCCTATTCCTGCCCCAGAGGAGAAAGGTTGCAATGTAAGTGCTTGACACTACTGACAGTTAACGAGAGGTGAGCCTGAAGATGTAAATTCATAACAAATGAGGAATTCACTTATGATGGAAAATCTTCCTATTTCTGGAACTGCCAGAAAGCCTGAAGGTTAGTTCTTTGAAAGGAGTCTTGGCTATAAGTATCCTGTTCATCTTTCCTGGTCTTGGCTACCTTTCCTACCCAGATCCTATTGAATCTGCTTTTCTTCAGCATAGAAAAAAATCCACTAGCCATGGTGAGTGGTTCGCATCTTCCATATCCCCCTAAGATCCTCTCTTTCATTCCAGTTCAAGTCCCAGATTAACTTTTGCTGCAACAGGGTTACTGATCTGCCAAACAGTAGCATCAAAGATTATGATGGTCTTTCAGTTTGCAGCTCTGCCTCCTGATTTAACTTTCCCCTTATCTGCAGCATTGGTTTATACATGCTTCCTAGATATAAATGCTTCCACACTGTGCCTGTATAATCATTATAACTAAAATGTTGACTATATTTCCCTATGGCCACACCTCAGCAGAGAGCAGCTGATGCTCCACAGCAGGGCATTCTTTAATGCAGAAAGTAGTCTTGTGCTTCTAAAACAAATCATTTATTTGGGGAATGAGGGACAGCCTCTGACTACAGCGTAAAGGTTTCAGAACACAGTCTTGAGAATTTTTTTTTCCTCGTTTGTGACATTTCTTCTAGCCCCTTTGTTTCAAGTTCTCCTCTTTCCTTCAAACAGTTGACCTTTTCCCATTCACCCCTCCACTTAGCAAGTCTCCATCTCTCCCTCCCTCTCCCTCACCACCAAAGGATACGCTGCCACTTGGCTAACTGTTTGCCATCAAAGCTGTGTGTGTGATTTAGGGAGGTCTGATTTGCAGCTCTATGAGGTCAGTACAGACCCATTCAATATTCTTCAGACACTAAGCTGGCTCACTTTTCTGTGCGGAGCTGGCAGAGAGATGTTCCCTCCCTCTCCTTCTCTTTTTATGTGCACATTAAAAGTATCCATGACCAAATCAAAAATCGTGCAGCTGTTTCAATAGCTGCAAAACTGCTTAGAACTGGGAGCCTAGAGTATAGAGAAAGAGACCTTTGTGAATTGAACACTCTCTGAACTAACTTGTTTGTGAAAACCCATGTATAATTAAAGCCTCTCTTGTTAGTGAATGGAGCCATACTTAAATACACACAATGTATATCTTTCTTACCAGCTCAAATCTTTCTGAGGATTTTTTCCAGCAATGTGTATTATGTGGCTTCAGCAACTGCAGTGCATCATCATCATCATCATTCAAACCATGGAGCTCCTTGCTACATTATGAGCATCTTTCCCCTAAAATACTTTTTGATGGACTACACTACAACCGGTCTAGACCTGAACTGCATAATAAATGGATGCTATGAATTCCTCTAATGGCAAGGTCCTTTCCCCCACTGCAAATGGAGATGTAATTCAGATCTGTCTCACCCTTTGCATGCTGAGAGACAAAATAAACAGTAATATTCATTTGTCTTTTTCCATTTCCCTTACCAAAAAGTCAACTTCCAGAGAAAATGTTTACCAAAATATTTCCCTGAACAATCTGAATAATATTTTAATGGGCCACTTACTTAGTTAGTATCTAATTAAATTTTGCATCATGAAGATCATATTCAAATCACTGTGGTATTGTGAATAAGGATTCAATAAAAAAATACAGGATAAAAGAAATCTGCAAAATAACCACCATTAAACTAATGAGTAAAAAAATCATCAGCTATAATAAAATCCACCAGAGAACAAATAAACTGCAAGCAACTGTATTACCAAACAATATTAGTCAGATTTCATCTTGTTCCCTCATGTATCCCTATATGGAGCAGGAGAAAAAAGAAATACTCTGAGGAGAACATTTTGAAGGAAGTAAGGTCCAAACACACAATACAGAGAAAGATGCAGTAAACACTAGCAGCTGCATGGTGTAAGATACCAGTATGGAATCTCTTAATTAAAAAATGAATTAATTGTTGTCAGTATATTTCTCTTGACTGCACATTTATGCTTGTGGAGAATGTAATTCTTAGCATATTGAAAATACAAGCTTTCTGACACTTTTACCTTCAATATAGGGGGATAATATAGGAAAAAGGAAGCAAACAATCAGTGTTGCTCTTTCACTTGAACTTGATCCCCACCTGGATGCCATAAATATTTTGCTAAAGGCTGCTTTGTTTCTGCACTGTTCCACAACCTATTTCAGCAATACACATCCATAATACTAAGCTCAAGCTGCTCCACTGAAATCAATACTCACATGCTTAAGTGCTTTGCTATAAAAGGGATCGTATGGTTATAAGGTCATTGCCCTGTCACTCCACATGGAGTGATTTCTCTGCTGTGAAGTACAACCTTGTAAGTGTAATCTACTCAGTATACAAAATAAGTACCTCTATTGGAACATTCTACCCAGGACTTATTGGTGATGTGTGTGAATGTTTTTTTATTAGAAAATTTAAACATCACTGCAGCCAATTAGAAAAGCACATTTTATTACTTGCAGTCTTCGCTACTGCCAGTGTTTCACATCCTTCCCTTAGCACAAGCATTATAGACTGTTTCACTTACAAGGCACAGAGTGCCCAGCTCTACAAAGACATTCCATAATTTGAACAGTAGGTGTTAGTAGTCACATTTTGGCTCTGCTGTTTGTGCTTAAAATTAAGCAGACTTGAGCACGAGTATTTGCAGGATTCACATTTCTACAGATCCAGCAATTAGGAGATCAAACGTAACAAGAGAAGTGTTCACTCTTTTGAGAAATTGTTCAAACTATAAGACAAACTTGTAAAAGTAACATCCTGTCTTCCTCCATATTCAGTTTTTGGGGCACTTCCCAGTCCACTTCTTCTTGACCCATGTTAGGGCTACATGTAGAATACAAACATCAGAAACCTCTCAATGTGTATTGTTTTGCTGCAGGTAAAGCAATTCTTGAAGAATTCCATTTAAATTGCTCTGCCTAAGATTTCTGTAATGTCTTTTGAATGTCTACTTCTTGAAGGGGCAGGGGAGTTTGCCAATCAGTGAATACCTCATTGTAGTCTCACAAAGAACTGTGGATCAATCCTACAACCTCAGGAATATGAAGTGAATTTACAGCGTTTCTTATAAAGATTTTCATAGTCTGTTTTGATACTCATAGCAAGTAATTTTGATGAACAATTATTTTTATAGATTCACCAAGGAAATATGGACTGACCAAGGGCCTTAACCAACTTGATAGCCTTCTTTGATGTAATCACTGGCTAGGTGAGAGAGAGAGAGAGAGGAGAGCAGTACCTTGACTTCAACAAAGCGTTTGTCACCATTCCCCACAATATCGTTGTTATGAAACTTAGAGTATGTGGGGTAGATGAGTGGATGATGAGGTAGATTGACAACTGGTTGACTGGCAGAGCTCAGAGGGTTGTCATCAGCAGCAGAGTCTGGTTGGAGGCCTGTAACTAGTAGTGTTCCCCAGGGGTTGGTGCTGGATTCAGTCTTGTTCAACATCTTCATCAGTGACGTGGATGAAGGGATAGTGTCCACTCTCAACAATTTTGCTAATGATACAAATCAGGGAGGAGTGTCTGAAGCACCAGAAAGCTGTGCTACCATTCAATAAGACTAACAGAGTGGAGAATTGGGCAGGAAGGAACCTGATGAGGTTTAACAGGAGCAAGGTTTAACAAGAGCAAGTGTCAAGTCTTGCACCTGGGGAGGAATAACGGCATGCTTCAGTACAGGTTAGGAGATGACCTACTGAAGAGGAGCTCTATGGAGAAGGACCTGGGGAACCTGATGGAAAACAGGTTGGCCAGAAGCCAGAAGTGGGCCCCTGCAGCCAAAAATGCCAGTGGTATCCTGGGCTGCATTAAGAAAAGTGTGGCCAGCAGGTTAAGGAAGGTGATCCCCCTTTACTCTGCCCTGATGAGGCCACATTTAGATTTAGACTACTGTCTCCAGTTCTGGGGTCCGCAGTTCTTCCTGGTGGTGTATAGCAATAGGATAAGGAGCAATGGTCTAAAACTTGAACATAGGAAATTCTGTACTAACATGCAAAATAACTTCTTTATGGTGAGGGTGACAGTGTCAACAGTTTATGGGCTGGTTTGGCCCAGTTCTGTGACTAGTGGGGTGGAAGGATTTTGCAAAAACTGCACTTCCGGAAAAAGAGAACAGTGGACCCCAAAATAATTAAAAACAGCTGCAACGATCTGAGGAGAAACAAACTGATTTACTAAATATATTGTTGGAATGCAAGATAACACACCATAATACAACATAATTAGAATTGAAGCTAGTAAATCAAATACAATGAGAGAGAGAATGTCCGAAAGATGGATAGGCCTCCCCACAACGCTGCAGTGAGATGCGCAGTCCAGTTGAGCAGCAGGGAGATGGGAGGAGAGCCAACGAAGAGCGGATGAGAAAGAGCGCATCAGGTGACCTTGCCAGGAGTTAGATCTCCTCTCCCTGACCGCAAAGCCCCTTGGGGAATGTAGTTCTTCTTCTCTTCTGGTGTCATGGTTCTATGTTTTTTTTGTTTTTTGTTTTTGGGTTTCAGTATTCCACATCAAAACATCATGTAGTGTACGGGGCATTAAAGTGTCACTGCCCCAATTCCAAGTACCTATCCCTGTACATTACAGCAGTCACGGGATCTGGCCCTTCCGGGTGGGGGGGGCACTCTCTTGCTGCCTTGCAGTGGGTGCTGGAGGGTGCTTTCCTAGCCGTTCCAAGCTTTTCAGGTTTGACTCGGTCCCGGGAACTCTCTCTCTCATCTTGTCTGATTTATTAATCTCAATTTCAATTAAATTGTATATATTGTGTTATCTTGTATTCCAATATTATAGTAAAATAAGTTTTCCTCCATAGATTGTTGCCGCTGCTCTTTTCCTCCCTTCCTTCCTTCCCATTTTTGTGGGACTGGGGTGGGGGGGGGAGGGCAGAGGCCTGTCGCCCCTGTCACGGACATAGATTGATCTGGTCAACTCCGTGACATCTGGGCAGGTACCCAGGACTTCAGCAGGACTCCCAGTGCCCCACATGATGTCATGATGTGGAATACCAAAAACCAAAAATCACAAAACCATGACACAGAGCACTTGGAACAGGTCACCCAGAGAAGTGGAGTCTCCTTGTATGGAGATATTCAAGACCCATCTGGATGCCGGCCTGTGTGACCTACTGTAGAGTACGTGCTTTAGCAGGGGGGTTGGACTCAGTGATGTCTTAAGGTCCCTTCCAACCCCTGTGATTCTATGATTCATGTCCATGCATGTCTTTAGTCTCCTCCATAAGAGTAGTTTGATAGAAAAATGTAGACCACTTTGACTTCATCTATCAGCACACAAATAAAAAACTATCAAGGGATTAAGTTTGTGTATATTTACATCCCAGGCTCTGCCTACATAACTTGTTGAAACAGAGAACTGAAAACTATCTGCTTAATACTTACTTTTGCTTGAAATTTCAGTATGAGTGTCTTATTCCTTCAGTAGTAGTGTTCTGGTTTCACTAAGACAGATCTGATTTTCTTCGTAGTGTCTGGTATAATGCTATGTTTACTTAATTTCCCAGTAAAGTTAGTGAAAGGATGGAGATGTTTTCAAAGGATCTTCAAGGAAATAACTGTGTATTTGACTAAATTTGGATAGTATATTCTATTTCTTGAGACCTTGAGTTATATCCACTATTTTCTACTGAGAAAACAGCAGACCTAACTATTCCAGTGAAGTGGCAACAACTGATTTAAGGGGATTGGTTTCCCATATACCTTAAAGCTAAGCAAAAGATAGGTTTAGCTTGTCTTGGGATGTGAGTTAAGCCTGAGCAGAACATTCTTACTTATTGCTGAAACCTCTCTCTGCTGGCCAAGGGGACAAGTTTAGTTTGGAGAAATAGAAAGGAGGAAAAGAATGAATATGAACATGCCCAGGTAGGCTGATCATATCTGATTGTTTGGAAGGCTAAAAATAAGTATATTAATTTGTTCTTTAAAAAATCCTATCTAATAATATGAATAGGATATACTGCATAAAAAGAAAAATCATTCTAACTAGAAGTATTTGCTATCTGTGACAAACTTAACAGTAAAAGGAAAAAAATCACAGCAGAGAACATTTAAATATATGACAGAAAATTCATAGATACACACATATGCGTAATCTGTATACATATTTATATAAAAGAATGTAGGATGACTGCCCGTGACCATTTATCTTCTAATTAGAAGGGGTAAAGAGCAGAGAGGAGAGCTGATAAAGTTTGCAGGATGTAGTGGCAGAAATGATGTTCCTCCTTTACTTAGTGACCTGACATTCAGGGCACACTGAGATATAGGAGCTCATGGTTCAATTCACTCTTCTGTGTGATGATACTTGACTATCAGTCTCCCATTTCTCTAGGGACTGGCTTGACAGTGCAATGGTACCAGGTTCTTAGTCTCTCTCAAGATGCTGTTTCCTTTTGTATAACTGTTAAATATTAATGTGAGAAGGGGCTGGTGTCCAGATCTCTCAGGATGCATGCCCTAATCAATAGGTTACAACAAAAAAAGGACAAAGAATTTTTCTCTGTGAATACAGCTTTTCATGTCTTTGTTTTGAGCCTAGGTTCCTAAAATCGAGTAAAATTAAATTCTAGCATTTTTATTTAATGGAAAGAAGCTTAGTTTAGCCTAATTTTTTATTCCTGGCACCACAAAGAACATTTCATCCCCCCTCAAATCACTGCCAAATAAAGACCAGAGAGTTCACTCAAGCAGAATGGGATATGAGGGGTCATAGCACAAACAAAGCAGCCGTGAACAGAGTTCCAGACCAGATTATACATCTGCATATATGATATTTACTATCCAGTTAAAAAGTAAAATTTCTACTATCTGTAGTACTCGTAGTAATAGAAAGGTTGCAATGCCAGTGGGAACTGACATGAGAATGGGCTACTTTTGCCATCACAAGTGCAAGGAATCCTTTGATGAATTCTACAAACAACTTCAGCTGAATATACTTCTCAACTAACTCAATTCCCAGGTGAAGTAAGCTGGAATATATCTGTATGTCAGCATGGCTTTTCCATCTTTGTTCCAACTTTCCAAAAAAGCCCAAACATTTATTCCTCAGGCAAAAAATCAGTTATGAATAGTATGCCTAAAAATCGAACTGCTGGAAAGATTCCTGGGCAACTGTAAAATAAAGGGCCAGATCTGCTACCAGACTTTGACTAACATTACAATAAACACTTTCATGTCTGCAGTGTGTGATATTTAAAAAATCAGGACCTTGAATTCTCACCCTCTTAAGATCATACTTTTTGTTAGACCTTATGATACTCTAGAACAGGATGACACTCACGATTGTTCCAAACAATGACATTTCTTTCTAAAGAGATAAGAAATTAACTGCCTCTATACAGTTTCACTGTTCACGCATTTGCCTACCTGTGCCAATATAATATTTGATTTTATATATTTGTATGGAGAATAAGAGCGAGCCTGTTGCATTCATTCTTCTCTCTGGTTCATTTCTTTACTTGTTGCTATATCCCTCTTAAATTTTACGAATTCAGCTGGAGAAGTTTTCCACAAAATATGCCCTGGGGCATATCACCCACATTCACTGGCTACTCATCTCTGCAAATTTACTAAAAAAAAAACAACACCAGACCAAACAAAACCAAATCAAAAGGCGCAATCTACCCCATCATCCAGATCATTACTGAACATGTTAAAAAGGATCACACCAAGTACTGATCCCTGGAGCATTCTGCTTGCTATTGGCCTCCAGAAGATACAAAGCAGTGGACATATAATAACACAAGATTTGCAGGGTTAGGGAAATGGTTTCCCAACAGTATCCTGGGCTGCATCCGAAGCAGCACAGTCAGCAGGGCAAAGCAGGTGATCCTGCCCCTCTACCCTGCGCTGCTGAGACCTCTCCTGAAGTACCGTGTCCAGATGTGAAGTTCTCAGTGCAGAAGAGAAATGGACCAGTTTGCGAGTGTCCAGAGGAGGACTACAAAAATGATCCAACAGACAGAATGCCTCCCCTTTGGGGACAGGCTAAAAAAGCTGGGGCTGTTCAGCCTGGAGAAGAGAAGGCTCCAGGGAGACCTGATAGTGGAATTTTAGTATCTAAAGGGGAGTTATAAGAAGGAACGGGACAGACTCTATGGCATGATCAGCAGTGATGGGATGAGGTGAAATGATTTCAAATGAAAAGAGAGGAGATTTAGGCTGCATATAAGGAAAATGTTTTTTACCATAATGGTGGTGAGGCACTGCAGTAGATTTCCCAGAAAGGTGACAGATGCCCCATCCCTAGAGGTTTTCAAGGTCAGGCTAAACGGGCAACCTGATGTAGCTGTAGGTGTCCCTGTTCATTGCAAGGGAGTTCGATCAGGTGACCTCTAAGAATTCCTTCTAACGCAAACAGTTCTATTCTATGAAGAGAAGGAATTGGAAGGGATGTATGGAGAGAAAGGTGCAAGGAGTGCACTAGTGTCTCTGTATTGTACCTGCATAAGAGCAACAATCTCCAAGACAGCAGGCTGGGAAGCAGTCTTGCAGTGATTTCTCCAGGCAGTTTTTTAAACAAGCAGTGTCATTTCTCTTCTTCTGGCCAGACAGAATTGATAAATCACCATCATCAAGAGAAGCAAGAAAGAACAGCACAAAGTTTGAAGATCCCACTGGAAGCATATGGTCAGATATCCGCAAGACTGGAGCCATTGAACATGCTCCCCAAGTGGGTGAGAATCATAGAATCACAGAATCACAAGGTTGGAAAGGCCTACAAGATCATCCTTCCAACCATCCTCCCACTACCATTGCTACCACAAGCTACTAAACTATATCTCATTGCTCCAGACGCCTCTTAAACACTGCCAGGGACAACGACTCCACCACATCCCTGGCCATTCCACTTCCTGACCACTCTCTGAGAGGAAAAGTTCTTCCTTATTTCTAATCTAAATCTTCTTTGGCACAACATGTGGACATTTCCTCAGGTCCTGTTTGTTGTCTGGGAGAGGAGGCCAAATCCTTCCTCATCACAGCCTCCCTTCAGGAAGCTGTAGAGTGCAGTGAGGTCTCCCCTGAGCCTCCTCTTCTCCAGACTGAACAATTCCAGCTCCCTCAGCTGCTCCTCGTAAGACTTGTGCTCCAGACCCCTCACCAGTTTTGTTGCCCTTCTCTGGACACGTTCCAGGGCCTCAATGTCTTTCTTGTAGTGAGGGAATATGCCTGGTTTATCTCACTCTTCTAGAAAACAAAACAATCTAAATTCTTAGTACATTGTACTTTATCTAACACGAAAGAATGATATATATTATACATTCTGAGAGCTGAAAATAATTTACCTTATGATTACCTATCTTGGATTTGCACAGTTTTACACATAGCAAGAGAGCACTGATATTTTGTTTTCTTTTTCACTTCGAATCTTTTCTGTCCTGGTGACAGGAGAAAGCTAGTACCATTTCATAAGTAAATTTGTATTAGCTGCATTTTCTGTGAGTACTTAACCTTCGTAAATGTACTGATTTCTGTTCACTGCAAACCCTATTTTATTATATATGTGCCTACCTGATGTATTTTTGTAGCCCGAATCATATGTATATACTCTGCAGTATTAAGTCTAAAATATTCTTTCTGTGGTGATGGGAAGACCTTAAATACAGAAAAGCTTTTCTCAGTGCTAAAGTTCAGATGGTGTTCCATTTATTTTTATTTGAAGAAGAACTCAACCACTAAATGCTGTGCAAGGAACACCAAAATTCTGAGCTGCTTAGGAAGAAAGAGACCCATCTAAAAACTAGTATTTGCATACCAGATTTTTAAATGTTAAATTTTTTTTGCAACTTACAAACGTTTTGATGAATCAGAAGTTTTATTTTAAGATGAGTTTCTTAGAAATCTAAAATCCTGCATCAGAGTATTTTAGCTCCTAAATGATTTTAACATGAAATTTCTCTCTCAAAAAAAAATCAAACTTCATAGTAATTCACTAAATTATCACCTACTGGTTAAGAACTAATATTTCTCTCTTCTGAACCACCCCAGTGAGTAAAGATATTTTTTCCTCTCTTCTCTGTAACGGATGACAGTATAGAGGAGTGATTTCCTGATGAAGTATTTTCAAGAATGGTCATCTCTAACAACATGGCTATGGAGCTATCCTTGTCTTTTAATGTCATTTTATAACAAACTTGCAAGAAACCTTGTTCCCTCTTTTTAGCATGTCCACACAGAAAAGTGAGATTGGTTTGATAAGTCTAAGTTACTCTTAAGTTAGTTAGCAGTGTTATGGTGCTCTGCTACTGTCCTTAAGAATGACAGCAATATGGAGGTAGCAGAGACTTCAGTGCAGAAGCAGAAACTCAGTATCTCAACTGTGCTTGTACAGATCATGCTAAGTGGAGTCAGTAATGGCTTCTTTCCTCCTGTTACTGCTGCTGACAAATTAATATTAGCATAAATAGCTGTTACTCACTCATGCTGCAATCACACCATTTTTTATTGCAGAAGAAGAGACCTAAAGGCTCTAGCTTAGTTAATAATTGCCACTGCAATTCATAGGAAAAAAAAAAAAAAAAAGCAATTATTTCATATATTAAGGTGAATAACCTACAGAAGAAAAAGGAAGAAAATCCATACCAGCATTACTGATGGTTTATAATTGATGGACAGATATGCACCATGCTGTTCTCACACTCGCCCTTCTCAGAAGGCCAAGGGAGAAAGTATGCTGGAAAAAAATACTTCGGAGTTGAGATAAGGACAGGGACATCATTCACTAATTACTGCCATGGTCAAAAAGGGTTGAGTGTAAAGGGAATAAAATGTAATTTATTGCCTGTATTAACAGACTGGAACACAGAGGAATGGTGCCTGCAGTCATTCCATAACACTTAGTCTGCCACTCTTCTGTGCTCTCTCTCTTCCCCTGCTTCAGCATGGGGTCCCTCCCATAGAGTGTTGTCCTTCCTAAACTGATACTACGTGATTGTTGCTTCTCAAGCAACAATCCACAGGGCCCATATTTTAGGCACTGCTTCACACGGGTCCCCAGGGGCAGCAGCTCCCCCAGCCCTCCTTCCCCACAGTGGGCTGCTCTCCATGGACTGCAGGTCTGGCCAGGAGTACTCCTGCAGGGGTATCCATGGGCTGCTGCCCCACGGGCTCCTCCATGGCTGCACATGGAGATCTGCCCCATGTGGTGTCCATGGGCTGCAGGGGGACAGCCTGCTGCTCCATGGGCTTCTCTTGGGATGCAGTACTGAAACCTGGCCGCCTAAGCCCAGTACAGTCAGTCAATCAATCAAAATTATTTCCACTAATTCCATCCGTTAAATGAGATGTTGTACATAAATTCGAGATAAACAATGAGTGAATTGTAATAAAAGTTATTAACAATTACTGTATTAATTACCACACTTGGGTAACCCAAAAGGGACTATTTTAAGAAAGATAACTCATCTAAATATGACCTACTCATATAACATACCTGAATGGAAGTATTATGCTACAGTGAGTCAGTAATATGAGAGAGATTCAGCAGAGAGATTCATGAGAGAGTCAGTGTCCAGCATTTTCATTAATCCACATGGATCTGCTTTCTAGACAGATCTGCTTACACAGTTGTTGGCGTATTAAAAACTGTGGTATTTTTGACTTATTCTATCATAGAAAACTGCACAGCTGGATGAGAAGTAGAAAAAAAAAAACACTAAAGGAAGCACTGAAAAAGCAGAGGTTCTTCAGTATAGCTCCTTAAGCAGGACTACTTTTGCAGCATTGTCTCCTAGAACAAGCAATGAACCTTAGAGGTAGCATTAAAATTTGGCTGATATTCACAGATGTGCTGTTGCTTCTTTGTCTGGCCTATATATTATAGACACTGTACATAGGAAGAGGTTTGGAGATCAACAGTTATCCTTTAAGGCACCATTTGTTTCTAACACAACTAACTCAAAAGTCAAAGTGTGAGATATAATTTTCACATTGTCTCAAAGAAAAACTCAATTAAAAAGAGTCTTGCATCTGGAAATGGACAGGAAAAGAAAGGGAAGGGAGGGGAAGGGAAGGGAAGGGAAGGGAAGGGAAGGGAAGGGAAGGGAAGGGAAGGGAAGGGAAGGGAAGGGAAGGGAAGGGAAGGGAAGGGAAGGGAAGGGAAGGGAAGGAAAAATTACAGCTGAGGAACAGACTTCTCTAGTATGTGTGGTAAAACTGGTATTTTTGCTGGGTTTCTCAGAGTAGCAGAATGGTATGTTATTCCTAACACAAACATTGTTCTGAGACTGTTCATTTTCGGATTTAGTCACATCATAGCTAAGCTAAGGGTGCGTCAATCACTCTCCTTACATCTGACTGGGAGAGCGCTCCCTTCACAGCTGCATCTGGCAGAATACACTCCTTATTTATTATATTTTTAGTAAGGCATGCTATCTTGTTCATGTGTGAGAAACTGTAATGCATCTTTCACATTTAAAGTGCCCTCTGAAGCTTTCTGCCTCACAACCTCCTGCCTACTTTCACTGTTACCACTAAATTTTTTATATTGTCTTGAGCGTCTCTGAAAGAATTGCAAATTCCAGATAGAACATGATTAATTCAACACTGTCGTCTCCTACAATATAGTGTACAGACGTCCATCCTTCTTCAGCACCACTACATCTTATCTCAGCTCTTAGTGAAAAACTAAATTAAGGCAATGGCTGAAGTCGTTCATGTGTGCTACTTTTAAAATTAATTTTTGCTGACAGCTCCACAGAGTCAAAAGCATGTAGTTGCATTATGAAAGCCAGAACAGAGATTAAAATATATGTGTATTTTTGTTATTCTAAGAAAGAGAGTCTTTTGCTCCTTCTGCATTAGTAATTTTCCCAAAGGACTCAACATTCCTCTTATTCGAGGAGTAAAAGTTGAACCATTCATCTCTTTTCCATTTGCTAAGGATTTCTGCTTCTTATTGTATTTAATTCCTTGCACTATCTCTCTTCTTTGTAAGATGCAGTGAAGCTTTATGATGGGTATTTGGGCTGAGGAAGATGAAGGGCAGTTTGGAGACACCAATATTGTTTGTGTTGTGCCTTATCTTCAGCAATTAATTTAATTTGTGAGGAACCCTTGATTTCTAAAAGCTAAAAATGTTTTGGTTCCACGTACTTGAATTTTTCCATTCTAATTTTTTCTTTGACTTTAAAACTTATACAAAACTTATTAAAAAAAACTGTTCAAAATGGAATCACAGAAAGGTAACTGAACTTAACATTTTCTTCAACTTTTTAACTGGTTGGGAACACTATACTTCTCTCTTATAGCTTGACCTATAACTTCTCCATTGTAGTTTTTAAAACTATGGTAAATCCCAAATCTGTATTTGCCCAGTTGTATTTTATTTTATTTTTTTCCCTTTGGTATTATCAGCAGCAGGTTTTCATATCCATGAATGCAGAGGTGAAACTGAAGGAAGTGGGGAAGTAACAGTCTTCTATACTGGAGCTGCTTCTTGAAACCTACGTATGACTGTTAAAGCTGGTATGAAGTGCAATGGAGGCAGGCTCTGTCATTTGTTGTTTACTGCTCTGTAGAGCGTAGTGAACTATGTTCGCTGCTCTCCAAACTACCAGCAAGATTTCTTCTGAATCAGATCAAAGAGGAAGAGAGCAGGGACAAGCTCAGCAGCTGCCTGGCTCATACAGCATTCCCTTTTAACGTAACTAACATTAGGCAATAGTCTGACTTTTCTCACAGTGACCACACTTGCACCAATCCTTTGCAAAAACTCTGAAGCATGTCTCTTCCAGGATGCTACAGCAAAAAAAAAGGCACTTTGAAAACATGTTTGAAAGCAGAGAACGATATGCTATCAAGCTGAGCTCCTCACAATACATGTATCAAAGGGAGCAGTTATAGCAACGAGAAGACAGTGTTGTCATGGCTTAACATAGCCACGTGGACTCCCTGCATTGCAATTGTGCTTGTCCAGACTGAATAAAAATGGTATCCGAAGGTATCCCAGTGTATGAGACTCTGTAAGTGACTCTTGCTTTAAAAAGATTAATAGTTCTTAGGAAGAAATACGAAGTCAGAATGAGTTTGATAACTACAAGTAACATTTTGTATGAATACAAGACTCTCTTAGCAGAAGAGTTTAAAATGAATCACAAAGAAAGCACAGCTGAAAATATCACACTGGTAGAAAGGCAAATTTCACAATGAAATATACTAATGGCTTTCAAGACACATGAATATTTCCTTGACAGCCTTGACAAGGTCTCCATGTAAACTTCATTCTGGTCTGAGTACTGCATTTCAAGAAAGATGTGGGTTAAGTGAGAAAGTTTGATAACTTACATGAATGATGAGATATTTAGACAGTTTTTTGACTTTTAGAATTGGGATTATTTAGTCTAAAGAAAATTAGCTCAAGAGAGAATTTGTTATAAATTTCAAAACAATACATTACCTTTTCATATATTCCTGGGACAAAAGACTATTTTTACATTCATGTGAGCAGTAAAAGAATGAATGCACTGAAATTAGGAAAAAATAGTTTCTTGTTGGCTAGCAGGTAACCTTCCAATGGACACTGAAACACAGGGGTAGTGTGCACATCATAAAATAATTCTCATTGCAAAGCTGGTTAGAGACATGCTTACAAGGAATGGTGGCAACAGAACCCAAGAAAATCTCTCTAGCACCTCTTCCTATATAGTTCTTATAGTCTTACATCAGTAAGATATGAACCCTGCAAGCTATATATTAGGCTTTAATATTACTTTGTGTCTTGATCAGTGTGTGCATGAACAAGTCAAAGGTGACTGAAAACATTCACTTTCAGAAGGATTGCAGTGTTATTTTGGATGAGATTCTTAGCACTTTAAGATATACATTACAAAATGTCCTTGCCTCTAACAGCTAAAAACAAGATCTCATTGCAAAAGTTTCCCCAAGAGAATAAGATTTTATTACATAGCACAACTGTAAGATGCTAGGTAGAGTATGCAGAGAAGAATTGCTCAGTAACAGAGGTCTCCACTTCTTTAGAAAGCTTTGAGCAAGGAATGAGTGTAGCTTTAAGCCACCAAAAGAAGATTGCTTCTACTATAAGAACATCCCTTCAAAGCCAGTTGGCTTCTGATAATATAAATGGGTGGATTTCTTCCAAGCATACAGAAACAACTGGAACTTATTAGGAATGAAATGTTGCATTGTGTAGGTATGGAGCAAGAGGTGCATAACTCATATGTTGATCTCCGTGACAACTCCAATAGAATGTTCATACACATTGAAATCAAAACAGAAAGCAGGAAAACGTTTTGTAAGCAGCCTGAAATTCTCAGCAATTAACCTTTGGGAATTCTCTTTATGACATATTCTTTTTGAGAGCTCATATCTCAAGGGGAGAATGCAAACACTTATTCTAGAGAATGCCTGCTGACATAATCAGAACATCAGAACTTTTGTTCATGTCATTACATTAGAAGCACAATTGGAAACTATAACTTTTCTTGTGAATTTTTTTTTCTTCTATTAACTACTCCACAAAAATATATTGGATTGTTTTGTAAGGATTTTACCATTATGCCAAGATCATTTAGGAGTCTAACTCATCTTCTAATGCATTGAAGCAATTATTGAAAAAAAAAAAAGTTTCAGCTTCTTATGATGCTGTATATTGTATCTTATTGGTGAAGACTCAGAGGGGTGATCACATGATTTGCCTGCAGGAAGAAATTCAGCATTATAGTTAGGATTGAGGAGATCTGTTTCTGTTTTTAAACTCCAAATCAACAGTCAGACGTTAAGAAGTACATAACGAAACTTCATTTTCACATGCCTGAGGGGCCACTTTTCATGAGAAAACAGACTTGCATAATTACTTGGAATAACTATGTTGTTGCATAGGGAAAAAGGGATTTTAAAAATTAAATCATAGCAAAATTAATGGGATAAGTGACAATGCAGACATTTTAATATGCCAAATAAATTTTAAAATAATACTAAATCAAGGAAATAAACAAGTTTTTTCTTCCTTTTCAGGCTACCTTTCAGGTAGACCTGAAAATATATTTGACTGAAAGAATTCAAGCTAAGAAATCAAAACATTTCATCCTGAAAGCACTGAAATGGAAACTTCTCATTTGTTAATTTATTTACTGGCTGCCTCATTTTTCTGTTTATCTGCATCACAGCTATTTGTCAAATTCAAGAGGAGTTATGCTATTTGTTAAACTACATTTCTTTCTCGTGTTTTGCAAAGCCGCAGAATAAGGTAACTTATTTCTGAATAATTGCCCACACATTTGTTAACACTAATGTGTACTGTTTTCATTACCTCACAAAAAAACTTTGACCATCCTTTTCCTCACAAAGACCTGCTTTGAATATAATTCCTCCAAAGCTGGTAAGACTTACAGAGTCTGTATCACTTCATGGTTTGAGTAAATTGCCCTCAGATTACCTATTCCTACACATTACATGTATGTACAGATATATATTATCTACCTATCTGTACAGCATATGTTATAAATAAATTAATATTTAAGCAGTATTATGAAAAAGTAAAAATAAAGGGAAATTCTGAGATTTAACCATTATACCTTTCAGCTTTAGAAAGAATGAAATAAGCAAATTAGAAGAAGTGCTACCAAAAGCACCTCGTGTTAACTTCTAGGCTGCCAGATTCATTTTTAATTAGCTTTCTACAACCCCCTGCCCACATACCCATCCTTCCCCCCGAGTACACAATCATTCAAGGGAAGTAGCAGCAGTTTACCACTGAGTTGGTGATTTCATGAAGTTTAAATAAGATATTATAAATGGAAAATTGTCTAGGGTGAATTAAGAGTAGTATTTGCACATTTTTCTGCGTGGCTGAGCTCACATTGTTTCCTTGGGAATAAGCTATCAGTTTTTAACATTGCCTTAGCCTTATTCCCCGAGCACAGTATCACTCATCTTCTACATCTTCTGCCGCTTTATCTCTGTGAGAAAGAGGTGTCAGTTAATTTTGCTCTTGGGATAGAGATGTGTAACAAGCAGAATTTCCAAATTTCTGATTAACGCCTGGAGGCAACCAAAGGATCCTCTTTGTCCCAGGATTAAAGGATTGTTGCATTCTGAGCATTTCTTTCAGGCTCTTAGGGTTTGTACGTAAAGTCTATTGGCATCAAACAGTTTGTTTGAAAGAGGAAGACCTATATCATTTCCTCAACCCACACCTGAATCACGGAAGAAATCTCTTACTGTCTGTGGAATAGCAGAATGCCACTTCTTTCACCGTGTTTATCTTCCCTTTGTGATGTTATTCTTACCTACGGTTCTGTAGCTCAGCCAAAATACTTCTTTATGGCCTACATTTCCAGAACCATTTAGCTCGTGTCTTTCTTTCTGCTAATAATTGTTTTCTGCTGACATAGCCATAGAGAAAAAACTGTTTCAGAGGAGGTGCAGGGTGCAGAAGTAGATTACTTTTGTTTAAGTGTGGTGTCCTGCAAGGAGCAGGGGATCACGTCACTTGGAAGACCACTTTTGACTCCTCTGCTCATTTCCTTAATATTTTCCTAAGGATTTTTTTCTTTTTGTTCAATTCACATGACTAGTGCAGCAAAGCAGGAAGGGCAAAGACTTACACTTACTTTCCAAGTTACTTGTGTCGGTACAACTTGCAATTGTAATGGAAGATGTAAGAGGCCATAGTTTTTTAGCCTCTGCCCCTGTCAGTGAGGATGTTTAGGAAGAGGCAGATCAGGTTTCAGCACGCTTCTAGCACAGAAAAATATCTGAACAGGACTTCTTTGGTTAAATTTCAATCACAGAGACCGTAATTCTCACGCGAGGCACCATCTCTTAGTCTGAGCAACTGGAAAATAGTACATGGAGATGACTTTGCTTGGCTCATATTTTAAAAATGAGTCTGTATGTAATAGCTTTCAACTTGCTGCTGGAAGAAATGCAGAAGCCCTGAGTGGTTAGAAAGGAGATACTAAAACCACAGACTCTAGGCTCTGTGCCAGGAGAGGGTGCCCCTTCTTGACACAGGTCCATTATCACTGAAACAGGCTCTGAAACCATCATGTCACTCCAAAGCAGTAAATCATCAAGTCTGGGCCGAATTCAAGGACTTCTTCACTTTATCCTGTTCTGCAGGAAAAGCCTGTGCCTTCTCACCGTTGACGAGAGGCTGTCAGTGAGAGCGGCAGCATTTTGGCTGGTGGTTCTTGTGAAAAGCATGTGCTAAAATCACAACCACCTCATTCCCGGTTGACCTCTCCATGTAGGTAAGGAGTTACTTCACATTTTAGGGCTTGGAAGTCTTTATCTGTATAACAGAACCTGTTGGGATGGCAGCATCTAACACATCCCCTGCACAATCTAATAAAAAGCAATCTTTGCTCTGAAAGGCTTACTGTTCAAGCTAGCGATATTATAAATGATGTGAAAGACACAAGGTTACATATAAGAATGATGATATTTTCATATTGCCTCTGTGCGAAATGGAGCTTGTCACAATAAATAGGCATTTCTTTGCAGGTAACCCTGAAGGAAACTCAAGGTGGTAAAACTGAAAATGCTGATGAAGAATTGTCCATGTCTTTCAATGGGATATGCAAGAAAATTATGGAAATGCCCTATATCTATAAGTTAGTGGAGGTTAAAGGATGAGACCTCGGTGTGGCTCCCTCTGAAGTTGTGCTGATAGTCAATAAAACCATACAATATTAAATATAACAAATGTTATATGGGCATATCCTGAAAATCTTTCAAGAAATAAATTAGGGGGAAAATATAAATATATTCCATCAGTTAAAATCAGCACTGCAAAGTATGCTGTGTAAGAATGGATGTTTGCTGAAGCACAATGATTAATTTTGCATAGTTATGTACTTTATAAGTAAAAGAGAAATGTCTCTCTCTACAAGCAAAGAAAGCTATTTCTGTAACCAAAAACATGGAACGGTACTTTCAGAATAGATACTACCAGATGTCAAACTGCTTGTGGTGCACACTGAGGGGTTGAGTGGGAAGTTCCTGCAGTCGTAGTTAATGTTCAGCATTTATAAGTTCAAAAAATAGTATATGCAATTGAGAATCTTGCACAGTGACTGATGTGAGAATGTAAAGGGTGGTGATGCACTGGAACACGTTGCCTAGAGAGGTTGTGGATGCCCCATCCCTGGTGACATTTAAGGCAAGGCTGGATGTGGAACTGGGCAGCCAGGTTTTTGCTGATCCTTTGAAATATCTAGCAACAAAGAATCTTCTTTGTTTGATTTTTTCAATGGCTATGAAGAAAGAAGTATACTAAGCCACAATGTAAAGCCAACTTCCTAACAGGGTCAATAGATTTTTGCACCTCAGCAAGTTTGCTGATGATACCAAGATGTGGAGTGTGGTTGACACACCAGAGGGTTGGGATTCAGAAGGACCTAGACAGTCTTGAGCAGTGGATCCAGGTTAATCTCATGAGCTTCAGCAAATCCAAATGCAAGGTCTTGCACCTTGGTCAAGGCAACTCCCATTACCAGTAGGGATGAAATGACAGAATGCAGCCCTGCGAAAAAAGACCTGGAGGTAATGATAGACAGGAAGATAGGGATGAGCTAGCAATGTGCTGTTACAGTCCAGAAAGCCCGCTGTATCCTTCCTGGGTTGCATCAAAAGAAGCACGGCAAGCAGCTCGAGGGAGGTGATCCTGCCTCTCTACTCTATGCTGGTGAGGCCTCACCTGGAATACTGCATTCAGATGTGGAGTTCTCAATACAGGGGAGACGTAGACCTGAGAAGGTCCACAAAAATGATCCACAGAATGGAACACTTCTACTACAAGAACAGGCTGAAAGAGTTGAGACTGTCCAGCCTGGAGAAGAGAAGGCTGTGAGGTGACTGATAGTGAGCTTTCAATATCTGGAGGGGAACTATAGGAAGGAAGGGGACAGACTATTTAGGGGGTTTGTGGCAATAGAACAAGGGGAAATGGTTCCAAGCTCAGGAAGGGTAGATTTAGCTTAGATATAAGGAAAAAGTCTCGTACAGTGAGGGTGGTGATGCACTGGAACAGGTTGCGTAGTGTCGTGGCTGATGTCTTGCCCCTGAAGACTTTCAAGGTGAAGCTGAATCAGACCCTGGGCAACCTGATGTAGCTGTGGTGTCCCTGTTAATTGCAGGGGAGTTGGATTAGACGGCCTTCAGAGATCTCTTCCAGCTTAAAGAATTCTGTGGTTCTATGATTTAGTTCTTCTGGTTTCATAATAACAGAAACTGTTCCTTTAAAAAATTGTTTAGCTTCTTTTGTATGATCTGAAGGAAATGCAAATTAGATAATCCCTTATTCTTCCCTTGGCAATGGTTCAGAACATGTTTCTCTCCCAAGCTTTGAACAGAATGAGGGAACATGCTAAGATCTATGTATTAAAATTGTAATCACAAAAAGAAATCATTTATAAAATGTTATACAGTAGACACTTTCTTTCATCCTAAGCAGTTCAAGCCATCTTGTTTTCAGAATGGGACAAGTTCAATTTAACCATCCTGTAATTTTATGTAAGATTGTTTGATATTAGTCTCTCCACAGGTGAAAGTAAAGACTCTGTGGTGTTGCCTGTTTGACTGAGAGGACCAGTACTACATGTGGAAAGGTTTTCCTTGTTGGTACAGGAACTTAACTGCTTTGAATTTGGCCCCATGAATCTCATCATTATATTACCTATTTGACTATTACCAAAACATGGTGGGACCACTCCCATGACTGGAGTGCTGTGATAGATGGCTATAAGCTCTTCAGAAGGGATAGCTGAGGAAAGAAGGGTGGTGGGTGGCCCTTTATATTAAAGACTGTTTTGATGTTGAAGAGCTTGGAGTTGGGAATGATAGAGTGGAGTGTCTATGGGTAAGGATCAGGGGGAAAGCCTATAAAGGTGACATCTTGATGGGGGTCTGTTATAGACTGCCTAATCAGGATGAAGAGTTGGATGAGGCATTATAAGAGCAGCTTGCGGAAGTCGCGCTATCGCCAGTACTTGTTCTGATGGGAGACTTCAACTTCCCTGATAAATGTTGGAAATATAACATAGCACAGAGGAAGCAGTCCAGGAGGCCGCTAGACTGTGTGGAAGATTGCTTCCTTATGCAACTGACAGGAGAGCCTACCAGGGGTGGCGCCGTGCTGGACCTGGCCTTCACTAACAGAGAAGAACTGGTGGGAGAAGTGAAGGTTGGGGACCATCTTGGGCAGAGCGACCATGGAATTGTAGAATTCTCCATTCTTGGAGCTGTCAAAAGAGTGGCCAGCAAAACTACCTTCTTGAACTTCCAGAGGGCAGACTTTGATCTGTTCAGGGTTCTTGTTGCATGGGTCCCTTGGGAATCACTCCTTAAGGATAAAGGGGCCCACGAAGCCTGGACGCTCCTCAAGACAGAAATCTTAAAGGCGCAAGAACAGGCTGTCCCTGAGTGGCGTAAGGCGAGCCGTACGGGTAGATGACTGGTGTGGATGAGCTGGGAACTACTGTTGAGACTCCAGGAGAAAAAGATGTCCTCTGGAAGAAGGGGCAAGTTACCTGGGGAGATTGCAAGGGAGTAGTTAAGGTATGCACGGAGGAAGTTAGGAAGGCAAAAGCCCAACTTGAGCTCAGATTGGCCACTGCAGTAAAAGAGAATAAAAATTCCTTTTATAATTTATTGAACCTTGAGTATTGTGTTCAGTTTTGGGCCCCTCACTAAAGGAAAGACATTGAGGCCACGGAGCATGTCCAGAGAAGGGCAACAAAACTGGTGAGGGGTCTGGAGCACAAGTCTTATGAGGAGCAGCTGAGGGAGCTGGGATTGTTCAGTCTGGAGAAGAGGAGGCTCAGGGGAGACCTCATTGCACTCTACAGCTTCCTGAAGGAAGGTTGTAGTGAAGAGGGGTTCGGCCTCTTCTTCCAGGCAGTGAACAGAACCCAGGGAAATGGCCACAAGTTGTACCAGAGGAGGTTTAGATTAGACATAAGGAAGAACTTTTTCTCTCAGAGAGTGGTCAGGCACTGGAATGGCCTGCCCAGGGATGTGGTGGAGTCGCCATCCCTGGCAGTGTGTAAGAGGCATTTGGATGAGGAGATATGGTTTAGTAGCTTGTGGTAGCAGTGGTAATGAGAAGACGGTTGGACTAGATGATCTTATAGGTCGTTTCCAACCTTGTGATTCTATGATTCTATGATTAGGTATATAATGTTGCTGTTCTCAACTGTGAGCACCCGAAGACTTCTTAGTAGAAAAAAGCAGGAGATTTGGGGTCTTCTAGGTTAGTTAGTCTATGCTTTTATCTTGGGTGCCTAACGTAGATAAAGGGTTTCTCCCTGCAGAGCCCTCACTTTCAGTTTCCTAATTGCCACCAGATTATGGTTTTAAGATGTCATTAAAAGGTCTGTGTCTACAATTAAGCAAAAATCTTAGTCTAGCGTTCTAGTTATGTTACATTTCTTTCCGGATCAATGTTCTTTCAAATGCCACTTAAGAATCATGTCATGCTAGTGGGCAGTCCATCATCATTTCTTGGGCAAGATCATTTGTGGAATAGAAGTTGGATCAGTAGTATAACATATCTCAATGAGACTGAGATACAACCCTGATTAGACCCAACAGCTCCCAGTCCCACCATTCACTGCACACAGCATTTTCATTCCCACTCGGTCACTTGTACTATGTAGCTGCATTGTGTATATTAATGATCATTACGCAGCATAAAAGCAGTTTTTATTTGTGCATAGAAAAATTTTCCCAAGTCAAAGTGACCCAGAAAGGGATGGACCCATAAGAAAGATGTTCTGAACAGCCAGCAGTGAGAAGACTTTCAAATGGAGCTTACATTTAGCAAAACTCCAAAATTCAAACATATTTTTTATTCTGTAGGAAATCTGACTATTTCTTTTATGTTCCACTAGGTCATTACTTAAAATAAAAATAAAAATGAATTATCTGATTGTACTTGGCAGGAGACTCTGGAAGGACCAGGTCTGGAAGCTTAAACCATGAAGGAGACACAATGTACCTCATACTTCTTGTAAGAAAACCGCTCATGATTTGTATGCTAGTCTTATGCTTCTATTTACTTTCTTGAAATACGCATACTGACAGTGCAATTTCATTGATTTTTTTTTTCTTTCTCACATTGGTTCTTAATTACATTAAATGGAGGACAAAGTTGCTTTGATGCTATTGCAGTACTGGAGAGAATGACTTTGTTGTGAACATCATCCAGAAGAGGAACTGATCATCTACAAGTCCTTTCTTGAGAGATAAAGTTCAAACTCTTACTAGCATCTCTGTAGATCAGGTTGTATTTTCTGGAAAAACTGAAAAACTCTGTATGTTACAGAAAATCTCTCACAATTTTCTGCATATTTTCAGCAGTACAAGTCAAGGGACTTCAGGTAGTGCAGATCCAAGTAAGATTAAGGTTTGACCTTCTGTATATGGCAATCATTTTATAGTAATCAAAAAACCTATCTATTCTCGATTTATAATGCTCAGGAATGAAAACAAATCACAGATAAGCAAATCATAACTTTATATAATACCAGACACAGCAGCTTAGCAAACATATTTAGTCCTCTGCAGGGTTTTTGCCTCTTTCATTTTAAATTCTTAAAGCACTCTTCACAGTTTTATGTCTTTCTCACTGGATTTCCTATCTATGAAGTGTGCCATCAGTGGTCACAATTTTAAACCAGTACCCTGTCCCAGTGCAATAAGAAAGAAAGAATTATTTTGGTATTTGTTATTGCTGCATCCTAGAAATATTTAGATGATCAAACAGCTTTCAACATACTCTTTTGCAGGAAAGGAAAGCATGACACCTTGGGCTATTTTCAGCAGGAAAATCACCACTGACCAGGTGGTTTTAGATGTTCTTTGAAGAATCCTCCAGATTAAAAATCAACAAAACAAAACAGACAGAAACCTTTAACCTGATTTTTCTGGGGAATTCTAGCATTGCAGACATTATTAGTTCTAGCTAAGCAGGAAAGATTTCAAACTAGATGTTTAGTTTGTTTTTATTGGTACTGTTCTCACACTGTATAGTATTTGATTTCAGTTATCTTTTTCTTTGTTTTGGTTCAGGAATTACTGTCCTAAGTAAATGCCCAGGTCTTCTGTTTATCTGTCTTCTCACCTGATTAAAAGTAACACTGCTGTAGATTTGAAAAGACCACTTTCCAAGCAGAGCAAACCAGAGATTTCTAATGTCTTTCTCCCTCTTCTAAATATCAGAACTAAATGTCTTTGTAAGGGATTGTCTTTGTAAGGGATTTTGCAATCCCTCAAACATCAGTCATGAACTTTATACGTAGAGTTTCATGAGAAAAGCATTTAACCCTTCTCAGGAGGTCACATTATTTATATTATATAATTATAATGGCTTCTTTCAGTCTTAAAAGTATGCAGAACTTTATTTTCTTTAACAAAAAATGATCTTTCAGTCCACTTTCTCAAGCTGCTGGCATTTTTTGCCCTAGTTTCACCAAAAACATTTCAGCAGTGTACTGTGCATGAGCAGGTGAATGCAGTTTGCTACCAAAGTGACCATTTTCGGTCAAGACAGTTTTTTTTTTTCCATTTTAGCTGATGTCCGTCACCCAATCATAAATGAAAGTGACCAAAGAAAGTTATTTCAGAACATTTAACAAATATCTTTTTTTCTCTATTTAATGCAGACCCACGAGGCAACTGTTCTTAAAAACTCAGAATTTGTACATCTGTTCTGAGTTTCAATACAGAGGGTTCAGTAGATAGAAGAGCATTTACCTGAGTAGCTATTTAACTTTGCAGACTCATTAATCAAGTGAGACAAACCTCATTCAACAAACAGGTGTTTAATTGAATAGGTTTTCTTCATCCATCCAATTTATGTTAAAATATCCTGTGTTAATTAGTTCACAGTTACTCCAAGTTGATTTACAATCAGCTCATGTTCTTCACAAACATTACTGATGTTTTTAGCAAACAAACTCTATTTCTTTACTCATTAACTCTAGTCTTTTAAACCGACCTAAGAAACTGTCATGATACTGTAAATGCAGAGCCAAAGCATTGATCATACAATAATGACAAATAAAGACAGCAAGAGCACTGGAAAAAATGCTGCTGTTTCATTTGCAGATGTGAGAATGTCCTGCTGCATTCATCCCTCTCTATTATCATGCAGAGTTTGTAGCAGAAAGGAAGGAAATTAATTTGGAAGGCCTATAGAACATACAAGGATCAAAACAGAATTTTAGACTAAGGATGAACATGAGTAGTCCAGCATATACGTCTTGAATCAGCTTTGAAAGGGCAAACAGCACTGTAGAAAGCACTGGAAAGAGCAAACGCAATTAAAGAACAAATAAAGAAAGCTTGGCGTATAAAGGATATTTACTGACTAGCTTACAGATATACACTTGAGAGGAGATTCCTTGCAGTCAGATTTCCTACACCTTGTCCAACCCTCCATCTCCCAAGTTCTGTTCTCCCTTTGTGGCCCTGGAAATATTGCTAGGTTTCTCTAGGTGATAAATATTCTTTATGATCAGATATATGTCCTGTCTCCAAGAGAAATCAATCAGATGCTAAGAGAAAGGCTGGCTATGACTGAGTTCTGATTTTGAGGGCTGCATGGGTGAGAATTAATAGATTATTGAGCATGATTTCCCACTGAACTACAAATAAAGCTCCCAATACTTTCTTTCAAATTAGTTTGGAGCAAAAACATATGGGAAGAAACTATTAAGTTAAATGTTGATAACATGGTGATAAGTTTCTTGCTGATACTGTCTTTTTGAGCTTTGGTTCCTTTTGTTATTTAAGATGTCAGTCTGTGATTTGAAAGCGATAGAAAAATCCGTAGCTGCAGCATTAATCAATTTCCTAATTATTGGGCTGACACCAGACTCCTGGATACATAACAATTTCTTTTACAGGTAAAACAGTTTAACAACTATCCAAAGAAGAGCAATTTGCAAAACTGATGAATTTAAAAGCCCTGTAACGTGGACAGGAAGGCTTTAGAACACCAGAAAAAGAGTTAGTTTAGCTCTTAGTTTGATTTTAATGCAATGATAATATTATAAATATAGCACAGGCAATAACTACAAAATGTCCACTGTGTTAAATGAAATATTAAATGAGCAGAGAAGAGAGGTTAGGAGGCCATGCTTTCAACACATCAGTTTCATCTTTAGCTGTTTGGGATCCCAATCTTCAAAAATGAATCAATGAATCATAGACTCAATGAATGGCTTGGGCTGGAAGGGACTTTAAAGATCGAGTTCCAACCACATTGCTGTGGACAGGGTTGCCACTTGCTAAATCTGGTTCCCCACCCAACACCTTGCTCTTGGCCTTGTTGAACTTCATTAGGTTTGCAGAAGTTCATTTTTCAAACTTGTCCAGGTACCTCTGGACAGCATCCATTTATTCTGCCATATCAGCTACATCACTCAGCGTAGTGTCATCTACAAACCTGAACATCCACAGTGAGGACTTCTGAATCGTAAAATGCAATACAAGACAGAGATGTTGTGTTATGAATCCAAAGTCCTGAGTTTAACACAGGCTTCTGGAGCTGTTTTTATTTCAGCTTTGTAAATAAGAAATTATCTATGCTAGGAGACAAGGAGATGCATCTTCTTTTCAAAGGAGCAGATGGCAGAGACATCGGAGGCATCCTACTTCTTTCTTCTTCTGTGCAAATAAATATATTTTAAAATGCTGAACCTGATATGAAGTTTATTTCAATAATTAATGTAAGTGATGTGCTCTTGGAGTCTAGGAATTCCCATCACTTCTGGGCAGTGTCCACAGAGAGATCTTGGAACAGAAGAATTCTGTGCCCTTCAAACTGTCGCAGATTTTTTCATACAGAATGCATTCATTTGTTCTACCAGGATATTTGTGGGGAAGCTAGAAAAAAATATATAATGTAAAAACAACAACCAAAAAAAACCATATAAAAGCAACCCTTTCTGTTTTGAAACCTAAGAATCCCCTCAAGTCTTGGTTGTTGCTTTTTTCCCCCTCCTAACCCAGCTGCTCTTTGATCTGTCTGTTCCTAAGTGGATAAATATATTTTAAATTATTGCTAGCCCCAGGGGAACTGAACTGGTATTATCTAGCTGGAAGTTGCTTTTAGAAATTGCCACTAATGTAGGTGGCAAAAATGGCAAGAAACTGTTGAGGACAGCAACATCTCAGTTTAATCTGAGCTGAATTTAGGAATAAATCAGTGCAAATTCAGTGTCTTCTCTGGAAAGATATTCAGCCACTGAAGCTCTCTGAGGTTTCCCAGTTGTGTCTTTTTCTCATTAGGAATGGAAGAATAAGAAGTTCCAGGGTAGTAGTTTACACCTAGCTTTTGGCTTAAAATAGATAGGTCTGCCAAAATTAATATAGATATATACGTACAGATTCGGAGCTAACTTCTCCATTGTACTGACATACCTTTAAAATAGTGACAAATTATTATCGTTCTGATTTGCTTACTAGTCATGCTGGGCTAGTTATTTTCTGTACCTGAAGGGGAACTACATGAAAGCTCAGGATGAACTTTTTATAAGGCAGGTAGAGATAGGATGAGAGGAAATAGCTTTAAATTGGAAGAAGGTAGATTTAGACTAGATATCAGGAAGAAATTCTTTACTGTGAGGGTGGTGAGAGACTGGGACAGGTCGTCCAGTGAGGCTGCAGATGCCCCCCCTTCCTGAAAGCATTCAAGGCTGGGATGGATGGGACTTTGAGCAACCTGGTCTAGAGGGGTGTTCCTGCCTATAGCAGGGGGTTGGAACCAGATGATCTTAAAGGTCCCTTCCAACCCAAACCATTCTACGATTCTATTAAATTAATGCCAAAGTTTGAATATAAAAGAGATTGAACAAATTCTTGGTTTGGAGGTAAAGAGCTATCTTCAGTGACATGTACAGGGACATATCCACCATACTGCAAACATTAAGAGCGAATTTCTGGTCTATGTAGAGTTCAGATTCAGATCTCCAGAATTGAAAGCCCAGGTACCTTATTTAAAGAGAAATGTACTGTTTCTGAAACGCAGTTAAAAGACAAGCCATGAGCCTACTTTTCTCAGCTGACCAAAGAGGGATCCAAAGCACCTCTTCAGAGAAGCTCAGTGGGTTGTAGGCCTGTGTCTGAAGCTGCCTGGAGGTAACTCTTAGGAACAGACAGATTGACAGAAAGTCTGAACATATCACATGAAGGCATCTTCTCTTGCTGGGATGCAGAGAGTGGAGGGTATCTGAGATATTTTCCTTCTGCCACACAACATCTATAAGCTAGTAAGATTTCCCAGAAGACAATATGCTTCAATTGTTGATTATAGAAGTTGTGATCACCTCAGTACACCTTAGAGAATTCACTTGCTAATCAAACTACAGCCTTTTCATCTACATTTGTAAATCCTTTCTGTACTCCCATCAGATTCAGGAGGGGGAGCAGTAAAGAGGTGCCCATGTCCATCATTCTTGTCCTGTGATTGCACGTGACCTGATGGATAAGGTGTATCTCTATTACGCAGAAATAAGATTTTAAAATCTGTCGGTTTAAGAAAATCTTCTGGATTGGAATAAAAAGCAGAAAGTGGAAGCAGGGTTGTGTATCCTGGGAGGAATACAGGGCTGCTGTCCATGTATGTATGTCCATGTAGGATTAGGAAAGCCAAGGCGCAGATGGAGCTGAACTTGGCGAGAGATGTGAAAGATAACAAGAAGGGGTTCTACAGGTACATAGGCAGGAGGAGACAGGCCAAGGAGAGTGTTCCCCCTCTGATGAAAGGTAGTGGGGAGCTGGCGTCTTCAGACATAGAAAAAGCTGAGGTACTCAATGGGTGCTTTGCCTCAGCCTTCATGGGTGGTCAGGCTTCCTGTGTCTGCCAGGATCGTGAGCCTCTAGGTGAGGGTGTGGGGAGTGGTTTCTGTCCCACTGTAGCGGTGGAACAAGTCTGAGTCCTCCTCATGAAATTGAATGTGTGTAAGTCCTTGGGGCCGGATGATATCCATCTTAGGGTTCTGAAAGAGATGGCTGATGTGGTTGCTGAGGCACTCTCCATCATATTTGCAAAATCATGGCTGTTTGGTGAAGTCCCTGGTGACTGGAAAAAGGGAAATGTTACTCCCATTTTTAAGAAAGGGAGAAAGGAAGACCCGGGGAACTAGAGGCCAGTGAGCCTCACCTCTGTGCCTGGGAAGATCATGGAGCAGATCCTCCTAGAAGTTATATTTAGGCACATATGAGATAAAGAGGTGATTTGAGACAGCCAGCATGGCTTCAGCAAGGACAGATTGTGCCTGACCAATCTGGTGGCCTTCTATGATGGAGTGACAGCTTTGGTGTATGGGGGAAGGGCAGTGGATGTCATCTGCCTGGACTTCTGCAAGGCCTTTGACATGGTCCCTCACCACATCCTTCTCACTACATTGGAGAGGTGTGGATTTGAAGGATGGACTGTTTGGTGGATTAGGAACTGGCTGGCTGGACGCAGCCAAAGGGTAGAGATCAATGGTTCTGTGTCAGGGTGGAGGCCAGTCATAAATGGTGTCCCTCAGGGGCCGGTCCTGGGACTGGTGCTATTCAACATCATAATCAGTGACACAGACGATGGCATCAAGTTCACCCTCAGCAAGTTTGCAGTTGCTGAGCGGTGCAGTTAATATACTGGAAGGAAGGGAAGCCATCCAGACAGACCTGGACAGGCTGGAGAAGTGGGACCATGAAAACCCAATGAGGTCCAACAAAGCCAAATGCAGGGTGTATTTATACAAGTGCAGGTATTTATACAAACTGGGGAAGATCTCCTTGAGAGCAGCCCTGTGGAGAAGGACTTGGGGGTCCTGGTGGATGAGAAGCTGGATGTGAGGCAGTAGTGTGCACTTGCAGCCTGGAAGGCCAACTGTGTTCTGGGCTGCATTAAAAAAAAAAAAGGATGGCCAGCAGGGAGAGGGAGGTGATAGTCCCTCTCAGCTCTTCTGAGGCCCCATCTGGAGCACTGCATGAGGCCTGGTGACCTCAGTACAAGAAGGACGTGGAGCTCTCAGAACAGGTACAGAGGAGAGCCACGAAGATGGATCAGAGAGTTGGAGCACCTCTCCTATGAGGAAAGGCTGAGGGGACTGGGCTTGTTTAGACTGGAGAAGAGAAGGCTCTGGGGAGACCTCATTGTGGCTTTCCAGTACTTGAAGGGAACATATAAACATGAACGGGAACGGCTTTTTATGAGGGTGGATAGTGATAGGACAAGGGGGAACGGTCTTAAACAGACAGGGAAGGTTTAGGTTAGATATTAGGAGGAAGTTTTTCACTCAGAGGACGGTGACACACTGGAATGAGGTTGCCATAGGAGGTTGTGGATGCCCCATCCCTGGAGGCATTCAAGGCCAGGCTGGATGTGTTTCTGGGCAGCCTGGTCTGGTGGTTGGCGACCCTGCACATAGCAGGGGCGTTGGAACTAGATGATCTTTGTGGTCCTTTTCAACCCAGGACATTCTGTGATTCTATGATTCTGTAAAATGCATATTGTAAACTAAGCATTTAAGCTTCAGTGCACAGAAATGACTTCTACTTAAAACATATGCTTGCAATATGACTTACAGCCGTTACCTTAAAATGTTCTATTAGCAGTATGAATTCATAAAAGGAAATTAAAATACTGCAGTGCTATCAAAAATGTATCTACATGAAGTTAAAAACTTAAGTTCTTGTAGTACTAACAAAAGCAATGATTATCAGTAGATATAGTTCCAAAACACGTTCTTTATAGTTAATAAAATATATATATCTTCTCATATGTATGTTATATTTTAGGCAACCAAATGCTATCTTTTTTTGCTGTTTCTCACAAGAATTGAGACACTGGTCTTGCATTTCCTAGTTTCTTTAATAACACATTGCAAATTTGTTAACAATACATAAAAATGCCTTAAACATAAGGTGAAAAACAGTCTTCATTTTCCATTCAGTTCTGCCACCAGTACTAGAGAAGAAAGCAACAGTTTTAAACCCCTTTAATTTTTCTGTAGAAAGACAACATGTACACTGAGGCTGGCAAAGAGCAGGACTCTTCATTTCATATATAAGCTGGTTTATGATACATGCAGCTTTGTCACACTTTGTAGGTACCTTGTTTGTGTACAAAAATGAATGTTTTTATCTCTCTTATATCAATTTTATTTTAGCTATCTGAAGGGATTTCTGGTGCTCCATCAAGTATTTCATCAAATTTCTCAGAAATGGATGGAGCTGGCGGTGATTCATCTTGTATACAATAATTAATTGCCATTTTCAGTTGATGGTCAATATAGAACAATGAGATTGGAAATATTTTCTTAAAACAGTATTTCACTTCCTGATGATGTATGGTTTCTGTCATGATTTTGAGGTGTTTTGAAAGAATGCGCCAAATAACGATAGCTGAAGATGCCAGTTACAGGAAATAAGGAAAGCTACATTCTGTTTGAAACCACGGAACAGTTTTGATTAAGTCTGTGTAGTGTAATCCTGGCCATAATTAAACAGCAAGTGGAATTCATAAGCTCACAAAACTTCCTTCACGAAGCCACTGCCTTAAAATATGTAGCTTTAAGTATCTTTAATGAAATCCTCAGAGCAACAAGTAGCTCACTCCCTACAAGTGGATTATTACAGTCTTCATAGCTTTGTGGAAGTTTTAATTGAAGGGCACTACTTAAAGGGATGGTGTGGGATGACTCTAAGGTAAGATTGATCAGTGCAGGCAGAATTTTATTACAAGTGTCAATTAGATTGAAAAGTGTTATAAAAAAGATCATTTGCATAGCTTTAGGGGACAAGGAGATACATTATTCTGAAATCTCCTTTGCTGATTGTTTAGTGATTCTCTAAGGGTAACAGGGAGGAAATATTCCCTCCTGCAAGAGGAGACAGTAGCCACTTTCTGACTGGCTTTGATTTAAAGCTCGTTAATGAGATATGTGCAGCTAATTAAGAGCAAGGAGAATTTAGCTATATACCACAGTGGAGAAGAGCATTTATCAGAGAAGATCAGACTATCACCCTATGGAAGTTCAGTGCTGTGCTACCAAGAATTATTCAGTTCCAATACTGAAGAAGAAGCAATATAGCAAATGGCTAAAGCTGGATAAAGACAACTTTGTCCTCTAGAAAAGCAGGATAACAGTGACAATGCTTTCTCTTAGTATAAAAAAAAAATAAATCAGTTTTTAAAGTTCAGAATCGTAAGGACATTTCATTTTCATCCTTTTTTTTTTTTTTTCCTTTTTTTTTTTTTTTCTGCTGGAGGGAAGGAACAAATTAGCAGACAGAAAGCCCTTGGCCATTGCAATTAGACCTTTTCTTGTACTTAAGCTACATTACGGGACTGTCTACAATAGCATTTTTAGCTGGGAGCATGAGCAGCTTTCTAAGACAGATCTTCCTGCAACCCCCTACTTCCTGTACTTTTATTTCTGTCACTGAGCAATCTGGATTTGCATGAATTAGATTTCCTTCCAATTTAAACATATCTAAAGTACTCGAGGTATGTGTGTAGTCTGTTCCAGCTGCCAATGAGTGTTCAGGCTCTGGACCAGTAGAGCTAATCCAAAGTAGGGATCTGCACTAGTAATGTTGGGATCTTGGCACAGACAATTTCATTTTAGAAATTCAATTAAATCAACTCAACATTCAATGTTCCTTTTGGAGTCTTGAGAGGCATTCAGTTCACCTGAAAGTAGACAAGGATACAGTTTGGTTGCCTAAACAAAAGCATTTGTTGCCGCTTGAGATATCCCAAAATATGCAAAACATCTGCACAGGGCTGATAGCTCTGGCACACAATTTATGGGAGACTCACAGCCTTTTGCATTGGTAGCTGTTTTTCAGGTGGGAAACCTAACAATGCCTAAAATGCATTAAGATGCCTGTTTTTAGGAACAGCCTTGGATAGAGCAGCACATCATGCTAAGGATAAAATATTGTGTTACTTTCTTTGTCAGTTCTCTTCTCCATATCATCCACATATATTTTTGGCTTAATGAGAGGTAGTGAGTATTAACTGTCCTATGGAATTAGTGTGAAAGTAAAATATTTGTGAAAAATATTTATAAGTAAGACTTCTGCCATTCTGTGCCTTTTGCAACAGATGGCTCTGCAGCAATGACTATGTTTATGGTAAGAAAAAGAATGTTGTGTAACTTTGGAACTTTTCTATGCAAAGCAAAGGTAAGGCACATTTTTAATTTTCCATTCTGTGTTATTTCATCTCCCAGTTGTATTTTGCCCCAAGGTAAGTTATAATGTTCTTCAGGGAGTTGTGATCATTATCTTTACAGAGATTGCAAGTAGGAATCCATCTTAGTACTTTCATTTCAAATTTTATTTTATAAAGATTTCAGGAAGTAGGTTTGTGTTTGTGGTGATTTTTTTTTTTTTTAATAAGAAGCTGTTTTATTACAATTATCTGCAGTTCATAAGTTGTACCTTTGATAACTCATGCAGTCCTTTTTTTGGATTATGTGAACTGAAATTCTAAAACTACAATAAAAAAAAATAAAGAGAAAATTGAAAATGATGGCTTGAAACCAATTAGCTAAACTTTGGCTGGCACAGTGATGTGAATATTCCTATTTCTATTAGGAACATTTCACTTAATGCACTGTAAGTGGCGTTCAGGGGGACATATTCATACTTTGTGTAAGCTGTTGTTGCACATCGTTCTCCCACTTCTGCAACTTCCAGCTGACAAACTTCAAGATATTAAAGCTGCTCTTGATGTTCATCCCTCTTTGTATTACTTTGATCTTTGTACAATTCATTTTTAAACCATTTTCTTTACTGCAATCTCCAGAGTCATTTACCTGTTTACATAAAACATTGCAACATTGCTCCGTCAGTGACAATGCAACTTCACATCACCAGCAAATGTCACTTGAACATGGCTATATTACTTGACTAACTCAGAAGTTAAAACATTAAAAAAGTTTGGTCTCACGTTCTTAGGAAAATCTAGTAAAAGCCTCTTTCCTGTTCAATAAATACCACTGGGACACAACCTGTTGAGTTATTTCTATTTTCCAATTTTCACACTAATTTCTGATATGATAAAAATTTTGCTGAAAAATTTTAATCCATTATATTTCTTACTTCTAGTGAATGATTTATCATGTATCAGTGAAGTTACCAAATCAATCTAATGTCCCTTTGAAAACTTTAGTCTCTCATCAAATATGCCGTAATATTTAGGATAGATTTCTCCTCTTAACATACAGAAAATTATTTTGATGTGCTCTTAAACACAATTCCTTCAGCTGGATAAATTTATGAAAAATATTGTTTTGACACCAGAGCTTTTTCAGGTAGCTTGTCAGCAATTCATATTTGATTTGCAAGGGGCCAAACTGAACAAGCAAAAACTATAATGTCATCACATATATTCATTTACTGGTTTTGATAATTGACTGGAATGTAATGAAGAGATAAGAATTTGGTTCTGTGCCTGTGGATGAGCCCACCTGCCTGTGTTCAAATTAGCTTCAGAATCACAGAATCTTGAAGTCATAAAAATGTTGATTGGAAGGGATCTCAAGAGATCATCTAGGCCAATGTCCTTCTTGAAGTAGGACTACCACCATTGTTGCATTAGGTCAGGCAATTACAGATTTTGGTGGAGGAAATTTCTTGTGTATTGCTTGAGTGCTTTAAAGTTCAAGGAGAGCAAAAACAAATGGGTCATGAGTAAGTGTGATCTGAAATTCTGATTTGCACTTGAATGAATACTCACAGATCTTATTCTTATTTTTCCCTTGGGCCATGAAAAATACAGGCACTGATTACTGAGAACTCTCTAAACTGACTGTTTTGTATGGTTTGTGTTTGCCATGTAAATGTATAGTGTTTAATACTGTATCTATACAAATATAACGCTGATTGACAAACTTGCCCAGAAACAGAATCATCTCCTATGGGGAGAAAGTCATTAACATTTTAAAAAACAAAATCCTACAGGAAAGCTGAACAGTCACTGTGAGGGAAAGTGGTACTTTGAAATGTGTGAAGGTATGAGCAGTCAATATTAAGGATTTCTTTGTTTTTACTGGAGCAAAATTCAAGGATTTTTTTTTTTTTCAATAAGAAACACTTGATATGCAAACTAGAAGAATTCAAAAAGGGTTGAGGAATAATTAATTTTATGAGATCTATTGGAACATAAAAACAGAATTGTAAATTACATATTTAAATTTTTTAAAATAAGAAAATGTACAACATGTTAAAGAAGCCTTTAGGAGCTGAGCTCCACAGAGGACTAAGGGGGAAGGATACTTGCTCTGAATACAACCTACTTGATCGCAAGTTTCCAGAAAGCAATCCTACAAGTCAAAAAATATGCTGCTGCTCAGGGAGAAAAAATGCTATTTATTAGATAAGTATTTTATATGTAGGTAACCTACACAGCATGAGTGAGATATCAGCTGAGATAGTATTATTTGCTGTAATTTCCTGTCTTGTAGAATGAGAGAATAATTTCCAAGCAATTGTAAAGGAAGATGTTGGTTCGCACAGCACCAAGGAGAGAATTGCTGACAGCATGAGCAAGAAGTATGAGAGTTTTGTTTTTAATAACAGTTTGCTTTGTTTTCCAATTTCTTTTTCAGTCACTGTGCACCCTCATCAGATAAGGCTTCTACATGCTTCTGGATGCTCTCTATTTACTTTGCATCCATTGATCTGTATACCATTCTCTTTCTTTTTTCTTTCCTTCTTTCCTTCTTTCTTTCTTTCTTTCTTTTTTTTTTTTTTTTTTTTTTTTGTAATCCCCTTCATCTTTGGTCTTTTTATTTTTTCTCTTTCAGATCTGCTTCTTCTCCATCCTGCTAGAATGAGAAACATTTTCTCAGAGTCTATGTTCCATAGCCCTTAAAACAATTGGATTTTTGAGCACCTTTCCAATGTTCTGCTTGTCCAAAAAATAACACCGATCATTTTGATCAAGTGTATCAATTTGATCAATTCTCATGCTCTTAAAATACTGAACAAATATAATCAGGAGTGTACAAAAAGTCATGCTTGATTCTACACGCTGGATGAAAACAGATACCTATAACTCACTATTGTTTATTGTAAGACCTGTAGACAAGCTTTCAAATTGCACCTTCATGAAGCTATAGAAGCCTCACTTTGCTGTGACACATCTAAGTCAGAACATGAAAGCTGTGGGGCAGGCCTGCAATACAGTAATTTGCATCCCATTAACATCATGAACTGAGAGCTCTCTGTGTGATCCCTGGGCCATGGATTTACTGCAAGCTTCTCTCTGCAGAACTGGGACTTGATCAGACTCTACAAAAGCAGGAGGGGATCCTACAAGCCTCCCACTAGCCATTTGCAGACTGACTGCTGACAAGTAGAACCAAGCATGAAATTATCAACATTTTACAGGCTGGTTTAGCCTGGATCTGTGACTAGCAGGACAGACGGATTTCGCAAAATCCGCGCCTCCAAAAAAGGGAAACAGGGGACCTCAAAATAATTAAAAACAGCAGCAACAATCTGAGGAGAAACAAACTAATTTACTAGATATAGTATCGGAATGCAAGATAACACACTATAATACAATATAATTAGAATTGAAGTTAATAAATCAAATATAATGAGAGAGAGTGTCTGTAAGGTGGATAGGCCTCACTATAACACTGAGGTGAGATGTGCAGTCTGGTTGAGCAGCAAGGAGGAGAGCCTGCCGAAGAGAGAGATATCAGGTGACCTTGCCAGTAGTTGTATCTCCTTTCTGACTGCAAAGCCCCCTGGGGTATGTAGTTCTTCTTCTCTCCTGGACAGGTACCCAGAACAGGAGCACCAACACCTTAACTCCCAGTGCACTACATGATATTATGATGTGTAATACTGATAACCAAAAATCATAAAACCATGACACAAATGTAGATTATACTTAAAGGCAAGCTCTTTACCTTGTTGCTTAGGTGTGCCTAAATGAGATTTGTTTTGAAATGCACCAATCAAGGAACCAGAAATGCAATTTCCATAACGTCTCTTTTCTCTCTAGAACTATATCACTAAGATTTCTCCCTCCACCATCATTCCTATGATGACTTACAGATAAGGCTGATATTTCTTCTCAGTTCATCGGAGCATCAGCACATTTCCTGAAGTCAGGGCCTTCTGATCAGAAAGTCACTGAAGGTACAATTCCACTTAATGATTTCTCTAGCAGCAAGAGAGTTTCCAGGGCAGTCTGCATGATCCTCTCCCTCGCTTGCCAGAAGTTACTGCCTGTACAGCAGTACATGTTCAACTGCTTGTGTAGTGGTGATACAGAATTGATCATTGCAATGATCCATGCTTGTACAAGCATTCTGGAGACAAGGGGGTAAGATGCCAAAGATTACTTCTCAGCAGAGGTAACTTGTGCATACACTCAATGTTATTTGATACATGCAATATTCTAGACTAGCAGTATTTGTGGAACTATAAGGAATCTTCTGGGCATTTAATCAGAACAAATGGCAACATACAACACATAACAAAGCACATTCCCCTATTATTTTTAATGACAAATGACTTGTCTCCTGGTTCCTCCAGCCAATATTTGGGATTTTTGAATTTTTTACAGATTATTTAACTTGAGTTTAATACAGCTTTCCTGTCATCTATTCAAACACCATATCACGTAGTGTGATTGTCTTTTAGGTATGACTTGCCTGGCTTTTGATGTTTTACCTTGTTTTACCTTGTCAGCTGCCTGCTGGCTCCACAATCTCTGGATATTTTTCTACTCCATTCCTGCTTATTCCCTCAGCCTCTCTTCCACAATTCAACCTTAAGTAATTATCTTCCCTTCTCCTCCTTTACAGTTTTAACCCTCCTTTTAACCCTCTCCTTCTTGGATTTCGGTATAGGTTCCACTTTCAAGGAAAACTGTGGGAGCTTTTTGTGTCCTGCTCTTCTCTTCAGCCAAATATGCAAGGCTGGAGCAAGCGAAAAAGCAAGTTAAGTGCTTTCCAATAGTACTGTGCTTGCAAAGGAGATGAACACTTTTTCTTCCACCAAGAGAGTGGTCCTTGAAAGTCAGCTGCAGTTCTCATATCTTGCCCATGACAGTTTTTATAGTGACATTTATTATATGTCAGACACTTATAGCAATGCAAATCAGTGAAATATCTCACTGGTTTAAGGAAGAACTTCAGAGATCTAGCGGTAGAAACACAAAGTTTCTTTAAGACCACTTGGGATCTGACTCAAAGTTGACTGGAGGCATCTGGAATCTTTCACTTGCTTTCAATAGGTTTAGGATCAATTGTGGCAGAAGATGAACCTTTGCTTTGCTTAGTCTATCTGCTCTATTTATAAATACATTTACTGATGCAATGGAGGAGGACTGCAGTGTTGGATTACTCACTGCAAACAGAGATGTTTTATATCTGTAGGTAAAAAATATGAATCCCATGGCAGGTAATTTTGTTTACTAGCATGCAAAATTATGAAAAAGTTAGAAGTAATGCAAAAGTGAAGTGGATGTTTCTGCTGAAATAAACAATGGTTTAGAAAGAGTAATTTTTCCTGGGAGTTTTCAGAAAGTTCAATATGGCAGGTCTAATCCTGTTTAATGTGAATTACACATGCAACCACTGGCATACCCAATGCATTTTAAATAGAAACGGTGCATCACTTGAAATATGAAGTCCATTGTATCTTTGCAGTTTGTCACATATAATCACTTATATAAGTTAAACATTTGATTTTAATGGAGGTGTGGTCATCTCCCAGCCCCTCCTTTGGAATACTGGCTTTGTAAATGTTTTTTAACCAGAAAAACTTAATGTACTGAATTGAATTTTGCAGGTTTATAAATTACTTTTTAATGATTTGGGATCCCAGTGAATTTATCTGCTGTGTGCAGAATGCACATTTGTTTGTAATCTAGAATCATATTTTACACGTTTGAAAAGTGCATAGCAAATAATTTTAATTAGTTTTAAAGAACAAGTTGATGTTACATATTGCGCTTGTTGCCTTAGAAGATTGTGTTCGTTTTTATGATGCAGATATTCATGCACTTTTTCCTTAATAAGGTAAAAGTTGTAGAAAACATGCATCTGAGATTTTGTAATTAAGTACTCAATTTGAACACACAAATGCCAGAAGTAATGATTCTTGGAATTTTATCATTTGTAGTAATCTTTTCATAGTAAAAAAAGGCAAGTAATACAGTGACCAAACAAAATTAGAACCACAAATCAGACAAGTCATTTATTTGTATATATATATATATATAACAATCTATCCCTACTTATTTCAATTTCTTCATTTTTCCTTTGCTTTGTTTTTAAAATGTGTTCATACTCCCTTATTACTCTTTTTGTTAACCCAGAAACACAGCCTTTGAATCTAAACAATTTTTCAATTCCTTTTGCTTCTTGCCTCCTTACTTCTTGTCAGACTGTGTGAGATTTTGTTACCAATTCAAACCAACTTCTTTACTGTATTTTGCAATTAAACTGCAAGCTTCTCAGAAAAATGCATCAGTAACTATGTAACTATGAAGCCCTACCTATTGGAGTCATATGAGAAAACAAACAAAGGGTAAAAATTAGGATGGAAAAATAAACTGCTTTTAATTTCTAGAAACATGGAATAAATGACTTATTCATTGTTGCTTTGGTTTTGTGAGCTTTACAACACTTTACCATGGCCTAAGGGCAAACAAAACAAGTTGGCTGATTCCTTCCCATCTCTGAGCCAGAACAATGAATACTGTTTATGATTTCTAGGAACAGAGTTAAAATACACGAGTGTCTGAATGTGTCCAGTGTTATCACAAACATAGTTTGAAAAAACCAAATTGCTTTCACAGGATATATGAAAACAATCATCTTAGGTTATTATCTCTTACTATCTCTTCCCTGGAACATTTAAATGACGTTGGTAATCACTAAAATACTGATCTGGAATTTGGAGCACAGTGATATTCTGGACACATACTCATAAGGGTAATTGTACCGCTATGTAAGCCCAGTGTACACAATTATTTGGAAGCCAGGTATAGCTGTAAGATTCAAGACCGTCTGAAAGATACAGTTCTAGCTTAAATGGAGATCAAGCAGCATTCAAGTTTCCAGCCACACAGGATCAGCAGGTTGAAGTGAAGTCTTAGAAGCACAGTTCTGTAAAATGTACAAAATAGAGAAAACCTAATCTCCATAAATTTCTATACAGAGAATATAAGGTCATACTCTAACATGCCAGGATTACTTACAGAAGTATTACAACATCAGACCTACTTCAGTTAAGCGTGAAATCACAGAATATCCTGAGTTGGAAGGAACCCACAAGGATCACTGTGTCGAAAAGCCTAGGTGGGCACTGCATAGTGTGAGAATCCTTCTTTGTTTTTTTTTTTTTTTTTGGCTCAAAGCTTGCTTCCTGAGGTATTTTGTTGAGGAGGCAAGTGATGGGTGTTGTGTGGCAATCAACATCGCTGTGTGGACAATTTTACATCTTTGGAGCTGCTTGCCTTCAGAAGATAGTGCTCAGGACTGTTTACTGGCAGAAGATCTAGCCTGTGACCAAATAACTCCTGTTTGCTATGGAAGGCTGGGGGATGATACCATTGTATGCTGCGAAGGCAAGATACAAGTTGGTGCCTCCCTGCTTCCTCTTATCTGCTGGTAAGGCCAGAAAGATAAGAACAAAGGAGTTTCCTGCTGAGGCCCCAGAGCCAGAAGCTGCCACTCAAAGGAGAGCTGACTCAACCACTTTTGGATTTGAGCTGTCACTGCAAAGACAACTGACTCAACCACTTTGAAACCATTGAAAAGGGGCCATCATCTCCATGGTCATTGTTGTCATCAATAGAACAACAATGCCCGACGACCCACCGCTACTGAAGATCAAAGACTGAACAACGAACCACGCTGGATCCATGGTGGTGACTATGTCCCTCTTTCTGCCTATAAAGACTCCTTGCTTCTTCTTTTCTATCTTTTCTATCGCCCTCCTTCCCTTCCCCCATTACCCTAATTCATAATAGTGTCCGTCCTCCCCTTCCGCATTTCCCTGATTAAGATTTGGAATAAACTGATCGGACCAACATTTGAACCGTTGCTTCTTAATCTCATGCTGGGTATATAGATAATAAAAGAACCTCCTCTCCCTCCTATAAATTGGAGCGAGACATTTATTTAATGGCGTAGTCGGCAGGATACCCTCTGTGAGAGTGCTGTCTTCCACATATAGTTTGAAAATTTTTTTTCTGTGTGCACCTCCTGGAGTTGCAAGGAGCGATAGTTTTGAAAATTTAGACGTGAGTCCTTCTCCAGGAAGACCGCTCCATATTCTGAAACTTTACCTTTTATGTGTGTACCTCTCGGGGACGTATTTTGAATACTTGCATTTTGTTTAATGCGTGTGTGCCTCCTCGGGAAGACTTCTCTGATTATTTGGTAACTGAAGTGCGAAACTTGAACCTTTTGTGTGTGTGTGTGTGTGTCTGCATGCACGCACCTCTTGGGGAAGTGAGGAAGTGATATTTTGTTACTTGAACGTGTGTGCCTCTACAAGAAATTTTATTTACTCTATTGAAACCTAGAAAGTGTTACTTTAGCTTCACATTTTTTGTGCTCCCCCAAAGAAAGGGAGGAACGATTGGAGCATTTGCATTTGTTTAGGTGTGGTGTATCTCCCTGGGAGGAGCGGTGAGGAGTAACTGAGCTTTTGAATACGTGTACCTCCTCCTCCCTTAGTATAGATCTTTCATTGTATTAAGAAATGAGTAATAGTATTGCCAGTATGAAAAGTGAAAATGTGTTATTTGACCTTTTAGAAAAGCATGGTGCTCGTCCCTCTTTATCAGGGGTGGACTGGGCATGCCAAAATTGGCATAATTTGCAGAGTGTTTCGGACCGCATTAGTATCTTACAGAATGAGGCTCGTACACGAGCTGGAAAAGGAAAGTCGTTTATTTGTGCTGTACTCGGGGCTGCTTTAAAAGCTGCTGTGGATTTCCGAAATGAAAAGCATTCAGCAGAACTCCAAACCATAGAAGCACTACAGGAATCGGTTAGAGCTACACAAGAATTGGTAAAAACTCTGCAGAATCAAATAGTTAATCTTGAGGAACAATTAGAAAGAGAGAAACGTAATTCGGCTTTGTTGCAAATGGCTTTTAAGGAACTGCTAACGTGTAAGCATGCCAGCCACACCGTCACCCATAGTTTGCCTCGAGAAAAAACTTTTCCTCAGGTGGAACTACCAGGAATGAAGGAAAGGCTAGATAAATTAGAAACTCTAATAGCCCCATTGCGTCCTTTGATAAAAACTGAATACACATTCGATAACAGTGAGGATCTAGATCCTCAAATGAATGTTAAAGAAATTCCCTTCTCAGCCACTGAACTAGCAAAATTGAAAAAGGATTTTAGCCACTCTCCAAAGGAATCAGAGACAGAATATATATGGAGGGTGAGTCTCACTGGTGGCGACCAGATTCGGTTAACAGAAAAGGAAGCAGAAGGTTATTGGGGACCAGGAGTATTTTTAACTACTGGCAACAGTCTTGCTCCCTGGTCCTTAACACAAAGGGCTGCCTATTGGGCAGGTGGTCTCAACCCTTTAGAAAGGGGAGACCCTCTTGCCATTACTGGAACAACTGATCAGTTAGTAGAGAGTGTTCAAAAGGCTGCTTGTCTCCAAATGATGTATGATAGAAAGCTGCAGCCACACCATGAATCACCTATGATGATGCCTGTTGATCCTGAGAGAATGACTGCTTTAATTAGGGGGCTTCCAGAGTCGTTGAAACCTATAGGTATTCAACTGCAAGGAAAAATAGAGGCTATGTCTCAGGGAGAGAGAGAGCGAGACACATAGCCATGTTAAGTTACTTAATGATGTGTATAGGCAAGGGTTTTGAGAAAAAAAAAAAGGTTTTGAGAAAAGATAACATGGCAGATATGTTACCATGTTACTGGATACCAGCTAACTTCACTCAAAGCCACAAATCTCATAAAACAAAACACAGTTTGTCCAGGTAGGGTTTGAACAGGCTGGTATGTCTTTGTTTTACTGTATATTTTATCTCAGACAAATGTTTGGATGTGAGCTGAAATAAAAATGCTAGAGCTGATTTATGTATGGCTTTTATATGCATTATTCTATTTTAACGATCTTGTATTTGCAAGAAACAGAAAAATCAGTTGCAACTTGTGTGCAATCATTTGTTCACATTAATCCTCTTCCCACCATTTCATTGAGAGATTCAAAGTTACTAAACCAGGATCAATTGATAGAAGAAAAATCTTACATTTACATCAGAAAACATTTCTGCACATCATTTATTACACTGAAAAGACAAGCTTTACCATTTCATAAGGGCAATATGTAACCAGATTAAATGCTTAAATTGTGTTACATTTTTTTTTTGTATTATTCAGGTGTATAAAATTAATGTGAAACTAGATCCTCTTGAGACTCTTGCAAGAATCATTTCTAAGTATTCCTGCTGAAATCAATCTAAAAATATTTACCACTGTGTAAGTCATGTAATAGGAGCATGTATCTTAGTTAGATCTTGCCAATATTAAAGAGATTTACAAAAATAGAGCCTATTTGGTGTAGTGCATTCCTTCTACACATTGGAAGTGTTATTAATGGATTAGCAGATCAGAAATTTAATCTGTACAGTAACTAAAAAAGATAGTTTATCACAAAGTTCTGTGATTGCAGCTGGATTTCTCTGGTTACATTAAAAAGTTAGGATGTGCATGCACTTCTGTGTGTATTTATATTTATATGTATATAAATATATTTAAAAACTAAAACTAAAGTGCTTCCTTGCCCTTAAAAAAGCTCTCTTTTTAGATTTTTCAGAAATTGTATCTTTAACACATTTCCAATGCATTTTCATTAATAATTTATTTCACCATCTTACGAATCCACTTCAAGTCACAAACAATAACAAGCACAGTTAGACTGCCTACAAATGTAGCCTCTTTTCAGTGACTTCCAAATACATGGGGATTTAGTTCAATAAGACAGTGCACCTGAAAGACAAAAGAACTCAAGTGAACCAAACTGAAAATCACAACAGATGTAGACTTCTGAGCAGACAAAGTGCCTATGCATACCAGTGTTGGGCTGTACTCAAACAAGACCAGCAGCAGCACTTTGCATTCAACTTTTATTTTTGCAAAAGTAGGACGCTGTACTTTTCTTGATTGCATGTTTTATTTGAGATTTAAGAATTAGTTCTAAATGGCCTGACCATCTCTCTGTCTCATTTTCTACTCCTTACTATTTTATGGTGTATGTATCTTTCCATCTCTTACATCTTTTTCTATTCACAGAACTACTCCCCAGCTAATTTATGTGCCACATATGAAGTCAGATCCAGTTCTTATTCAGGAATGTCTAGTAACCTTGGCTTCTAACAGAATACCCAATCATTTTTCAGAAAGATAATTTGTACTGCTACATACGTAGTACGTTTGGCCCATGAACTGTAATTGGTGAAATGGGCATAGCGTATCTTGATTTGCAGTGGAATAAAATCTGGTGGTTGGGGTTGTTTTTTTTTGTTTGTTTGTTTGTTTGTTTTTTAGTCTACAGCTTTTGTGGAAGTTACAGGTTGTTATAAGGTCTAAGTCACAAAATAGTGATAACATCACAAAAGAATATCTGCTGACTTCATCATTCTCGCCATTTGTTGTGGTTTTTAATATCACAGGTAAATAACAATGTAAGCACCATGTACACAATTTGAAAGGCAAAGTATATATAAAAATGTGTATAAATATACATGTATGTGTATAAATATATATCTATAAAGCATATATCAAAGCACAGCTGAAAGTAGATGCATACCTAGAGCAGCAAGACTTTATTTTCTTTCTTTCTTAGTGTTAAAATGTAAGTTTACAAAGATACTCATAAATACTACGTGCATCAGCATGTCTCTAGGCTCACTGCCTAGAATGGGGATCATTCTCACTAGCATGCCAAGAGCAGGCAATTGGAAACACCAAGGGAAAAGAGTGTACTTCAAAGTCTGGATATACGAAACCTATGTTACTTTTTCAGCTAGCACTGTTTGGCTGTGAAACTCGGCTCTGGCCCCTGAAATCACCTTCTCTTTGTCAGCCAGACAGTCCTTTCTTGTAACAGCCCAAACATTAAAAGCCACTTAGAATCAGATGACAAAAGTCCTGGATTCCTTTTTGTTTCTTTAGAATCATAAGTAGCCTCAATTTCCAGATATATGCCTGTTCAGAAAACTAAAGGTGAGGAGGAGAAGGTGTAAAGCTGACTTGCTGTTCAGAATTGTAATATTCATGACCTAAAATGAAATGGATCATTGAGGTCCAATGCAACATTTTTTGTCTAAACCATCAACTATTAGGAGAGCTAAATTAAAAGAGAATGAACATTATTTTATTTATACAGAATAGGGAAATGCCAATGTCTTTTTTTTCTGTAATACACCAGAAAAGCTTGAAATGCAGGCACCAATAAAAATAAAAGACCACTTATAAGGTATTCTGCTTGAATTGTTTCAGCTTGCATGGTATTCTCCTGACACTGGATACCAACAATAGTTAACTTCCTTGCCATCTAGAAATACAACTTTCACTACTGCAGTAGAAGATAAGCAGTATGAGCAGTAATGAGTATCTTTAGATTTATCCCTAAACTGAAAAGCACATTAAACAGGATATCTGCTAATTTCTATGAGACTCGCCCTACTTCCCTCTAATCAAAGGCGTAGAGAACGCAGTCCAAATTTACGAGGGAAGTATGTGAAAGGTAGGTATAAGGTATACTAGTTTATGATCAGAATAATTAATTTTTTTATTTCCACATCCTGGCAGATCAATTTGGAAGAATCTGGAGTCAGAAGTCAACAGTTTTCAATACAGGTTGAAGTTACATTCAATCTATAGCCCAGAACAAGTTAAAAGGAAACACCACCAGCGTGTTTCTGCCTTTCAAAGTTAGGACGCATACAATTCTTGATTTATGTGAGATGAGACAAGACACTTTGGGAGAGTAGCTAACCAGAAATATTTTTGCAGACTGTAGGGCTTAATAACAACTAGCAACTTTATGAATTGAAAATATTTTTGAAGGTAGGAGGGATTTGCATTCATGCTGACAGCTTCTGTATCAAGTTTAGCCCAGTGGGAATTGAAACCGCTGAGATATTAAACCTTGAAAAGAGGGATTTATAATGGAAAGGCTGACAGAACTTTAATTATAGCCAGTAGCAGTTTAAGCATACTTAAATGTACTGTGTTTTTGTAAGGACATTATAAAAACTAAAGGGATAGAGGTCACACATTAGATTGTGCTGGAGTAACCACTGGAACATCTAAGCCTTTAGGCCACTTCTTGGCTACTGAAAGATAAAAAGTTGAGTACCTGAGATTCTAGGTTATATTAGACAACAAGATCTCATGTTTTTAAAAATTATTTCACTAAAAATATCCACATATGTGTATTTTCTCAGGAATGTATAATTGTAGTCTTATAGCCTTATACAAATACACAAAAATATCAGAATAATGATAAAAAAAATCTTTTCTTTATCCAGCCAATTTTATGCTCAAGCTGAATAGTGCATTATCATAGTAGCAAGAATATCCCATGCTACAGAAAATCTGCTATCCTGTACTTTTGTGGTAACTTCATAAGTTGTGCATTTTAAGGCTCTCAGTTTATAATATTGTTAGGTACTATATATTCATAATTACATATATCTTGCTTATAAGCTAGATTTAGATTTAAACTATTTATAAAACAGGAATTTAATACTATAGAATGTAGTCATATTGGCATCTCTAGTAATTAATTGGTCTATAAGTATACAGACCAGATATGTCTCGATCATGGCATTGAGTTTAGGACATGAGACCTAGAATCAATAGACAGCAAATTTATCTCCTGAAGGGGTTATAGTGATTGAAGAGGTCTCAGTAGAAAGAATTAATTACAAAACTCAGGTGGACTGAACCTACTTCTGATTCTGAAGGAATTCTTGAAGGGCTATTAAAATTAGTTTGGATGAAACAGCACGTCTAAATAATCCAAGTTACCCAAATAGGCATCAACAAGGAGTCATACAAATTTTTTAAGTTACTTACTTATATTTTTTAGTACATTGCTTAATTTAATGCAATTAATGACTTGTCAATATGTCTGGCTCTTCCACTTCAACCGAGAATGCTAGACCACTGACTTTTCTGCTAATGTTGTTTCTAAGAGGTTAGTTTATGGGAAGCTATTTTGAGATGGAAGAAGAACACATTCCAACTTTACTCTGTGCCCTCAGCAGTCCAGAGTTTATGAAGATTTAGCTTGCCCAGCTTAACACAACACTACTACACATGGCACACATGTCAGCTCTTTCACAGACTTATCTTCGATAGGCAGGACCAAGTCAAGAATGAATGACTTCCTAGTGTGAAGAGCAGAAGACAGATTTTCTTTGCTTTGAACTGCAGTAACATTTCCAGTACTATTATGTTTCATGATTCAGCATGACTCATCATGAGTCAGGCTGATTTACACTTCAGCTGTCTCTAGGCCATGCCATGAAAATTCATGGATATGTTTGCTGTATTTTGGCAAAAGGAGTGAGCTGAAAGTGTAGGACCTTGTGCAGGGCTATGCTGCAATGCTGGAGGTAATGCCACAGTGTCAGTAATTTGTAAAAGAATACCAAGAGGAAAGAAGACAGTCATCAGGTATTGCAGATTGAGAGGAACCATATCCTATACATACCCCATATTTCATACCCCATACTGAAAACTTCCAAGGAAAATGTAGGTATGCCATTCTATTGACATTCTTCAACACTTGCTGAATGTTTATGGAGACAAAACAGTAGGTGTGAGCACTCACAGGTGGCGGGTGGTGCTTTTCAGCAGAGGTGGGTCACCTCTGCTGGACCAGATTTTTCACAAGCGTGACATGCAGGCTCTTGTTCAATGATGGCAAAAATACACAGCTAATGGTAGTGACTAAGTTGAAAAACTCCTTTGTAGCTGAGAATTTGCTCTATCAAACAGTGTTATTGCGCTCTATGTATCTGCCGCAGTTTCCATGAAAATAAACAGGAGGCATTACTTTTGGAGTAACCTACATATATGCAGCTCAGGACAATTCCTCTTCAGTCAGCATGGCTCAGGCAAGTCAAAAGGTTGGACACTCATACACTAGACATATGTATTTCATTGCCCTTGTCAAACTGAATAACCAGCCAAAGATTCAGGACCTTTCAATTTGCTCTTGTAATGAGGTGATTACTCTCGGAGTCATGTTTTTCTTTAGTGTGATTTTGTTTTCCTACATATATCGAAAGATATACCACATCTCGTAACACCATTTTTATTTTGGTCAACAACCTTCAAAGATCTTCTTGTACAAGATTTTTCTCCTAGAATTTTCCCACATAGGTCTCTTTGGAATCATGCTCCCCCCTGTTTCTCCCAGGCAATCAAACTCCACAAGTCTGTTTCCGCATGTGAATCCCAACACCATTTTACACACAAAGAGGTCACAGAATCAGAATGGCCAGGGTTGGAAGAGACCTCAAGGATCATGAAGCTCCAACCCCCCTGCCACATGCAGGGCCAACAACCCCCACATTTAATACTAGACCAGGCTGCCCGGGGCCCCATCCAATCTGGCCTTGAACACCTCCAGGGATGGGGCATCCACAACCTCTCTGGGCAGCCTGTTCCAGCACCTCACCACTCTCACAGTAAAGAAATTCTCCCTGACATCCAACCTAAATCTTCCCTCCATCAACTTAAAACCATTCCCCTTGTCCTGCAGTTATCTACTCTTTCAAATGGTTGATTCCCCTCTTGTTTGTAGGCTCCCTTTAGGTTCTGAAAGGCTGCAGTGAGGTCACTCCGCAGCCTTCTTTTCTCCAGGCTGAACAAGCCCAGCTCCCTCAGCCTGTCCTTGTAGGGGCGGTGCTCCAGTCCCCTCATCATCTTCGTGGCTCTCCTCTGGACCCTCTCCAACAGCTCCCTGTCTTTTTTGTACTGGGGGCTCCCGACCTGGACTCAGTACTCCAGATGGGGCCTCACAAGAGCAGAGTAGAGGGGGACAATCACTTCCCCATCCCTGCTGGCCACGCCTCTTCTGATGGAGCCCAGGATACCATTTGCTTTCTGAGCTGCTAGGGCACACTGCTGGCTCATGTTCAGCTTTTCATCCATCAGGACCCCCAGGTCCTTTTCTTCAGAGCTGCTCTCAAGGACCGCTCCTTCCAGTCTGAATGGATGCCTGGCATTCCTCCAGCCCAAGTGCAAAACCTCGCACTTTGCTGTGTTGAACCTCATTAGGTTCAGCCAGGCCCACCTTTCAAGCCTGTTGAGGTCCCTCTGAACGGCATCCCTTCTTTCCACCATGTCAACTGCACCACTCAGCTTGGTGTCATCAGCAAACTTGCTGAGGGTGCCCTCGAGTCCGTCATCGATGTCAAAGAGCACCGGTCTCAAGACAAGACCCCTGGGGGACACCGCACGTCACCGGCTTCCATCTGGACATGGAACCGGTGATGACCACCCTCTGTCTGCGGCCTTTCAACCAATTTCTTATCCATTGAGTGATCCACACATCAAATCCACATGCCTCCAATTTGGAAATAAGGATGTGGAGGGGGACCATGTCAAAGGCCTTGCTCAAGTCCAGGTAAATGACATTGGTTGCCTTGCCCTTGTCCAGCAATGCCATCACTCCATCACAGAAGGCCATCAGATTGGTTAAGTATGACCTTCCCCTGGTGAAGCCATGCTGGCTGTCTCAGATCACATGTTCATTCCTCTTGTGATCAAGCATGTCATCCAGGAGGATCTGTTCCATTATCTTTCCAGGCACAGAGGTGAGACTCACTGGCCTGCAGTTCCCTGGGTCCTCCTAGCTTCCTTTCTTGTAAATGGGAGTGACGTGACTCTTCCTCCAGTCATCCAGGACCTTATCTGACACCCACCACTTCTCAAATATGATGGAGAGCAGCTCGGCAACCACTTCAGCCAGCTCTTTCAGAACCCTGGGATGCACACCATCTGGATCCATAGACTTGTACACATTCAGTCTCATGAGGCAGTCTCGGACCTACTCTGCCCTTACAGTGAGGGGGGGATTTACCACCCTGGTCTCCACCTAGAGGTTTAGGGATGCAGGGCTCAGGGTCATGACAAATGCTAGAATCCTGGCCGCCAGTGAAGACTGAGGCAAAGAACTCATTCAGTACCTAAGCCTTCTCCTTATCCGTTGAACCCAATTCTCCTTTTACATTTACCAAAGGAGGTACACTTGCTTTGGCCTGTCTCTTCTGGCCAGTGTAGCTGTAGAATTGTTTTTCACATCCCTCACCAAGTTCAGTTCCGCCTGCACCTTGGCTTTCCTGTTCCCACGTTAGCAAGTCCGGACGGCATCCCTGTATTCTTCCCAGATATACCCAGGAGATCCCAGAGATCAAATTCTTGAGGAGGCTGTATGAAGTGGAATGGAGGCAGATGATAGAAAGAGATGGAAGAAAGCAGTGATGTGAATCTGTCTTTCAGAGCTATTTCAAATTAACTCTTCATGAGTCCAAAATGCCAAAGCGAGAGCGGGTAAATGGAGAGGTAGCCAGAGCCTTTAGACACAGTGCTTGAGTAAAATGCTATGCAAATGATTTTCTGACCTAGGGTTGGGATATCCACTTTCATGGGGACTGCAGCAGTGCAGAGTGTTGGCAATGGATTTGCCAGGCATCTCTGCAGCAACATCAGATTCCAGATATACAGATTTGTGGACTTAGAGAATTTTCTTTGCTTCCTAGTGGTTTGAAAATCCACTATGGAGGCCTTAGGAGAACATGGTTTTGCATTTAAAAAAAACATGGAAAGAATTTCATGAGTTTTAGCATACTTTTGACCATTTCATTCAAAATCAGTTAATTAAACTCCAGAGATGAGGAAGACATATTGAAACATTAGGAACATTGACCTTTTCCCTTGATTGTCACCTTATTTAAATACTTCCAGGTTTAATTAACTGACTTGGAATGAATTGATATAGGGTTACTGTCACTTATAATTTTTCCTCTTTGAAATGCACCTGTTCCATGCATTTGGTGTAGCCTCCTAATTATTAAAATGAACAGTTTTAAAAGCTGGATTTTCATTTCTAAGTGTCTAACAACTGGCATATTTTTACAATCGGAAACATTTAGTAGGAAAAATGGTATATAGTGTACACATAAATACATGTATTCATGCAAAAGTATAACAAATACACTTATCCAGATCTGCCATTGATGAAAAGCTAGCTTTCAGGAAGGCAGGGGACAAACTGTGATCAACTAGAGCAAGGTGCTCCTGGCCCTCTATTCCTGAGCCCTCTTTTACGTAATGTTATTCATGAGGCTTATTAGCATAGTAGGCAAGGTTTCCAGAACCATTTAAACAATCCTGCTCAATTTCTTCTACACTCTTGCACTCTTTGAACATGTGTGTACATATATAACAGTGTTCTTAGTAATACCATGTATGTGCGTACTATTATGTAGGCATGCGTTGATGTATATGAATGTATATAATTTGCTAGATTACTTTGAACTGTCAAATAAAGGTACTTGTATTTATTATGTATGACTCACAAAGGCAAAGAAATAGCCCAAGGAAGAGCAAGAAGGAATGCAGAGCTTTCAGAAAACATATCTCAATTTTATAGATGAGGATCTCAAAACATACTGCTTGCTTTATAGTCTATTCACATCATGAACCATTAATTACAATAGTCAGGAAAGTGATACCACAGCTTAATGATATAGCACATTATTGTTTGACCTAAAAAACTGTGAGACATAACCTCCATCAAACCAGCTCTTATTATCACTTTGTTCCTCCTGATCATGTGGAATGGATTCTCTATCTCCTTGTAAAACTTGAGGGGACTGTTTTGTAATTTGCTGATGTCATTTGCTGTACGTCATCATTTACCTGATGAAAGAAAACAGAAAGCCAGCTTCAATAAGCAGTAAATAAAACTCAAAATGAAGACAGAATATCTAGCATGAGTGTTGGTACTTAGTTTCTTATTACAAATGTATGACTTAATGTTTGCTTTTCTTTTTTTTCCTCCCTCCTGTTCTTTCTTTCTTTTCCTTATTTCTTTTTCTCTCTCTAAAACTTTTTCTTCCTTCCTTCCTTCCTTCCTTCCTTCCTTCCTTCCTTCCTTCCTTCCTTCCTTCCTTCCTTCCTTCCTTCCTTCCTTCCTTCCTTCCTTCCTTCCTTCCTTCCTTCCTTCCTTCCTTCCTTCCTTCCTTCCTTCCTTCCTTCCTTCCTTCCTTCCTTCCTTCCTTCCTTCCTTCCTTCCTTCCTTCCTTCCTTCCTTCCTTCCTTCCTTCCTTCCTTCCTTCCTTCCTTCCTTCCTTCCTTCCTTCCTTCCTTCCTTCCTTTTTTCCCTCCGTCCCTTTCTTTCTCTCTTGTCTTTCATCCTCTCTAAGAACTTTCATTCTGCATCTTTGGGCAGGGTAGTAAATAAATATTGATTTATTCTTTGCCGCAGTTCTTAGCACCTTTGATTGTGATTTATTCACAGGGTATGTTAACAGAATCATAGAATGGTTGAGGTTGGAAGGGAACTCTTAATATTATCTGGTCTAGCTAGCCTGCTCAAGCAAGGCCAGATAGACTAGCTTGTCCAGGACCATGTCAAGGTGGCTTTTGAAGATCTCCAAGAAGGGAGACTCCACACCCTCTCTGGACAACATGTTGTATTTTAATTTTTAATTTATTTGCGTACAATATTTATTTTTATACAATACAGATCATGTAAAATATATTTTAACCATGACAGGAATTTATTACTCTTGGAATAGAATTCATTTGCCTAAATCAGTGGCATACTATGTGTACAAGGTATTTTTCTTGACCTTCACATACTGTTTTTTTGCTCATATATCAGAGAGACTGCCTTAACAATTTGAAGACTGCTATTTTTAAGCCCCTGAATCACTCCTCCTAGCTATCTTATACATCCTTAAAAAAACAAAATTAAACATTCATTCCTCATGCAATGTTATATAGAAATCAACTTGGGTTAAAAGGAGTTATTTCCATTTCTGGACTGTGACATTCAAAAATCTGAATTCAGAGAGAAGAACTCCTGACTGCAGCTGCCATACAAATTCCATGAAGTTGGCCAGAATTGTGGAAGAGCAGCTGCAGTGTTAACTGTCTGCACAGAGCAGTTGTAGAATAAGGACCAGAGAAAGGTATTTCTGGAGTTAATTCAGCTGTGAAGATATACTAACAACTAGCCTGTGTTGCCCTCCTTTTCTCGCAGACCCACAATGTATGTTTAGTAAGATGGGAACTACTCATTCCTAAAGAAACCCCTTCATTCCAAGATGCTTCTGGGATAAAGAAACACTGTCAGTGGGAGATGAGATGACATTCCCAATGGATTCCTTGTGACCTGGAGTCATTAACAACACTGTAAAATACTATAATGGAGGGTATCAGACCATCTCTTGCAGAGGCAGTTCTGTTCTGATGGCAAATTAGTAATTTACCAGGGAGGAGTTGAGGCATCCAAGCTTTTGGGAAAGTATCCCAAGAATTAGGCTAGCAGGTTCACCCTTCTTCTTTTGGATCCCTTGATCAAACTGTTGGAAAATAGAATTACATCCTTACCCTTTTTCTGCAAAATTTTTCATTCTGGGTTTTGAATAATATAGTTTTAAAGTATGTGAATGATATTTATATATTCCTGTAGTGATACAGAGATAACAGGTTCCTTAGGTTACAAAAATAAGTGACTGTAGGTTCCATTGCACAGCATTCATGTATTATTACTATTATTACTATTGCTTTTATTACTGTTACTGCTGTTATTACTGTTATTTATATTTATATTCTTATATCAAGAATAAGCATCTGAAGAGTAATAAGTTTAATTGGCCAGTAGGCTTTCAGTGAATCTTAATTCTACTTTTTTGCCTATTTTGTGACCATCTTGTTTTAATACTTTCTGTGAGAACAACTGTCTCTACTTGCTTGCTCCTCTTGGCAGCCAGCTTAAATAAGTCATAACTTCTATAAGATTATCCCCTCAGTAGCCTGACATAGTTTTCAAATGACTGATCTTCCACAGAAAAATACTTTTTTTTTTTTCTTTTTAAATGTGATCTCTAGTCCTCACCAAATGGGCTACCCATACTCTTCTTTAGCAGGAACTTGTGTGATCTTTTTGGATTCTTCAGGATCCCAGCAGGGGATCTTTTTGGACCCCAGCACAAATTGGAATTCTTCCAGTTACTTGGTGCTGGTGTGCACTGAGTCACTTGGCACTGTCTGCATGTGTGCACTAGGCGGTACACATAAGTAATTAAACTGGATGACTCCGTGGGGTTTAGTAGATCAATTGCCATTCTCATTTGGGACAGCAGTTGAAATCCTAATGAGAATAGTAACACTTGTAATTAGAAGTCTACAAAATCTTCTAAAATAATCACTTAAATTTAAAATGTAAATGTGGCTGTAATTAATTAGTCTATTTACAATAAAGCTTTCTAATTAACAAATGTAAATTGAGAATTTTCTGTAGATTTCATAAGGACAAAAGTCTCTCTCATGGGAGCTGAAAGGAGACACATTTCCTTTTGAATGTGTGTTAAGCCCTGCCAGCTCACACCTTGGTACAAGCCTCCATTGGTAAGATGAACTCTTATTCAGGGTCATACTAATACTACTCATACACGTTTTCTTAACATCTGTAATACAAAATCCCGTTTTTGAAGTAAGAATATTTTAAGCCAAGTGTAATGCTTTTCAAAGGTGAAAAAACATCAGCCCTCAAACTAAAGTTCCCAATGAAGATTCAACAAAGGTCCTGGAGCAGTGCTGTGTTAAAGACTGATCAGGAAAGATGACTGACCATCGCATACCTACAGAAATCAGTGACTGTTTATGGAAGTCATAAAACAAAGAAACAAAACAAAACCTCAAAAAATTTAAACTTATGAAGTCTAAGTTATATTCAGATCAGGCTTACACAGAGAACAAATCCTACACAAACTCATTGGTACTTAAACATGCAAGAACCATGTCTACTTGGACTTGAAGAGAATTACATTTTTCTTTTTTCTTTATTTTATTATATCATCCATTCTGGCATCCAGCATGCCAGAAGTACTCAGCCAGCCTGTAACCTATTTCATTCCAATACAGATACAAGAATTGAATCTGCAGACTGTCAAGGCATGCACTGCATTGCTGAGCAATAGGGTAAATTGTTCTATGCAGAGCTTCATGCTGCCAAGGCATTAGATATTTTCAGAACATAAGCCTACCACAAGGTTCTGGCATATGGACAGTGGACTAGTTCGTTGTCAGTGCTCAACATCTTCTGCATATTGTTGACTGAATGGCTTTCCACATCCCTCTGTCTGTGACTTGATCTCAGCTGACCATAGCAAGAGCTTAGATAACTGTCATCTCATGGATACCTAAAAATGTCTAGATGTAGATATCATCAAAATCTGCACTTTAGTACAGCTGAAAACATTTTTCTCCTGCCATTTTTAGCATTGCTATGAATGCTTTGTTCCTGCAGCTGTTCATGTTGAAACAACTTAGGAAGAAAGAGGAAAAGTAGGGAGAGACAAGGAAAGAAAGAGAGAAGGAAAGAGAGAAAGCAATAGGAAGGGAAAAAGGCAACAAAAAATTGACTAATACTATGATTACATGCTTTTTTTAAATGCTAATACTATTTTGGCTGAGTTGCCATGTATCTATGAATAATAAATAAATTTACTTTTATTTGAGGTAGGCGGCCAACTACCTTCCAAAAGGCAATTAGCCCCATTTGTTACTGTCTGGGAGCAAAGTAATACAGATATAATATACAGATGATGCTCCGCCTTCCATTAACATTTCCTTTAGTTATGGCATGCTAACTCATTCATTAATTCACATCCTTCCAAGTTTTAACATTCTGGTGATTTCAATATGGTATAATAAACATACACATATAGGTAGAGATTTCTAGAGAAGTAAGTGAGAGCATCTTTCACTGAACAAAAATGTTGGCTATGGGCCTTGTTTTAGCTCTCTGAAGCAAAGTGTCTTTCTTTATTTTTCTTGTGCAATGGCAGCATACCATATTTTCTGATGTCATGATGTCCAACAGTACAGATTTTTCTCTAATGATTGAGTGATATTGCAGATGTCTTAATGTTAATTCATTAAAAGTCATGAAACAGAAAATATTACTTATGTTTTTAATATTGCTTAATTGTGATTTCAGCAGTATAAGAAATGTAGGAGCTGGAACATATTATTTCTGTATGTCTGCAAGCCTCAAAAATTCCCATGTGAAAAGCAAAGATTAATTGTACAGTATTTACACCTTTTCATTGATAACTACACCATAAAACTGTACAAATTGCAATTGGTTTCTTTTTCCCAGAATCCCTTTGGATTTTTAAGGGATGTTCCTCAATTAGTTGAACTGTGTTTCCTCTTGCTTACTAAGCACTTTTGGTCAAACAAGGAATGGCAGAGGTCCACAATTAGATCAAAAGATCAATCCTAATGTACCATTTTCTCCTCACCCTCCTGCTTTAATAAAGTGGCTGCAGTTCTCCAGGGGACAACTCAAAATCCAAGTACTGATATTTCTAAATTAGCTGACTCTGTGACCTTGCTAGTAATTGCGTTAGTTTATCAATGTTCAACACAATTTATTACTCTCCAATATGTACCAAAGCGTTTATCTCTCAACACTAACCATATTAAAAATCTAAACTATCTGTTGAGAAACAAAGGACTATTCAATAAGGAAAATGCATAATACAATGGACAACATTGCACTCATGGGTAATAGCATTAATCTAATAACAACTCATAAGTGAGGTAAGGAAGAATGTTTATTTGGTATTTTATCTAACATACTTTTTAAATAAAACTTTTATTTTTCCTTCTTTCATTTCTTTTTTCTTTTTTCCTTTTAAAACCAGGAATGAGCTACAGCTTTTATATATCACTGAACATATTACCCAGACTCCAATGAGAAAAATGAGGACTGATAAAACCTTATCTAAGCATTTAAAAGTCATTTGGAGACATTGATCAAAACTCACTCTGAAATTAAACATATTAAATTTAGATGGAGGAAAAAAGGCATTAAGTTGATGGAACCCAATTTTTGTATGAAGCAAACAAATGGAATCATTTCACCAACCTTCTCATCTTGATCGCATTGCTATGCATTATTTAGAATACGCACTTGATTTGGGCAGTTAATAAGCTATCTGTAAATTCTGAGTACATTTGGTCGTGGGCAGTGCTTTTCTAGTTCATCATCAGGATTATTGACATGTTTTTATTTCTGTGAGATGTGAGTTCGTGGCATAGGGCCACCAAACATGAATCAACGTAACTACCCCTGCTCATAGTGAGAAAAGAATGATAAAAAGTGCACAGAATGTGTGTGATCTTTTAAATGATCCTGTTTACTTGGAGCTATCAGCAGCTCAGCAACTCTCTTTGCCAGCAGCACACGATTTTGCTGTTCTGTACACTCAATCTCCTCAAGTGCTTCAAATGGGTCCCAGATCAAATTGAAGAAAACAGTTAAAATATGTCCTTATCCACAGTCAAAACAGTGGACACAGCCAATATACACTCAGTGTTCTAATTCCTGCTGTAAAGGAACACTGATTTCAGTCTTCTGAAAACTTGCAAACTTCTGCATTCCTCTTTAAAACAACCGTTCTCATTTACTTTGACAAGACTATTACTTTGCCTTTTTAGAAAAAGGTTCATACAGTAGGAACAGATCTACAGGGAAAAGCTGCTGCATTTTAGGGTGGAGGATGTCTTTAGATAGCTCTAATCACATCCTGCAGGCTGCCCATCACAGCTGTCAAAGAGCATTAGGTGGTTCCTGAAGAACAGATAGGAGCTAAGTGTTCATTACCACCTGGAAGTGTTCTGTTCTTCAGGGCCTGCACTGCAATGCAAACTACAGCACAGCAAGAGGGGGTGACCATGGAGCTGACTTCAACATACATTCCTGAGCTGACCTAAAAATCAAACATAGTCAAAGAAGCCTCATGCTTCGATGAGTTTTGCTAAATATTACCATTATATCCTTCAAATCTACATCAAATGAAAATATAGCTAAGTATGTCAAGTAATCTTTCTCAAGAAGAAGGGGTTTTTACAATATTCTTAGCATTGTTGACCCCATGTCTGAAAAACGTTTAGTCATTTATTTACTATCAGGCCCATTCTCAAAATAGGAATAATATTCGTATTCACTTCATATTCTCCATATACACTTGATTGTGCATTTCCCTTATTTGCAGGAAATCTCAAGGAGAAAAGTGTTACAAGGAACACTGGTGATCATATACCCCAATTCTGAGCTTCAATGTCAATTCATATAGATTTGAATCAACTTCTCAAACAGTTAGAAAATAATATTTTCTAACTTGCTCGCTTCCCTTCACTGAGTGTATCAGAACTGTATCTGTTCCAGTGTCTTAAACATCAATGAATAGATCTAAAATAGTGAGGTGAACATAATACAACAGAAAAGTGTAAGAATCTTCACCACAAGTATATTCCTGCCCTGCTCTGTTGCCTCAGAGACATTTCTGAACAACAATTAAAAATTCTTTTTGCTTCATTCGGTTTCAAAATGGAATTCATTATGTAGTGATATTTTTTTAAAAAAAGTATCTTCATTTACACAAATACAGTTTGCACAACATTGAATTTCAAGATGCTTCAATACTTTGGTTTTTTTGGTTTTTTTTTCACGCTAGTGAAAATCCTTATTTTTTTTCTCAGAATAACCTTATGTACATTTTTCTTCTGCACTTGAAAATGCTGTCTTAGTCTAGAAATTCAGCTGTTCACCTTTTGGCATACGGCTTTTTTTCATGGATGGTCTTTTCCTGCTGCATTGCATTATTCTGGCTTAAGATCAAATGTTTCTTCCATTCTGTGTGGAGTCTGTTGGTCACATTAGCTTACTGTGATGGAATATAATCGGACATGACACATCTGAGATACAAGACACATTTGAGAAACATACCAAATGCAGGAATAAGACTCCCTATGAATATTTCTTGCCTACATAATTGAATTCACTGAGTTTTGGTCTTGTTTGTTTTTCTTTTTCCTTTTTCCTTTTCCCTTTTTTTTTTTTTTTTTTTTTTTTTTGCGTGTGTCTATTTATTATTTACTTGCTTTGCCTTACTAATATAGAACCAGGACTCCAATATGCTAACTCCTGCATGAACACAATGAAAGTGTATATCATGCTTCTTACAGCTATAGCCAAAAGTGATACACAAGATTTACTACACCAGATTTGAGGCAACCATATGAAGTGCCTGAGTTTCTAAACAATTCCTATCAAGGAGAAATTAATCATCACTTCTGGACAACAACTATGATGTGGTGTATCTTTTCCTATTAATAACAGAAACAAGTGTACAAATGCTATAAAACACTTCTGATTTAAGCTTGAGAAAGCAGATTCCTTTAATCCTAAAGCAGAGAAGATGTCAGCTGAGATGGCTTTTGGAAATAGATGTGTGACAATGTAACCTCCTTCAGTCTGGCTGTGACTTCCTTGGAGAAGTCAGGGTATCTGGGGAGTTTCACAGTGTTTATGGCCTGCTACGTCCTGTCACAGCTGTAATGTTTCACTACCTTCAAGATCACATAATCTCTTCATGCATCTAGTTTGTTTTGAAGATAAGAAAATAACTAGAATGTATAGAAGGATCAGAATAGTTGTTGGCTGACACAGACTGTTCAGGGAGGCTGTGAAGTCTTCATCACTAGGATTTTTAAGACCTTGGTTAACAGTTCATTCACCCATTCTCATCTTCAGTAATGGCTATGAATCTATAAACATGTTGGCTCACCATGTTAAAATTCATTCTTTTTTTTTTTCTTTTTTTTTTTTTTAAGAAATTGGGAAAAAAGTAAAGCTATGTGCATGCATGAAAGTAATTTTATTATTCTGGGGAAAAAAGAAAAACTTATGGGAATGTATAAACACAATTCTTCTCCTTTGCTTACATAGAAAGTGAAGTAAGCAATGTTGGTAGATTTATGTTGCTATACTCTTCCCCAAAGATCAGATAAGGCAGAATTTTGTGTTAAACTGATGAGAGATAATAGCTGCCGGAGCTGAGCTGAATACTCACACAACACAGTATTTTCCCCTGAATCTTTTTCTTTGAACTTGTGTTGTGTCCATGGGGTCTTCACTTCAATTATCTTCTTTTAGCATTTTCATTATTTTATTTTTTATTTTATTTTATTTTGCAATTAAAAATTTCAAAAGGAGTGTAGAACTGCATATCCTGGGACTGTGGTAAGGTGTGAGACCACAGAGGATGGAAAATTTATTGGAGTGATGCTGGAGGACTGTGTAGGGAGACAAAAGACAAGCCTGCTACGTATTGATTCCTGGGAGCTGTTAGTGGGGTCACCTACCCACCAGACTCTACAGACTTTTTCTTGGAAGAGAGCTAGTTGAGAAGTTCGTAGCAGTCATGTAAAGTTAATCATTAACAAGTGTGACTAGAGACCCTGACTTTCCTGGGTCACTTCACAGTCCTCTGTTACTTGGGAGCAGATGCATATGGAAGGAGTATTTTGAGGCTCCACAAAATAGTGCCAGCTTCCGATATTTCACGCTTGTGTTCCCCCATACTGTTGTTGGCAGTTCATTGGTCAGCAAAAGAATGAATTTCCATATCCCTCAAACATAAAAGCAAAGCTAAGCCCCACAAAGCTTTCAGAAAAGAGTACCCTGTGCTGATTTGATAATTATAAATGTTACTTCATCTCAAAGCTGAAACTCTGGAGGAAGACTTTAGAGTTATTCCTAAAGGCCTCTGGCTACCTGCTCTTTTAGTCCTCTGATCTGCAATAGATGTCTCACAATGTGAGAATTGAGATAGTCTTGTCTCCCTCTACCACCTTGCCCCCTCCACTGCGCATGACTGGAAAAGGTCCAGTTACCCCTAGCAGACTGTGGAGAAGACTGATTATGTGCACTGTGTCCCCACTACGCATGTCAATCACAGTATATAGGTTTTGGGTTATTATCAGATATATTTCTGTGTTCCCTTTGGTTCTTGTTTGCAAGGACTGCAAAGAGATTCTCATCATCTTCCACTCATGTCAGACCCACTGGATGCAGCTCACTGAGCCCTGAATGCATTTCAGATTTCACAGATGGAGTTGCTGCAAGCATGTAGAGGGGGCTCCCGTGGAAATCAATAACAGTTTTACAGTTGACTTCACTTGAAAGAGAACTCAAGTCAAAGCGCAGTGCTTTTGAAAATTATACCGTACATATTTAAATGCCTCCACTCTTACTTCATGAGCTTGAGTTTCATAACAGTTTTCCTTCTTCCTCTGGGAAGACATTATCTGCTACCTTCATGAAGCATTATAACAAAACAATTTAAAAAATAATGATGCTTGTGTTTTTTTATCACCACTTCTACTATTTCTTGAAGCTTGCGTTTTCTCATAATTTTATGTCTTGCCATGGCTTTATTCCTTTACTCCCAAGTGTATAAAATTTTATATTAATATTATGAAGTTCATACTGTTGAGTGTTATTACTGAGCTATATGAAAATCAACCAAATATTCACTCATAATGAATCAAATATTTAAGAAAACTTCTTAATATACTAAAACAGTAGTGTTGCAGAATCCATTTACATGTCGCATAGCATCACACTAAAAGCAAGAAGTCATTTTCTTTTGATGTAAATAAAAGCACCGTAAACCCATGTTAGCGGTATTAATACTGGCTGAAAGCAATGTTATTTTTTGCATTAATTGATAAATAGCCAAACACATTTCAGGAACATTAACATTTCTCCAACCCCAGAAAATTTTTATGTCACAGCCGGAACATTCATCTTACAGTTCTCCTCACAGTCAATAAACACAGTCCAAGCCAAACAGCATAGGAAGTTATACAGGTAGGTGTTCTGTGCTTCTATCTGTTTGGAGGAATCATAAAAAGGCTGAAAGAACTGTGCCTGTCATGCTCATGGGCAGTTCACAAACCTCTCTCTCTCCCCACTTCACCCTTCTGCCAGCTCATGCTCTATGGTTTTTAAATTTCAAATAAGGTTTTTTTGACATAAGATTACATTTGCTCCTATTTAACTGAAAGAACACTGGGACTAGTTACTTAATATGGTATTAAGTACATACTTGGTACTGATTATACTGTGAGTGAGTAGTTCATAGCAGCTGAATCCACTTGCCTGAGTGGCAAAACTAAGGCAGGAGAAAGACCAGCTCTTTGGTGAGGTGGGAAGGTGACAATCTCACTTTCAGGCTATTGTGCCTGAAGCAGTCAGCCTGCACTGAGCCGGCATCTGGCATCTGGCACCCCAGTGGCAAAATATGTAAATTTTTCAGTGAAACTGAAGAACCGAGCTGGAAGAGCCAAAGCCAAAACTCTCTTTTATTCCATTCAAAGTCACTGTGACAGATGGAAGGGTTCAGCTTGAATGACAGCAGAGAAATAGAATTGCCCTGTCCCAGATGTAAAAAGAGACTTGGACCTAATGCAAGGAAATCACTTTCTTTGGGCAGATCCAGAATAAGAAGGCAGAATTTATCTTAAAAAGGAATAGGCAGCCCCCTTCCCTGAAATTGAGATGAACTCATCTGTGGGCTTCTCTGAGTCCCAAAAGCAAGCCTTGAGTTACACACATCTGAAAGTAAAAGGAAGATGAAAAAGTCTGACATGCCAGAGATGGTGGTTGAAGATCTATTCAGTCCCATCTTCATTTTCAGTCACCCCATTATTTTCTAGATTCGGCTTTTAAATGTTGCCTGTGAATATGAGTGATTCACATTTTATAAACATAAATTCCATTGTTAATGCAACCAGTCATCTGCAGGATCTACCTCCTACTGCTGAGTCCAGTGAATGTATACATGTATATTAAAGGTGAGGTATGAAATGTGAATTAGGTGAAAATATCTGAAAATACGCCATACTGATGCATAGGGTACTCCATTAGAGAGAGGGAAATTGGAATTAAAATTAATTCTTCAAATCAGAGAAAGAAGATAGATGGACTTGACTCTCCATGAACTGGATAGTCCCCCTTCACATTGTTTTTCTTTAAAGAAAAAAAAATCGATTTGGTTCCTCAGCCATGTTGAGAACTCAGGATTGTAAATAAGGAAAAGAAATAGATCTTTCTCCTCACTTTAGATTTATGAAATTTTCAGGACTGATGCATCCTTCTCTTCATTATTTCTTTGTTACTTTAGACCTCTCCCTTCTTCATGTACTTGTTCTTTATATTTCCTTTTAAATCTCTGTATTTGGAGCAGAGTGGTTCAAATCAGTAGCATAAATAACAGATGTTTCAGCATATGTATTTGTAGCTATCTTCCAACAATATTAAGTAAAAATATCTTCAGACAGATAATGGGACTCAAGAAAGTGTTTATCAACTCAAGTGCCATGTAGGTAAAATAGTGGGATTTTCAGTTCAGAAGAACAAATCTTTTCCCAACAATGTGATGCTCAAACTTTTCATAAGTGGTCAGTAAACAAAAGATTTCAAATGGAGTAACTTTTTTGGTTTTTTCCTATGGTAGTCCAGTGTGAGTCACTATGCAACAGGTTGCAAAAAGTCTGAAAACTCCAGGTTACTGCTATGCCAACAGGATTTGTGCTTTACTCCTTTCCAGTATTAATACGCCAAGCCCACTGAAAAGAAGTCTAATAATTTTTTACATCTTCAATTGACTCTTTGAAATCAGGAGAAATTTGGACCAACGTTTTTTGATTCATCTGTTTTCTAGCTCTGAAATGAGAGCATGACTGTGGCTGCTTTCTGATCAGGACGCTGTGAGATGACATTCATTAACATTGGATTGTTACAGTGACGTTAAAGCTGATGGCAATGACAGTTCTGTCATTAGAAAAGCGGTTGTAATAACAAGCTTTTAAGCTCAGTTTCACCTTGTTACTATTTTCAGCAAAGTTCAGTATCCTTAACATGCATCCATTTACTACAAAGTGCTGTTGCAGAGTGTTATAAGGCTGCAATTTGGCAGTGTAGCTACCTCAGAGAAGGGTTGCAGCTTGTAATTACTTTATGTTTGCTTTTGTTTTTGGACATCACCAGGTGAGAGGTGCTGTTGGTGCACACAGCATAGCTGTCATTACATATAGCCAAGCTGAATGTTTGATGAAGTGCAGGAAGGTCGCTGAAGGAAAGATAAAGCAAGCAAAGCATGCAGGCAGACCTTTAGACTCAGCCATGATGCAAATGAGGAAAGGCTTTGTTAGTAGATCAGCAGATTGTAGAATTGTTCAATCCCCAAACAGTTTGCAATGAAAGCGTTTCATGCTATGCTACTGTAGCAGGATAATTTTCATCCTATGGTTTTATTGCTAAAGCTGTGATATTATGTGTGTATGTGTGTTCCCACACAGGCAAACCTCATATAATGAGATTAATGGAAACAACGATAAATATGTTTTCAACAGTGTGCAGCTGGCAAAAATTAGGATTGTATCTAGAAATGGATTAAGTCTACAAAAATACATTATTTTTTGAGCATTTATTGCTATTATTATTATTATTTCTAACGCTTACTAGACTTCATTCTTTCAGATAAAAACATGCATATCAGCATTGCAGTTTGATTGCCTTATGGGCATAAAGCTTTGCATATTTACTGCCCATGAATCATACAAGTATGTGAAATCCAGTGAAGATTCAATTTTTCCTGCTAGATGCACCTCTAGCCGTTTAATTAAAATATGTATTATTAATAAAACTAGATTTAAGTCATATTTTTTACAGATATAACTGAAACATTAAGGGCAAATTGTTTCATACTTTCAAAGTAATTTGCTTTTAACGTTTTGTGCCTTAATCAAGGTAATCCTAAAATAAGGTTTGTGGTGCTTATGACTTCATGGCATTTAAGTTACTGAAAACAGATTTAAGTATGTTCCAAGTCAAGGTCACCTTCACTTACTAAATGAACTCTGAATTTTTGCTTCAGATGAAAACCTGCAGAAAAGTAAAAAGCAATAAAATGTATGTGTTTGGTGCACTGATTTCAGTCTGTGATATTCATCTTCTCTAAATAAATGCCATCTTTTTTAATTCCAGATACTGGGAAGCCTTTAGCTGTTATAGTTGTCCTGTTTGCCTAACTCATTTTATGAATTTCCCTGGCTCTCCTGTAAATTATGGTAAGTAGTAATACCTGTAGCTGTAGTGTAGCTTCTTTACACATACCTGGTGGTATAAGATCAATAATACTCTTTGCATCATCTTATCATGGCTGTTGCTTAATTCTGTGTACATGCTGCTATTTGTGTCTAACTGAGCAGCAAGCTTATCAATTACATCCAAACCAGGTTTTCAATTTTACTTGAAACACCTGAGCTACAATTATAAGCATAATGGATGTGCTAACAGTGGGAATCTGATATCTTCCTTCAGAAGGCTGTGAAATGTCATTAAAGCACATCACCCAATTGTGACAAAAAGTTTCACCTACGAAAGTTTTAATGTACATTTGCTAATCAGAAAGGAGAAGCAATGACTAAGTGAACAAAAGAATTTGTGTATTTACCAACCAGATAATTCTTATTTTTTAGCTTATGAAGGATGACTATTTCTGTGCACAAGTCTGTCGAAATCCATGGGTTATGTCTCATTTCACAGTGGAGAACATAGCACAAATCACTGTTTCCTTTATATTACAGGTGTGCATAAAATTTTGACTCTCAGTGAAAGCCATGGGGAAATCCATGAGAGGTTTTCGGAAAGCAAACTACAGCTCTGTCATGAGATCATGTCAGAGAATTCATGAAAAATACAGGAGACTAACTTACAGTTTGATCTCCTTTTAGCATCGGCTTTTAGTATGATCTGGGAAAAAAAAATAAACTTTTGCAATATGAACATACTCGATTTTTATAAGAAAATAATTTTCATTCTAAAACACATTTTTGCCAATTTAATGTTTACATATTGTAGTTAACTGAATACTTAAAAAGGGGCTGTGGTGGTCACCAGACGGTAATAGGACCCGCAGGGGCCCTTGACTCATGGGAAACCATGGTAACACGTTCCTTGAAGATAAGAGAGGAGAGCAAGCAAGACCAAATATGGAGAAGACAAGACATCCCACATGTCTATTGGGCAGAGACAACCGTAGCAAAGGTGATTGGTAGCACTGTGATATAGGGAAAGCTATAAGAAGAGTGTGTTTACAATAAAAGCCATTTTGCCGCTCATCATGTTGGTGTACTGAATAGCGAGCGAATGGACCAGGTGGAGCGCAGGACCGACTCGGTCGGGTGCTGGGCCTGAGGGCTGTCAGGCCACTGCAGGCCAGGTGGACCATAACCTAAGTCGCTGTGAGAATGGCAACAACATATAGAAAGCCTACCTTATGTTTTTCAAACAATAATTTGTTACTGATTTTCATATTATTTTATCTTTTCTCTGATCACTTAAAAGATATTTTGACAATGTTGGATAAACAAATCAAATACAAAAAATATTTACTAATACAAACCATAAAAATTCATAAGAAACTCAAATCACTTCTTTTTATCAAAAGCATGAAATACCCACATAGTACAAACTGCACAAAAAAAAAAAATTTCTCCTTGTTTGCTACTTGGTTTTTAAATCTTCATGGTTCTGATATTCAAACTTTTCTATGTAAACGTTGTATCTAGGAGAACACTTATGTTGGAAAAGGAAAATCAGAATTCCTATCTAATAACTTCTGGAGCTGGCACTCTAAGGGAAAAAAAAAAAAATTTCATGAGAACACAAAAGCACAAGAATGTCAGTGCTGGCAATACTGTAAGATCTTCAGTTGAATAGTCATTCCCTTAAACAGAAAGGAAGTATTAATTCTCTAAATTTCTAAAATATTATCAAATTACAAACAGTACAAAAGCAAAATGTATTCAGGATTACTAACTTGAAATATTGTTCTGCTTACTGTTCTCTGCTGTGGGGAGACACATAATAAAAAGCAAGAAGTCTTGGAAACTTTTAACTCCAGTGCAAATTAATTGGAATCATAAGTTGTATTGTAATGATACGGATATACAACTGTTGTAACTGAGCAACTGTTATCCTAACATTAACAAAATAAATTTAATATATTTTGTCAAAAACATACTGACATGTTCCATCAACTTAATTGCTTATACAGGCATATAGAACAGATGTTACATTGGCAATACCTCAGTACTGCATAAATACAATTTAAAAATCTAAAATATATTCTAAAATATATATTCTACTTTCAGAAGACTTCTACATGATCATATTTGTACCTGTGCTTTGTGTCTTTGAATGATGAAGATGATTCCTAAAGGACACTAAAAGTAAATATTGAAAAACAATACTGAACACGTCTAAATTCTTTGGGGAAATTTAAAAATGAATCTTTCATAAATTTTCATTTCAGAAATTTATTTTCTCAGTATTACAAAACAAAACTAATGCTTCATTTTGCATCTATCACAGAAGAAGAAGGATCTTTGAAATGTACTTATTTGTTTAAATAAACTATGTGTTCTGAAAACCTCTGAAAATCTGCATTACTCTTTAAATAGTAATCCATAAATTCAGAATTGGATTATCAACTATTGTTGCATAACAAGCATACTCATGAATATTTCTGATATGTTTGATGCCATTAGTTAAACAACAGAAAAAAAATAGATTTTAAATTCATGACGTACATTGTTTTGTAATGAATTATTCACCCAAGCCTACTTTGTACCTTATTTATCACTGTTTGAATTAATACAAGAACTTCAGGTCTTTAGTGCAAAGCAATAAAAAAAAAGAATGCTATTTTCCTGCTCAGTGCAGCCCTGAGAATGAAAAAGAGAGAAATCAGTGTCATCAGAAAGCAATGATGCCACTGCAATCACTTCTGCTGACAATTATTTCTCTTTCGTATTTGTTTCCGTAATAGAAGAAAACATGTCATACTTCAGGTGCCCGTACAGTTCACATTTTCAAATGTACCTACGAGTTTTACCTCTTGTATCAAGATTTGTCCTTGACATTAGAATAAAACAGAAATATTAGGTTCTAACTATTGTCATTGATAACTTCATGCACTGTCTTTGCCTACCAGATTAGTTCCAGATTTTGGAAATTCTTACATCTCAACAGTGCTATTTTACAACAGATCTTGTTGCTATGGTCCTGTTGTCAAACACAACTGTAATCTGTGAACGATTAGATCCTATCTAAAATGATCTGTTTCAACTTTCTGATATCTGGAACTTAAGGCAGAATGAATAAATTATTAAATGCCCAGTATTCTGATTAAAGTTGTGACACAACATATTTTGCATTTAATACGACTGTCAGATTAGAAAGCCATTTTCCCCGTTAATGTTAGCACATTACTATTTTAAAGAAAAATCAGATATTTCTACTTTGTTTTCAACCTAACTACATGGAAAAGAAACAGTAAGTGCTACTAAAAAAAAAAACAACAAACAAAAACCCAATAAAACCTAAAAATAGTAAAAAGAAAGGAACTTTTATGTATATGTATATGAATGATGACCAGTTCTTCTCCAAATGCTGTTTATTTTTCAACATATGTTAATAACTGGGTCTGGAGCACAAATCTTATGAGGAACTGACCATTGTTCAGTATGGAGAAGGGAGAGCTCATGGGAGACCTCATTGCTCTCTACAGCTACCTGAATGAAACTGTGAGTTGGGGGTCAGCTTCTTCTCCCAGGTAATAGTGATAGGATGAGAGACAGTGGCTTTAAGGGGAGGTTCAAGTTGGATATGAGGAAAAATTTATTCTCAGAAAGAGTGGTAATGCATTGGAACAGGTTGCCCAAGGAGATAGTAAAGTTACTGTCCCTGGAAGTTTTCAAGGAAAGAATAGATGTCACACTGAGTGACACGACCTAGAGCAGTCACAGGCGTGGTTTAATGGACTAGATGACATTAATGGTCTTTCCAATCTTAATGATTCTGTGATCCTATGATTCAACCTGAAATAGAAGGTGAAGATCAGTTGGACAGGAAGGCAGACTATTTGTCAAAAGAACTTGGATGGAAATCATCTAACCAACCACAGATGTGTATATTTGAACTACTTTCTAAAAAGTAGTAACTCAAGATTAATTTCATCTTAAGAAAGGTATCCAGCTTAGGTCAAAGAATTCAGACACTTCTTTGTAGACAACTACACAGCAGATATCCAAAGCTAGATGGAAATGATGGAAATTGTGGAAATGACCCTGCACACAGCAGGGGGGTTGAAACTAGATGATCATTGTGGTCCTATTCAACCCAGGTCATTCTATGATTCTATGATTCTATGATTCTGTGATTCTGTGATTCTATAGTTCTATGGTTCTATGATTCTATGATATCCTCCTTCCTACTTTTATGGGACCATAAAATCTTTGTGTTTTACACAATATCTTTTACTCTAGAAAGCAACAACAAAAAAAAGATGATCACTTTCTTTGACCACAGTCATTCTTCTCTGGAAAAGAAGAAAGAGCAGTTGCAAAGAAAATCATTGCTGGACACTGAGCAGTACTTCCTGTTTTTTGAAGAAGGAATGGTTATCTTCTGTGTTTTCTTTTTGCTGCAATAGTCCCTGTAGAAGTAGCCCTCTTTAAACTGTTCAATAGTCACAGAGAAGGCTGTACCTTGATGTTCCACTACTAATTCAGTTGGCCAAGAATTTTATATTGTAGGTCACAGGAGTAAAGTAGTATCTTTATTTATGTTGATTAGGTAGAAGGCATTTATCTGCTGCTACAGGTGTCTGCTGTTTTACAGATCACACCATGCTACTGGCAATGAGTGCACAAATCAATACACACACTAATCCTCCTTGTACAACAATTTTATTGCATTGCTGGTATTTCTGAGCTCTGGGAGTGCACTCAATGCTTTTGGTGCCCCAAAACAATGGGATATGTGTGTTTATAAAGTGCTGATCTAGTTTGTTATAGGAACAACTTTCTTCTCTAACTGAATATATTTTTGGTAAAATCAAAGAGTTTCTACTCCAAACACTCAAACACAAAAGAAAACCATGTGTTTCTTCAATAGTGGAACTAATTAGATTGTTTTCCTTTAGATTGTTTTCTGTATGCTTCATATCTTTTTTCTACAATATTCTTCTATTTAGATAGAACTCTCACCATAATACCTTATCTGTTCCTCATTTCCTGACAGCTTTAGAGTACTCTCACTTCTTCTCTTTGCTTGACGCCTTCTCTATAGTACCCTATGAATTATCTAATAAGCTCTGTAGCAGAGCATAAGGTAGTATCCCTCAGCTGTTTGTCTGGAGCAATATCCACTGTTATTTACTGACCAAAACATAAATTATGCACAGTTTTACCCGTACCCTTGTGGGGAAAAAACAGGATCTCTTCATTATTTCCACTTCTTCTTTTATCTACTTTACTTGAAATTGTCCAGAGGACTCAATGAATGTCAGTGGAAAAGGGCACATGGGCAGAGGATGCAGCCACATACACCTCAGCTCTAACAACAGCGTCAGTGGTGAAAAGATACAATTAAGACTATTTCTTCTTGCTAACAGGGTTGAAGAATTAGAGCCCCTAAAAGTATATTTCTTCTTATTTTATTTTGAAAATCCTGGGCCTTCGTACCCGCAGCAGAATACCTGAATAATGGACAAATGTGATGTGGCTGAAGAAGAGGAATCTAATCAGAAGTCAAAGAAGGAAGAGAATGCTGAAGAGAGTACAGCCGATGAGAACTTCATAAAAGAGAATGAATCAGGCCTTAGCTGATTTAACAGTAAGCTGGTTTAACAATAAAGATCAGCATTTTAGTTTGAGTACAAATACATTAGTTTAGCAAAAGGAATCAGTGAGTGCTAGTTCTAACATTTTCCAGTTTAGCTTTGCTTGATGTGTAAACAGCCTTGTTTTTCTCAATGATTCTGATTCACAGAAGCACTGGAGTCATAAGAGGCTACTTTTATCTTTGCATGCACCAGGTGCAAGGACTTTTTCTTGAGTTTCACATAAATTGTTTTGAGTTATAGTGCACCATGATAGAAAGTTGCTCATTGTAGCATAACAAGCAACAGAAATTTGCCAAATTGAGAAAAAACAGCTAAATGTCATCCAAAAGTCATCACGATAAAGCTGAAGGAGAGATAAAGGGGAGGAAGAAAGTGGCTGTTCTACCACTTTAGATGCAGCTGTGCATTCCCAGAGGGATATTAGCATATATTAATGAGTTCTTGGACATAACAAATATGTATGCCGATGTATTGCATATGTATGCCTTAACTGTTTAAATGTAGAACCTGAACTCTAAGAGTGGGTGCTTGATTTATCAAGTTGCCCAGTACATATCAAAAGGAGTAAAGAAATGTCAACATTCTAACACCACATTGAAATTAGAGTTTTGTCCCCCAGTTTTGGATGACAGAATCACAAGTAGTTGGAGATCTTCTAGTAGAGTGCCATAGGACAAACAGAAAACAGGCAAAAGTAGAGTTAGACTTATTAATGTGAAACTCCAGACTTTTGGAGAGGCACTGTCATCTAGCAAGGAGTGCATGTTTCCTCTGTGTGAAAAACAACATATTCTTAGCATACCTTTACATATGACTTCAATCCAAATGTTGGTGGCCAATTGAAGGATTAATTTTAAGGGAAAGTGTAGCATAGAGTCCTCCATTTACCAATTCTGGAAAAATGGAATTGGGACAGAGCTCTGGAATATCTGCTCACCATCTTCTCATACTATTTTCTTCTGCAAAGTGTATCAGGTATCACTCCCCAGTCACTGACTGAGGAGGAACAGCTTTCCATGGACTGACAAACCATACAAGATTTTAGTCTTAAGACAACAAGTAAAGTGATTTCAGTGACTAGTTGCCTGGGCTATACTTGTTTTAAGGTAATGGAAGTGCCATGAATCCAAGTATACTCACCAATGGGATTCATTTTACCAGATGTAGATAACTACTACAAAGTCATATTTGACTGACTGTAGACTTCCACATATAGAAATCAACATAAATCATTTTATTCTAGTGCCTGTATTAAAACCTGATGGTTAATAGCCATGATGTGCCTTTTTTTTAATACTACTATCTCTGAAGGGTCACAAAGAGTCGCTTATAGATGAAGTTGTCTTAAATGCTTCCAGTTTCTGGACAAGCAGCCTAAACTGAGCCTGAGCTCAGGTCACATACAACTCTCCCTTATCTTCGTAGTAGTTGACACTGGCAAACTTTTAGGAAGACTCTCCAGAGAATTCTCTAACTGGTGTTGGTCAGGTACCACCACTGACCTTAAAATCACTCTTGAGAGGAACTCACATAATCACAAGATAATTTAGGTTGGAAGAGACTTCTGGACTTCATCTGGTCCAACCCAGCCAACTCAAGCTGGACTACCTAGAGTGAGCTGCCAGCATCATGTGCAGTCATGTTATAACATCTCCACTGAGGTAGACTCCACAACAACTCAGGGTAAACTGTTCCTGTGCTGGACAGTCATCACTGAAAAAAGTCTTTTCTTGTGTTCAAAAGCAGTAGTGCTACAGTGTTGTTTGACAAATGAAATAATACCAGTTCTACTTCATAGGCATTAAAGACTTAACGAGTGGATAATCGTAATATATATATATACATTAAAACATTACATTAAAACATACTGCATATCTGAAATATATACCAATAAACACATACATTGTATCTTCCTTTTAAAAATATTTTTGTTTTCATATCAAATCTTAGGAAGTTACATCCTACTTTAAATTTCAAAGACAAATATCTTAGTTTGTCAAACTCTGTCCTGTCAGCATTTCTGTGAATGCATTTAAAATCAATTTAGAATATTTCCAGTTGATGAACTGTATCTAGTATGACTAGATATTTAGGACAACCATAGAAAATGAGTATTTGATAACTGAGCTGCCACTGTGTCCAGAGTAAGTATGATACTGAATGAAAGTCACGAGAAGCTCTGTTTCAAATGTATGCAAAACATCAGGTATTGTTATGAACCGCTCAGCTGGAAGTGGTTCTTGGTCTATGTCATCTGTCTTGGTCCTGACTTTCTTTTTCTTTTTTTTTTTTTTTTTTTTTTTTGACTCCTTTCTTCCAGGTTTGTGAGTCTATGTTCAGAACACAGATCTAGTTTGGGCTTTTCATCCAATAGGGATGTACTGAAGAGGACACATGGTAAGAGCACAAAAGAATCTTAAAGAGCTGGGCTTGTTTGCTTTTATTTTTGTTTTTCAGAAGGGCAAATATAAGCAAGCAGAAGACACCAGTTTATAATCAGTTTGGTTTTTCAGAACTTGCACCTGTTGAGAATGAGAAGGCATTTCTGGAATTCTGTGAAGATTACATTGTTACTCAATCCATATGTTGTTGAAGACATATGGATGTTCAATCATCTAAGTGTGAGACAAATTGTTCTATTACACCAAAAAGAAGCCAAAACAGTAGTTGGAAGATATTAGTTTTCCATTCAGTGACTGGTCACATGTGATTGATCAGCCTTTGCTTTTAGTAGAGTGCTTGTATAGTATAACCAACCAGGTACACTTTCTTCCTGAAAATTTCACAATTTTATATGGGTCATGAACATCCTTTGGCCGTAGTTTCTAGGCTGCCTATTATTCACATGGCAATAATTTACAGTATTTCCAGGAGTAAATTGTTCCAAGGATGTATCCAGCTCACTTCCATATGTCACTAATTGCCATAAGATGGCAGGTTTAAGCCTATTACTCACTGTAAACTTTGCAGTAGCCATGCATTAGTGATAGTATAGTATCTATGAACCATGATGTGTAACTAAAAAAACTTCACTTTTCTCTGCTGTTTGGTCATACCTAACATTCATCTTTTTTTGTTTCATAGCTAAATAATACAAAATTAAATCCACTGTGTACTTTATTTTTCAGAATATCCATATGAAAAATTCCTGTCTTGTTAAAAGTATTAATACACAGAATTGACAACTGTAATGTCATCTAGTCTTCTGATGTCCCCCTAAGTCAAGTGTGTGGAGTTCAATTCAGCAAAATCTTGGAACTGATTCATTCTCATTTCTATCTATTGCAGAAATAGATAGTTCACTCCAAAAGCAATGCCTCCTACTTATTTCTAAGGACACCACAACAGATATACAAAGAGTAAAATAACACTATTTGAAAGATCAAATTCTCAGCTACAAAACACTATTTTCCAACACAGTCACCAGCATTAGCTGTGCATTTTTGCCAGAGATGAGCAAGAGCCTGCATGCTACGCTCATCAAACTCTGCATGGATGACCAGAATGAGGCTTGTCCTTCACATCACTGTCACCACTGCTGAAGTGCAGCACCAGTCACCTGTGGGTGTTCACATCCACTGTTTGGTCTCCACAAACATTCAGCAACCAGCAATGCATATCTGTGTGCGCCATTTTTTCCACATGGAAGAACTCAGTGGCACAGCATTGCTACATACACACTTCTATGTGGTGGGAAGGTTCAGCCTCTACTGTCATACCACCAACATCTGTCTTTGATGTCGTGCGTCATAAAATCACAACATCATAAAACAGGAGACATTATTTTCAGAGTGACTCTCGTATTTAGAGTATTCCTGGCTGAATGAGCCCTTATATACAATTCTGCCACTGCTGTGCAATCTAGACCCGGATTCACACTTTAAAGATTAAATTGAACTTCTTAACAAGAGCTCATGGACACTTGCATTTTGAAATATGAATATTCTGACACTCTGCTCTTCCTTTGTTTCCCTCATTAGAAGGCAGTAAGCACATATATGAAGCTTTTTTTTTTTTAAAGTGCTTTTCTAAGATAAGTGATGAAAACTGAAAAAATATACTCATATGTCGTAATATATTGGAGTAATGTTTTTTTAGGTACCTCCCAGCAACAACTAAGCAGCTTTTATAAAAAATAATTAGAAAGTTGTTTTATAAAGAAGATCTTACCTATAAAATAATAACTTTGTTGTCAGGGAATAGTAAATCCCGCAAGCAAATGTTCAGCTTTATATTTCTTTAATAGCTGGAAGTCCTGAAAAAGCTGAATTGGGTCAAATTGCTTTTAACCTGGATGAAAAATCCAAGGATAGAATTGTTCAATTCTATCAGTTCTTCATTTCTTATTACCAGAAATTCTATTTGGAGGTTTCAACATACGAAAGGTAAAAAGATCACGAGGCAACACAGAAGCAGGTAAATATTGACAGATCCAATGCACATACCAATGTCCTGAAACTGAGAGTTTCAGCAACTGCCTGTGCTGCTCAGGGACTGACTCAATCCTATGGATAGGAGCCATCAGGGTAAAACTTACACTTTTTTTCTCATTTTTGCTGTATAAATGTGTTTCTTCTATTAGATTTCTTTATCCCTTTTAGCCTTTCTAAATGACAATTAAGTCTGCCTACCCTATCAATAGCAGGTAATTTATTTGTTTCTACAGCTGAGCCTGACCTTCATTGATTTTATTGGAGTAATTTGCTGGAAATGATTTTTTAATGTTAGATTTATTACAGAGGCACTTCATTGTCCGATAAATGAAGTAAATTGTATTTTAAAACTAGCAAAATGAAAGAACCACTGAAATTTGAATGAGTTTTTTACAGGCATATTAGCTCAAAATGTCCCTTATGCCTCTCTTGTATGGACCCTTAGTTTGCAAAGAAATATTATTCTTTGCTAACTTCCCAAATGCATGATTCTGACCAACAGGAGCAGTGGTGCTGTAGGGTCTCTGGCTGTCCATGGTGATGGACCATGAGTTCTCTGTTCATCCTGGTTTGTACTGCGTGCAGTCTCATTTCATTCAGTGAGGCTGATACTCAATATGAAGAACAATGTTGAAATCGAGCCCTTTAATTTATTGGCATATTTCTTCTTTTATTGCTTGTCTTCCTCAATTTTCAAGCCTCTTGCTTCCTATGTTCTAACTGTACTGGGAGTAGGATTTGTGACTTGTTTGACTTTTTAGATCTGCTTCCTGTGGGAGCTTTGCCACTCAGCTGGCAGGCACAGCAAACTGCCTTGGAGAAGAGCAAGCTACAAATAATAATCTCTACCTGGCAGTGCAGTTAAAAGTCAGATTCTTAGCTGAACATGACAGAGACATGAGGTTCTATTGTATTTAAATTAAAACAACAATATTTGCTATGTTGCATGCATTTCATCTTTCAGATGGTTTTTTGCACACAAGATGTCGCCACGCCAAGCTTTATCAAGGAAAAAGAGTATTTCTGGAGCATCCCTAGAGATAAGCATTAGGGAAGAGTCCACAAAAGTTGCACAGAGCTGGTCCTTGCTCCAATTTCTTCACCCATATCCATGACTGATGAAACTTCCCTTCCAACCTGTGTTTAGAGGCAGGAAACCTGTTGAAAACACTCTTTTGATTTCAGGAGCTTCCTCTGAGATACAGTATCTTTGTGTGAGCTCAATGTAGAGCTCTGCCTCCAAGACGTGATTACAGCCCTGCAAGACAGACAATGATGCTGAGCAGTATCGACATATCCCTCAGCCCTGAATAACACCACCCTCCCTCTGCCATCATTACATTGCGGAACTAACATGACATTTGCTGCCATCATGTTGTTCCTGCCACTTGAGTAAAGTGGCTGCACGCACAGCCTTGATCTGTCTTGTCTGTTTAAATTACAAGCTCTTCAGTATGCTGTATCTGTGTAGTGCTCAGGACAAGAACATCTTTCACTGTTTTTCTACTGTGCTTTACTGCAGTATAGAATGAATAATGGTAGCAATAGTAAGAATAACTGCATTTACAATGGCTTGTATGAACAGGGTAGGTGACCCTTTGCTAAATTTACCAATTTTTGCCTATTTCTTTACAAGGTTTTAGTTAAATCTATTATTTTCAGGGCAGCAATAAAAGTTTAGTCAAAGAAGGTGGAAGGATGGGACAATTGGACTGATGCTAGTTTTCTTTTCAAGAAACTATCACATATGATAAACACTACTTTCTTGGGAGTGGGTGAACATCTGCCTGCCAATGGGAAGTAGTGAATAAATTCCTTGTTTTGCTTTGCTTGTGCATGCAGTTTTTGTTTTATCTACTAAGCTGTCTTTATCTCAACCTACAAGTTCTCTCATTCATTTTTTCAGTTCTCTCCCCCATCCCACCTGGGAAGAGTGTGCAAGCAGCTGCATTGTACCCAGCTGCCTGCCAGGGTTAAACCACAACAGCTGTTGTCTCTGAGATTCCTGTGTGGCTCTGCACAAACCCTGCTACATCTTCTTCATCACCCACCTCCCAAACCAGTATGATTTCCCTCAAACACAAAACTGAAGCAGAAAGAATCTGAATCTGAATGATTTGCATCTGAGGGAAACGCAAGAGTTACCAGGTGCTGGTGTGTCTGTGCTTTTTCTAAGGGTTTTATGAAAAATTAAGATTTTGTTTGAGAATAAGAGATTCAAATCTCTACTCTCCTCTATTTGAACAGGGACTGTGAAAGAGAATCCCAGTACAGTGCTTTAACCATTGGAATCACAAATCTCCCTGTATTTTAGAAAAGGAAAGCCAATTCCTTTCTTGGAGCGTCTTTGAGTGTCTTGATGCTCTGGACTTGCACGCTTCTGATCTGTCAGTTTAAGTGACTGATACTTATGTGCTCCTTTGCGTCTCTCCCATCTTTCTGCTGATTCTGTTTCTGAAGATCCTTGACGTGAGTACCTGACTGCTCATGTGTGTGCTACCTGATCCGTAAAACTTATTTCCAACAACCTAGTCCTGCCTCAGTATTTTTAAAAATAAGTGTGCTCCATATTTTTTAAAATAAGATGACTATAATGTTTCTGACCATAATCTGTCTGACTTTAGCCTAACCTGGAATATAGATAGAAACATTTTCAGGTTTTGTGTGCATTCATAGGCAATTCATACCTATATACGTATACATATGCATGGGGAGTAGTGGAATAGACAGTCTCTTTTACTGTATAAACACCATTTAGAGCAACTCGCACAAAACATGTCAGTGTCTCAGTTTAATTTCATGCTGTGCATTTCTTGAAGATCACACCATCATCTAAAGCTAAACTCTAAAATCTAAAACCGCTAAGAGATTTGAACACAAAACTTAGAGTGCCTGCCTTTTAAATTTCCCAGCTCGTTTCCTGTCTCTGTTTCTGCCACCATTATTGATATAAGGAATCCATCAACATATTTTCATGGATGATAAAGAAAGGCTGACCTTTCCTTTGCAGGTACAAATAGGTAGTTCTTCAGAGGCTGTAAATGAATGACAAGATAATTCTATCCATTTAATATTGAAGTGATGTTGATAGCATCATTCTTCTCATGTTTGAAACAGCAAAGTATAGAGACCTTTCTCCCTCACTCTGTTCTGCTTTATGTGATGGATTTTCTCTCTGACTAATCGCTGTCACATTAACCTGCACTATTTCATCCTTCAGAGCTGTCAAGATAATGACGATAATCGAAGTGGCTCATTGTAGGTAAAGGAAATTATATGAGCAAAGTAATATCATAAAACAGTGTTTAAATATTTTAATTTCATTTGTCAGGGCTGCCCCAACACTTCATTACACATATAACCATCTCTCATCAGTGGAATTAGTGCATTATTCATTACTGTTAATTATTTTCACATAATGGCTGCCCTGATATATTTAACCTCCACATTATATCTCAGATAATGGGCCTGTAAAATTGAATTGTGTGAAGAGCATAGTTCTAAAGCTCATTTGCAGAACATCAAAGAACAAAGAAGAGGAAAAGAATTCTAAATGGGACTTTTTGCCCAGCTGGGGCCAAACATTTGTTTCTGTCTGATTTACATACAGAAAATAGGTGGTTCAGAAGTGATTTAATATTGTACATGCTGTCTCCTCCTATTACACAGCCAATTAGAATTTGCTAATGTCCTGAGTGTTTTAGATAACTTACCAGCCAATCTATTGTCTGAATGGCAGTGAGCTGGAAAGTTAACAAAAGAAAAAAGTAGACTTTTCTGAAGGATAGTCTATAAAATCGTAACATATTAAGGTGCCACCCATTGTTAATACTTCTTCTGAAAAACTTTGCATTGTACGAGCAAATTAACAAAAACTGCTGCTCCGAACTAAGCAGGTCCAAGACTTTGACATTCCAATAGTTCTCTGCTAATTACTTATTGTTCCTTGGGTCAAATTTGCTGGTGCTTTTTCTCACGTAGGATGTGAACATTTGTGAGGGGGAGAACATAGCATCCTAGGCCATCTAAGCACTGAGAGGAACAAGTTATGTCAACAGATCTGATTGACTCAGTCCTTCACAGCAAATAAGCAACTCCTGGTATCACACGACCACCTTCAGTGGTGCTCTGGAATTGGTGTGTCTGCAGCGTTGCTTGAAGAATGGGGAATGTGAAACTTTTCTCTGCTTTGCCAAGTGTTTTGAATACACATTCCAGTGCAACAAAGCCAGTACAGGCATGGGACTTAGACATAATTTAGCTTTTGAGAAACCAGCTGAATCAATAGAAATCATTTCAGATCTAAGTAGCAATTTGAAGTCCACTGTATGTCCATTCTAACAGCACAGATTTAACTGAATAGCCATATTTTTTCCCATTTAGAGTCTCAGTCATTATGCACAGATTTCAGTGGACCAGAAAAGACATTGAATTCAAACACTAAGGAAAAAGCATTTATCAAAACTACGTGTTAAGAGGACTAAAACCACTTCAGAAAAAGAAAGAAAAAAAACCCACACCAAAACAATAGACCATTTGAACAGATGGTGGGGATTTTGAAACTTCAGTCTCAGAGTGTTTGTAAAGTTCAGTCTCAGTGGATTTTGCCTACATTAAGAATTTCAAAGGAATATCCTGTCTGAAATGGGCATGTAGGATATGCATTTTTTTTGTTTTATGCCTATAATTAATTTTATAATTATTTTTAAAAATACTTTAGACCTGTTTCTTGGCTGTTACGGAATAGCTTATGGCTGATGATAGAGCGATGATTTCAGAGGGTCTTAGCCAATCAGAAGTCAGAAAGTGTTTAATGGCTAACAATACAATTCACTTGAGGTCGTTAGCATACTTTAGTCCTATTGTCTAAAAAGTCATATTTCATAGGAATGATAAATGTCTTTTTGCTAAGTGGCAGTAGGTTTTTGGTCATATCATTAAATATTTATACAACCTATACATAAATCTTCTTCCACTTGGCATCATCTGGGATTCATTTGGAAGAGGCCCATTTATTTCATTATGTAATGTTTTAAGTTTGTTGCAGGCTTCAGGTTCAGCCTCCAAACTCTAGCCATGGAGTAGATAGATAGAAAGGAAAGGACAACCACATTTGCACGGACCTGGCTCAAATAATTCTTCTTTCCTTAATCTTAATCTTTGGCATATTATTTAAGGATTTGCATGTGGCCTTTTTACCCTCTAAACAGTACTCTTTTCTTTTTTCTTTTCTTTTCTTTTCTTTTCTTTTCTTTTCTTTTCTTTTCTTTTCTTTTCTTTTCTTTTCTTTTCTTTTCTTTTCTTTTCTTTTCTTTTCTTTTCTTTTCTTTTCTTTTCTTTTCTTTTCTTTTCTTTTCTTTTCTTTTCTTTTTTCTTTTTTTCTTTTCTTTTCTTTTCTTTTCTTTTCTTTTCTTTTCTTTTCTTTTCTTTTCTTTTCTTTTCTTTTCTTTTCTTTTCTTTTCTTTTCTTTTCTTTTCTTTTCTTTTCTTTTCTTTTCTTTTCTTTTCCTTTTCTTTTTTAATGAAAGCTATGGCAAAAAAAACCTGCCACTGTTCTTTGTCCTAAGCAATTTTTATTTCATAAGATATTTTCAGGTAACCATGAAATATGGGTGGAAAGACTAGAAAACCCATGAAATAAGTCAAGCAATCCCTCCACATCTGAATACACGATACGGAATTTTGTCCAAGTTGTGTGAAATATTTAGTCTTCTCACAGCCATTTGAGTACTCGCAAACAAAAACCAACATGGGAAAGTAAGGCAATTCAAGGAACAATTTTAAAAGAAGATTCCTCAAGAAATGCTTATCAGCAGAATTAGAATAACCTGTGAGTTTATTGTAGATAACTATCCGTGTTTCTCACCAAGTAAAAAAATCACTTAATTCTCAATGGTAAAAAACAATGTGAAGTGATGGATGAGAAGTGATGGCATCAAAGAATTTGTTTTTATATCTACTGATATGGTGTGAAAGACCAGTCTCAAGAAGGGCGAGAACTGCTCATTGCTGTGATGCATTGCATAAAGTCCAGTGGTCTCGTCTTTTCAGAAGTTATATACTCTTTTCCTAGAGACTGAAATACCAGAAAATTTTGCACTGATGAAAGCAGAACACAAGCGGGAAACATCACACTTACTGGCAAAAGTTCATATACTGTTATTCTTCCTGTAATAACTATGGCTGCATACACACACAGACATGAAAACTAGCATTAATGGTTTCATTGTCTTTGTTAAATTATGTTAAAATTTAGGTAATAATTAAGGAGAAAGATGTGTGAATGGGATGTAAAGAATACAAGACTTCTATTACTGCCTAAAAAATAATTCCTTTCAGTAAATGCTACAGAGAGAAGACATTTGAAGTTTGTGCATCCAGACTGAAGCATTACAAGCTCATGTCTGAAATTATAGAAGTCCTAACTCTTATTCTGTCTTCCATAATTATTATGGTTTTGCTCTGTTCACAGTCTCAGGTACATTTCCTGCAGTAACTTGAATTAACATTATTTCTGACCTACTTTTCATTTAAAACACATTGCTTGTAGAAAAGATCCAGTTTTACAATAGCATTTCATTTTGAATTTAGTTAATCATGCTTAATATTCTGAAAGTATGAATCATACTTTCAAAATATTTATGAGTAATAAAAGCTGATTCATACTTTCAGAATATTAAGGGTTATATCACAGAACCATAGAATAACAGAATGATTATGATTGGAAACTACTTCAGGTGGTCATTCAGTCCAACGCCCCTACTCAAGCATGGAGACCTACAGCAGATTGACCATGATTATGTCCAGATGATTTTTGAAGTTCTTCACAGATGGAAATCCCATAGTCTCTCAGAGAAAACTGTGCCAACGCTTGGTCACCTGCACAACACAGGAGTGTTTCCTGGTGTTCAAAAGGAACAACCTCTGTTCCACTTTGTGTCCGTTCTCTTCTTTTCCTGGCTCTGAGCTCCACCAAAGAGAGCCTGACTTCATCTCCTTTGCATCCTCCCTTCTGGTATTTATATACATGTATCAGATACCCTGAGACTCCTCCATGTTGAACTATCTCAGCTCTCTCAGCCTTACTTCATAGGAGAGGTACTCCAGTCCCTTCATCGTCGTGGTTCCCCTCCACTGGATTCTTTCTAGTATGTCCAGGTCTCTCTTGTAATGTGTTGCCCAGAAATGTACAAAGGACACCAGGTGTGGCCTCACAACTACTGAGTAAAGAGGAAGGATCACCTCTCTTGAACTGCTAGTGATAATTTGCCTAATGCAGCCAACACCATTAGCCTTCTTAATGGCAAAAGCACACTGCTGACTTATGTTCATCTTAGTGACTACCAGGGCTCCTAGGCCTTTTTCTGCAGAGATGCTTTACAGTTGGGTGGTTCCCAGTCTGTACTAGTGGCTGGAGTTTTTCCTACCCAGATGCAGGACTCTGTACTTCTCTTTGCTGAATTTCAGATACTGTCTCCAGCCCTTCAAGGCCCCTCAAGATGATTGCACAGCTCTCTGGTGCATCAGCCACTCTCTTCAGTTCTGAGTCATCTGTGAATTGACTAAGAATACACTCTACTCCATTATACAGATCATTAATAAAGATGCTAAACAGGACTGGATCCAATATTGACCCCTGAGATTCTCCACTCATTACTGGATGTTTTGCACAAGAAGATAGAACTATAGTACAAAATTTTATCACTACTTACATAAAATTGTAGTGGATACAGTAGGTCCTTTGAAAATTTATGGAATACTGTAATTTTTCAAAAAATGTTTCTGGGAAGCACATGTCAGAGTAAAAGCAAGGACCAGAACTGCATTTGAGAAGTCACATGCTATTTCATGTAGTGGAGAATTTTTTTAATTAATTTTGAGTAAAGCACAATTTTTTCATGAAATGGAGAGTGCACAAAATGAAATCCTAGATCCTCCTTCTAGATTCTCTCTGTACATACATTTGTCCAATCTTTTTCTCACATGTTGTAACATATTTTGGAAAATGCCCCATTTTCTGTGATGATTTAGTCAGTTATGAAAATAGAAGTATAGAATAGTTGGATGCATAGATTTTGTCATTTGCTTCATGTCTGTCAAACAATGTGGATAATATTCAGAAGAGTATACATCATAGTATTCTGATACATCAGAAACAGCAAATCAGAAACAGAAACTTTGTGGGAAGACAAAGTCACTTCCTCCTGCACAATTTAGTAACAGGAAAAGATGAGTGTTTACAGAGAACTTAAGCTGAGATACTCTTGCGATACAAGATGGCATGATAAATGAGAATGATAGTGGAAAGTAGGAAATTGTAAGACTAAAAATGAAATATTAATCTGTCTCCTGTATTCTAGTTAAGAGATGTTTATTTAGAACAGCTTCAAGGAACAATGAACATGAAATTCAACTTCTGTACAAAGGAAAAAAAGAACCTTACAATTTATTTTATCATCTTTTTATATATGCAGACTGGAAAATAGTCATGACAAGAAAAATATCCACTAAAACAGTGTCAAAGAAACATTGAAGTTCTGCTCCCATGTGTGCTGGTTTTATGAAAATCTTACAAAATTTTCCCACTTGGTTATCCAAGTATTAAGGCATATTTGCAGAACCATGATATATGTACTTTGTAAGGGCAGGAAATAGGTTCTATGAAATTACAAGACTGTCAGTCTGACCTCAGTTCCAGGGAAGGTTATGGAGAAGATCATCTCGAGCGCTACTGCATGACATGCATAGGACAATCAAGTGAGCAGAAGCAGCCAGGATGGATTTCTGAAGTGCTGGTCCTAACACTCAAGTCCAATCTCCTTCTATAACAAGATGACACGATTAGCAGACGACGGAAAGGCTGTGGATGTTGTTTATCTGGATTTTAATAAAGTCTTTGATATTATTTCCCACTGTATTTGCCTGGAGAAACTGGCTACTCGTGGCTTGGAAAGGTATACAGTTCACTAGGTGAAGAAGAACTGACTAGATAACCAGGCCTAATCTTGGGGCCAATTTTATTTAGTGTTTTTATCAGTTGTCTAGATGAAGGGCTTGAATGTACTCTCAGGAAGTCTGCAAAGTAGATGGGAGTATTGATTTGCTTGAGGATAGGAAGGCTCCACAGAAGGATTTGAACAAACTGAACTCATGCCAATCACATGACATTCAACAAGGGTAAGTGCCAGGTCCTGCACTTGTGCCATAGCAACTCCATGCAGAGGTATAAGATTGAGGTAGAATGTCTGCAAAATTGCCCAGCAGAAAAGGACCTAGAGGTGCTGGTCAATAGCAGGCAGAACATGAGTGAGTGCTGTGGCCAGGTGATCAAGAACTACAGCTGCATCCTGACCTGCATCAGAAATAGTGTGGCCAGATTGACCAGGGAAGTGGCTGTCCCTCTGTATTCAGCACAGGTGAAGCCATGCCTCAAATGCTGTTTTGAGTCCACCGTTACAAGAAAGGTATTGAGTTGCTTGAGTGTATGCAGAGACAAGCATCTTGAACCTCTTGCTGGGTGACTGCACCAATCATCCAAAACAAGGGCAGCAGTATTTCCTCCAGAATTTTAAAAACAGTGATTATGGTTCAGTTTGCTGAATACTGTGAGAGAAATAGGCACAGAAATGAATTAATCAGTCTACCTCCAGAGTGGGTTGGGAGTTTGGATACAATCCAAACTGGATCCAGAATTCAAAATTTTATTCCTATGTCAGAAGGCAAAAAGCAAGAGTCTTTCTTACACACTTTCTACAAACATTTCTCCCAGTCTTATCAGTGAAAGAGATGGGAGCCACACTGTTAGGCACTCTGAATTCCCAGGCTGTGTGTGATCTACATTACATTTTTCAGTACACAGTGTGCATCCTGTCAACAAACCAAGATTTGTCAAATTGTTACAGATTCATATCTGTTAATTGATAATCGTGACGACAGTTATCATCAGTAGATTTCACAGAGTCACACAGAATCACAGAATGGCCAGGGTTGGAAGGGACCTCAAGGATCATGAAGCTCCAACCCCCCTGCCACATTCAGGGCCAACAGCGCCCACATTTAATACTAGACCAGGCTGCGCAGGGCCCCATCCAATCTGGCCTTGAACACCTCCAGGGATGGGGCATCCACAACCTCTCTGGGCAGCCTGTTCCAGTACCTCACCACTCTTTCTGTAAAGAACTTCCTCCTAGCATCCAACCTTAATCTTCGCTCCCTCAACTTAAAATCATTTCCCCATGTCCTGCAGTTATCAATCTTTTCAAAGAGTTGATTCCCCTCCTGTTTGTAGGCTCCCTTTAGGTTCTGAAAGGCTGCAATGAGGTCACCCCGCAGCCTTCTTCTCTCCAGGCTGAACAAGCCCAGCTCCTCAGCCTGTCCTTGTAGGGGAGGTGCTCCAGTCCCCTGATCATCTTTGTGGCCCTCTTCTGGACCCTCTCCAACAGCTCCCTGTCTTTCTTGTACTGGGGGCTCCAGACCTGGACACAGTATTCCAGATGGGGCCTCGCAAGAGCAGAGTAGAGGGGGACAATCACCTCCCTGTCCCTGCTGGCCACCCCTCTTCTGATGGAGCCCAGGATACCACTTGCCTTCTGAGCCACAAGGGCACACTGCTGGCTCATGTTAAGTTTTTCATCTATCAAGACCCCCAGGTGACTCTCCACAGTGCTGCTCTCAATGACCGCTCCTTCCAGTCTGTTCCATATTTATTCATTTGGTGGAAGGAGCAAATTTCAAATATATCAGAGAAGTGACATGGTTCCTCAAACTTCAAGTCAATGAAGAGCATTCTTATCACAGATCTTTCCAGAATGAGTTGAAAGATATCTTTCACTCCCATGTCTTCTAAACAATGTTACTTAGACTTCAAAAAACAAAAATTGTAAAGAAGTTTGTAACAAATGTCTTGAAAACCATCCAGGAAATAAACAATCATTAGAGGATTGCTCTGCTTTCCCATCTGAAAACCCATGAGGGATTCAGAGCCTGAAGTGGGCTTGCAACCTTTAAATGTTACTACCATATTTTAACCAATATTCAATGGGCCTAGTAAGAAGAATTTTTAAATGACAATTTTTGTTCTGTGTTTACCCAAATAAATCTTAACACCTCTAATATCTTTCCATCTCAAATTTAGGTAAGGAATGGATTGCCCAACTAAGGAATGCTGATTTACATTGCATATAGTTCTTAGATCTTCTTGAGGAACAGTATCTGTATAACCCAAGATAAAAACTGAACTGTGAAGTCTGTAGCTATATATAAATTCTTCCTGTTACACACACATCCTACTAACTGCCCAGACAAAAGATGTCCTAAGGCTACCTCTTCAGACAGTGAGGAACTTGCTGACAGCTCTGGGCTTTAAGACAAATTAAAGTAAGCCAATTTTTCAGTCTGCAAGTCTAATAAAGCTTCTGGCTTTCCGTTCTGTCAATGACCATGAATAAAATTGGCTGACAAGAAAGAAGGTGGGATGTTTAGTTTTCTGATGAGAGATTTTAAGGTAAAGACGAATTCTGCAATTCCTATTCCAGTTCTTATCAGTAAGTATATTCTGTCACTAGAAAAGCAGGGATAAATACTTTTCAGGCCTTCATTTTCTGTTCTAACAGCCTAACTCACTTTGCAGTACAGTTCTGTGGACTAAGTGGTATTGGAGTGTGTGATGAGTGCCCAAACATATACAGGAGGGTGCTTCTTTCTCTGTTAAACTAGATGATGTCACTATATAGTTGCCCTGACCATGTACAATTTTCATACATACTCTTTCAAAAGGACTGTGCCTGTTTTCTGCAGAACATTAAAATGTCATCAAGTTCTCCTACTGACATGTGCTCTCATGTCCTCATTTTTTCACCCCCTGAAAAGTACATTAGCTACATTTGCTCTTTGCAGTCTTCCAAAATGAAGAATAAAATTTACAATGAATTTTGTTAGTGAAATACACAATAAAACAGAGCAAAGGTAAAATATTAATTTAGAAATGTAAGTTGGTGAATACCTTGTTATCATCACAGAATTATAGAATGGTTGAAGTTAAAAGGGACTACTGAAGATCATTTAATCCAACCTTCATGCTCAAACAGGGTCCCCTGTTTGAGCACATTACTCAGAATGTGGGTTTGTGGGAAACAATACAATAGCTAAAAGGTAATTTGAGTAAGTATGCTAATTACAGGGCTGGTCAATGTTCAACTCAACAAAATATAGAAGAATGTCCAACTCATGTCAAATTTAAAAGAAACTAACATCAGTATGTAGATATGACTATGAATCAACCATCACACCCAGTGAAAAACAAGCAGACCAAGAGCCCATTGAGCTCTCTTGCGTGTCAGTTAGCAGGCTACACCAGCTGCAAAGATCCCCTATGCCTTAACATCAGGATATTCCTTGTCACTACAAATCCTTGGCAAGTAATTAGTAGCTTACTAAGCTATGTAAGCTTCACTAAGATAAAATCTTTGACTGGCTGTGCACATACAAACCTCTAGGCATAAACTATTGACCGTGCCTGGGACTAGAAGTGGGTTCAGATGCACCGAGGCTCCATACTTCTTCCATTCAAGGAGTTTAGAAAGCAATAGGGTCCACTCTGAACCTCATGACTCAATGGGATGATCTCTCGGAAAAGTGATTTTAACCCATCTTCTACACAGTAAATAGTAAATTATAACTTGTTATTTCAAATCTTGTTACTGTTTTACTTACAATTATGTTGTCACTACTTTATATAAATAAATGAATTGTTGCTTCTCTATAAAAATGAAGTATATAATTCTATTTGAGACAGTAGCCTTTCATGGGACTCAGTTTGGGAGTTCCATATCTCTCTTACACTGGGGAACCCAGAACTGGACACAGTACTCCAGGTTCAGCCTCACCAGGGCTGATTGGACGGGAGGATTACTTCCATACACCTGCTGGCAGTGCTTTCCCTAATACAACTCAGGATTCCATTTGTCTTCTTGGCCACTAGGGAGAGAAAGAGAGAAAGAAAGAGGGAAAGAAAGAGAGAGAGAAAGAGAAAGAGAGAGAGAGGGAGAAAGAGAGAGAAGGGGAGAGAGGGGGAGAGAAGGGGAGAAAGGGGGAGAAAGGGGGAGAAAGGGGGAGAAAGTGGGAGAAAGGGAGAAAGGGAAAAAGGGAGAAAGGAAGAAAGGAAGAAAGAAATTTTTAGAAAATCATAGAATCATTTAGGTTGGAAAAGACCTTCAAGATCATGACCTCAAACTGTCAATCTGACCTAAAATGTCCTATCAATAAACCATGTCCCTTAGCACCATTTCCATAGGTTTCCTAAATATCTCCAGGAATAATGATTCTACCTCTTCTCTGGGTAGCCCATTCCAAAACTTGCCCACACTTTACATGAAGAAATTATCCTTACTATTTAGTGAAACTTAAGACCTTCATTCTCTTGGATGAAACAAAACAAGTTTTGAAGAAGGGCTGAGGATGTCCCCTGAAACATGTATACTACGGATGTCAAGGTCTTAGCAATGTTTCACTCTGTGAACTTCCTATAGCTCTGGCTAAATAGGAGGAGCAGAAGCTTATCTGTCCTATAAACCTGTACTATGAAAATTTAGGCTTGAATACAGGACAAACTGTAAACTTAATGGAAAAATAAATTAGGTAATTATGTTGGAAATAAAACAGAGATATTTAGGACACAATGTGAAAAACAAGAAATTTGCCTTTCATTTGCAAACAGCTGAAAAAGGGAATGCCTTTATAGTAGCTTTATTCATTGTTTCTTTGCCCTCAATAGCTATGAACTGATATTCTATAAATCTATTTTGATTTCTGCAAACTTTTTGCTCATATCATCTTTTCTGGCTGTTCAAAAGCTTCAGCAGCAAAGGGTTAACAGTTTTACCTTGTGATGACTCATCTGGTAACAAGCTGGAGTCCGCGTCTAGAAATCCAAGAAAGTTTTTTTAAATTATTTCTGTCTTGCTGTGCAGATATTTGTCAGTAGCTTAAAATTTTTCATCATAATACGAACATGCATGCACGCATATGAAAGTTTAAATTGATTTTACAGACAGTATATTGGATAAAAATAATTTGTTTAGAAATTGTTCGGTAAAACCAAATCAGGAGGATTTTTTTTTTTTTAGAATGCTGCTTTTACAAGTTAATTTTCTTCTCAGGTAATCTTTGTATTTTAGTGTTTTGTGCTGTCCCTTGATACAGATTTTTTAACTAGAAGAAAATTTTTCCAATAATTCTGCAACTGAGGGAATCCTTCTTTAAGAAAGTATCCTAATTGAGAAAAACATCATGGCAACTCCATAGCTTTATATGTCTGCAGATTTAAGACTTTATTTATATACTTGATTTTATCATTACTGATCTCATTTAACAGGGTTAGGTCTTCAAGTCAGACAGTCTGTATTACAATATGCTCATAATAACCTCATACATTTATGGAGCTTCATAAATTGTTTTTAAGTAAAGCAGATCTGAATTATTCAAACACTGCCATGAATGCTAGTGTTCGCAAGATTAGTAAAAGCATTACTTATGAACAGATGGTCAGTGGAAACCAAATTTGTTGCAATTTATGTTAATCTAAAAATAGAAGAAGAAAAATGGATTGCATTTCTTTGGCAGTTATGTCTTTAATAAATATAAGGGTCAGTGAAAGTAAATTCATCTTTGAGTATGGCAACAGTCCAGCAATGTTCATTCACTTCAGCCTATAGATCCTTGAGTTCATGTGAAAATCATGCTACTGCACATGATAAGAGTATAATTATTAACTTTAAAGTTTTAAATAAAAATAGTGCTTTAGTTCCAGTTATATAATTACCCTTATTTCATTGTCCCATAAGGCTTACAATAGTGATTTATTTTCATTACACCTTTTTGACCTAGGCATAGCCTCTATCATAAATTATGGCCTGTATGGGTGTACAGAGGCAAAGAAAGCTTTCTGACTTGCCCGAAGTCATACTTCAATGAATGATAAGTAGAAAATTTTGTTTGCCCATCTTGTGATGTAAATAAAACTAAATAATTCTTTTTTTAAAATTTAGAGTTATACAACATGAGGTCAGTACTTTTCCCAAGTATATTATGTGCAGTCAAAGCAAAGTCTAGAAGAAAGATTAAGAGTTAATTTCTGGGTCATCCAGCCTCTGTAGGTGAAATAGCCAATTTATATTATAATATAAGTACCTTATATTATATAAGATGTATATATATATATATAGATATATATATACACTTATATATATATATAAGAGAAAGAGAAGTACATGTTCTTAAAGAGGAGCTTGAATTACCATACAGTCAAAGTAGTACATGCTTTCAAAGCCCTTCAGTGGGAGATCCAGTCTGCCCGTGTTGATTAAATTTGCCAACACTGGCATCACCATCAGTACCACAAGCTGCATAGTAGTAAATCAGCCAAGTTTTTGTAGAACTTTAAAATAAATCTTGGAATAAAAGACTGCAGAGAGCCACCACTCCCTCACATCCCGAACACAATTATAGGTTCGTATTCTCTCTGACAAAAACCCCCTTGTTGCTACTACCCATAGCAATTGAGATTAGAAGTGCCCTACCTAGCATTATGAAGCAATATCTAATGGAATTGCATGCACAAGCATTTATGTTTCTGAACATCTCTTTAGGAATTGACTCCCACTTTTGTGTAAAAAGTTTGCATTTGCTGAATTGTATGGTCTTTAGCTGATGGAGTGCACAGGAAGAAAGCATGACATCTGTAGGGCTTTGACTGTGAGGATATTAAATGTAGGACTTTGTTTCTTTTTCAGAAGGAGACACGCTGATTACTGTATTCTGAATGGTGAAGGAAAATTAGTTTTTTTTCTGGCTTATTTTTGTGTATGTCTCCATAGGCCTTTGTATTTCAGTCTTAGACAAGAACCTCTACTTCACTAGGTAGCAATTATTTGAGTGTTATTAAGTATAAATTATTTACATAGTTAATATGACGTAGAAAGATATATTTAAAAAGAAGCAAACAATACTAAGTAACTCATTTTTTTCTGGAAAATTTGTTACCAAAACTTTAATAAAATGGTACCTTCTAAAAATATCAGCTTATGTTACATGGGACATTTAATAGATAAATTGTTCAAATTTATCCACACATCAACACCGATTTTGGGATTATCACAGGGTTGCCTGTTGCGCTGTCAGAACAGTGAAGATGGAACCCTGCTGAGTACATCCCCCACACCATTAACACGATTTTTCTTTTCCTAGCTGTGTCAGTTACTGATTTCTGTCATGTTTTTGAAGAAAGCTTGCATAGATTTGAGTAATTCAACAGGCAATCTGGGGGAATTTAGTACCTGGGCTAGGAGAGGGCATTTCTTTGTGTGGGTGTCTTCTGAGCAAGAGTTTCTCTTGGCTTTTTCTTCTCTCAGGATATGTATATATATGTATGCATGTATATATACACTTATATACACAAAACAAGTGATGCACTTGATTGCAATTGCTTACCACCTGCCAGCTCATGCTCAGCCAGTCCTCAAGCAGAGGCTGCTCCCCCAGCCAACTCCTCAGTTTCTTTTCAAATGATGTCATATGGTATGGAGCATCCCTTTGGACAGTTTAGATCAGCTGCTCCCTCTCAACTCCTTGTGTCCCCTTCAACCCCCCTCACCAGCGAGACAGTATGAGAAACTGAAATGCCCTTGGCTCTGTACAGCACTGCATAGCAACAACTTGCATTTCACTGTGTTATCAACACTTTTTTTTCTCCTAAAGCCAAAATATAGCATCATACTGGACACTATGATGGAAAAAATTAATTCTGTCCCAGAACAAACTAGAAAACCTACAGAAAGAAGAGATGGGTTTATGTCTGCAATCAGAGTTTTGGAAATAAAATGTGCATTACTGACATGTGCCTTGCCTCAAGATGCTGTGCTGGTACCTGAGGAGTAGGTGTGACTTTGGCATTGGTGGACGAAGGGAAGGCGACCGATGTCATTTTCCTGGACCTGAGCAAGGCCTTTGACATGGTCCCCCACCACATCCTCATCTCCAAATTGGAGGGAAGTGGATTTGATGGGTGGACGACCCGATGGATAAGCAATTGGTTGAAAGGCCGCAGACAGAGGGTGATGGTCAATGGCTCTATGTCCAGGTGGAGGCCGGTAACAAGTGGTGTCCCCCAAGGGTCTGTCTTGGGACCGGTGCTCTTTAACATCTTTATCAATGACATCGATGAGGGAATTGAGTGCACCCTCAGCAAGTTTGCTGACGACACCAAGCTGAGTGGTGCGGTTGATACGGTGGAAGGAAGGGATGCCATTCAGAGGGACCTCGACAGGCTGGAAAGCTGGGCTCGGGTGAACCTAATGAGGTTCAACACGGCAAAGTGCAAGGTTTTGCATTTGGGCCGGAAGAACCCCAGGCACCCGTACAAGCTGGGAGGAGTGGTCCTTGAGAGCAGCTCGGCAGAGAAGGACCTGGGGGTCCTGATGGACGAGAGACTCAACATGAGCCAGCAGTGCGCTCTGGCAGCTCGAAAGGCAAATGGGATCCTGGGCTCCATCAGGAGAGGGGTGGTCAGCAGGGACAGGGAAGTGATTGTCCCTCTCTACTCGGCTCTTGTGAGGCCCCATCTGGAGTACTGTGTCCAGGTGTGGAGCCCTCAGTACAAGAAAGACATGGAGATTTTGGAAAGGGTCCAGAGGAGGGCGACTAAGATGATCAGGGGGCTAGAGCACCTCCCCTATGAGGACAGGCTGAGGGAGTTGGGCTTGTTCAGCCTGGAGAAGAGAAGGCTGCGGGGCGACCTCATTGCAGCCTATCAATACCTGAAGGGAACCTACACCCAGGAGGGGAGTAAACTCTTCATAAGGGCTGACAATAGCAGGACTAGGGGAAATGGATCCAAGTTGAAGGAGGGAAGATTTAGGTTGGATGTTAGGGGGAAGTTCTTTACGAGGAGAGTGGTTAGGCCCTGGAACGGGCTGCCCAGGGAGGTTGTGGATGCCCCGTCCTTGGTCGTGTTCAAGGCCAGGTTGGACGGGGTCCTGGGCAACCTGATCTAAATGTGTATGTTTGGTGGCCCTGCTAGGCAGGGGGGTTGGAACTACATGATCCTTGAGGTCCCTTCCAACCCGGGTGATTCTGTGATTCTGTGATTCTGTGACTTCTCAAAGTCATTCCAAGATGCACACACATAGATTAGAGAGGCACCAAACCCATTTTCCCTGCATGTTCTTTGTTTCAGAGACAGCCCTTGATCAAACAGATCAGTGGAGAGTGGATGGAAGTGGCCCAGGTGACACAGTTATGGAGAGGGACTGTGCGGCTGCACACAGATGTGCAGGCAGTGTGATCCTGAGAGGCAGCTTCTGGCTAGAGGCCAGCGTGCATGGCCTGAGGGAACAGCAGGAAGGGCTGACAATCCAGGTGTTGGCTCCTTACAGCTTCTTCATCTGAGGAGACCATGATGTACCTATATGGGATTGTGAGAAGAGTAGGCATGCACAAGAAGGAGAAAGGGCTTTAGGAAAAAAAATCGAGAAAGTCTTTGCTACAGGCATTTCTTGAGAGTAACTGTCTTCCGTTAAGACTGTCTGGCTAGTCTGGGGGAAAAGTTATCAATTGCTTTTCACATGCCCATGCACTTCTTAAAGCAGCTGGGGAAATGAGAAATCAACAAAGAAGCTTAAAGACCAGTGCATCTGTAGCCCTTCTGCCAGATAGAGAGTTTTATCTGGAAGAAAACATTTAAGATACTGGTGCAAGAAAAGCAGGAAAGATTTTTTATTTTTCAGAAATACACAGAGATATAGACAAATGGTGAAATAAAATAATTCTAAACAGTTCACTGAGTGGAAAGCAGAGAGGGAGAGAGAGAAAAAGAAATGATGTATCTTAGATATGTGCTTGATAATATAGGGAAGTGCTCACACTGGAGTGGTGGGGGCTATGTAAGAAGTGACACTGATGAGTAAATTATGGTTTCACGTAAAATGACGGGAATTTGGAATACATTGTTAAAGTAGTTTAGGAATCACTGAACAATTTCAGTGGTTGCTTTATGTTCAGCTACTCGAGCCATCTGTCAGTTGAATGACAGCTCTTGTGATAAACATAAACTATGCTGTTAGTGCAAAGGTATGTGTTAACACTGACAGTAATTGTCTTTAACAGAAATAAACTGCATTCCTTATCATATCACTCCTGCCCCATTATCAGTTCAGAGTAAAAATAGGTGTTGCATTTTAATACTTACATGGCAGTATTCCTTATTTATGCAATTCCTTGGTGTCACCTGGATCACAATGAACAAAGCAAATGATGTAATGATTAAGATGAGAATATCTTCAAATTGACAACCTCCTGAAACTCCTACTTCTTGCTGAAAAAGCAGATAGAGGTGTTCATCCTGGGGAAAAAAAAAAAAAAAAAAAGGATGGAGAGAATCCATAACTTTAAATATTGCAAATGATATGAAATGTTGTACATTTTGTGGATTTGTTCTATTAATTACACTGTCAGGGTTTTTTAACTCTTCCATTTAGTAGTAAAATCAGTTTGATTAATAGTTTGACTGTTGATTTTCTGTGCAATTGGTTTCAAAAAAATTAGTAATTTATTTTTTCTTGAAAAAACTATAACTTCAGAGTTTCATTAACTATATTCATCTTTGATTTTGTCATTATTTAAACTTCTATGTGATGTGTCACTTTGATTACGCATTGTTTTCTCAGGTGAAAAGCTGATAATAATGGTAATAAACAAAAGCAAAATGTAGTCAGTCTAATTCTAAAGAAAGGGAAGGAATTTGCATCATTGAGGAGGGTCTGTAGCTTACAGATATTTCTGTAATATTTAAAATAGTTGTCTTAATTTGTCAGATCTTTCTTCTCTGCTGGTAAAATAATCCACTGTGACCTGATATCTGATTTTCTCCTTATTATTACTGCCATTTTTTAGGCTTCCATGATTTAATTAATACTCACTGTCAGAAAAACCTTATGTATGAAACCAGATGCCCATCATAATCTTGTACAAGGGCTGCTTATTGAATTTTAGGAAAATGATCAAATAATCCTAAAGTTAAGTATCATGTAATTGGAACTCATGAGAGTGTAAATGTTTCTATGTACCTGTTGTACTCCAGTCCCAATATACATAACATCCAAAGGTGAGCTACTACTTGTCACCTACCTGATGCCAATCCAAACACTTCTCAAACTGTTTCAGAGTTTATAATGCCCACAGTCAGGTTCAAATTCTCAAGGAAACATATTCCTTTTCCAGTGTCTAAATTCATTATGGAAACACGGGCAACAATAACACTCAGACCTAGATCCTAAAAGTGCTGAAAACCCAGAAATGTATGCCGTTGGATGTGTACGTCTGCCTAATATTACTATGATGCATTGACCCCCTTCTCTCATTCTCTTATTTAGGTCCTTCTGGGAGTCATAAAGTGAGAGTCTGCTTGCATAAAGTGCAGAACTGACCAGTTAAGCATTTGCCCTCTCCACACACACAGTGGAGAAAGATTTTTTTTCCTGCTTTTTTTCCCCTGACAGCTTCACTGTTAGAACTGTCTTGTAGAATGCTATCTGTCCTATATCAGAGAGTGTAGTTCTGTCAGGAAGTAGATGAAGATGGATGCATAGCTGAGTGGTTAGGAAACTCAGGTGGAAGGCAGTATTGGTTCCCTCTCTGTATGAAGGAGTGTTTGTTTTACACAAAGTGAAATGGCTTAACAAGAAGACTGAGAGCTTTCAGCCTCAGAATAACTGCTGTTTGCTGATGAGAGCATTCTTCAGCAGGTAGGAAGCCTGGATTAATGTCCCTTAGGCAGATATGGGGGTATCTTAATGCAGTGCTGTTAATGCTCCAATCACTCAGGAGCTGGTCCCAAAGGATACCAAGAAATTCAAGTATCAGAGCCTAAAATATTGCCTATGAGGGAAAAAAAAGACACCACTAAGGACTGAGTCTTTCTTTTCTGATAGATGGAACAGAAATAATTACCTAAAGAGGAAGATTTTGGGTTAGTGCTCATGGGTGGTGGGACACCCCAGTCTCCCTAAGTCCACCATCATTCTAGAATTTAATTATGACTTCCTTTTTCATTTTTTTCCTCTTTTAAAAAGCGTGCTGGATTTTAAGATTTGGCTCAGATCCATTGTGACCTCCAAACTTCAGCATATTGACATTTTTTTAGAGGTCTTGAGTATTCACTCTGAAGAAGAATCTCTCATAGACTATATCCCAATTATTTTTCCAATTCATTCCCCCTTGCTTTATACAGCTATACAGGCTTGTATACTTGTCAGCCTTACCTCATTTTCTCTAGGACCATATTAGTTTACAGCAAGTATACCAAAACTGAAGAAGCTCCAATTTGTTACTTATTTATAAACTTGACATTAAGCATCATTCAAATTTAAAATCTTCAACTTGTTCTTGCCCCAATTATTTAATGAGCAGCCTCTTCAGAGCTTTAACTGACCTTTCATATAGATGGCAGAATGGTGTGAGTTTTTCAGCCACTGAAATATGTTTACTTCTAGTTGTAGCCTTCGTTTTGTTTATCAACTCATTCTGACAGAGAGGAAGTCACTATCTCTGGCAGCAGATATTTCAGTAGAGGCACTGCATGAAATATTGCTTTACTTCTGCAGTGCAGATGTAATAGACAGGGAAAGACCAGATCAGGATGGGGAAGAACTAAAGCTCCTAAGGACAGTCGTGTTTTTGCTGCTCAGTCATTCTCCATTCTGTTGATCACTACGATTAGGTCTACTTCAGCCCTTGGCACACAGGAGTTATCAGATAATGTGCAACACCAGTTTCCTTAAGAGAAAGGGGAAGCAGTCGTCTTTGTCTGCTCACTGTTTGAAGACGTGAGGTTGGTGAGGTGTTTTAGATATTTGGTAACATTAGAGGATTTTAGAAAAAAAAAAGGAGCAGTTCAGACAGTGGAAGATCACGCCTCCAAGAATAAGGCAGGATGGAAGCACAGGAAGAATATTTTACTGGTAGGTTTCCCATTTTAGATTTACAGGTATCAAAAATGCTAACTTAGCAAACTGCCATAAATTTGTTTCTATAAATTGACTTTCCTTTTGGACTTTGCCAGAAGGCAGACTCATTTGAATTGATCGAGTATTTAGAGATATCTGGTTGGAGATTATTATAGGAGTACAAGGTATTCACGGCAGTCTGAGTCATAACATCAAAAATTATTAACTCAGAAGAGATGAAGATGAATCAGATTTCAGACCAATTTTGCTGATCTATAAGCAGAAGAGTATGTACTTAAGAATTCTGTGCTGGAGGGACTAGAAACTACTTGGAAGAATTTTTCCTGTTTAAATCTGAGGATATTTTTCATGCCTAAATTATTTTCTGTTGCTACTTCAAGTTAGTTTTAACTTCAGGATTTACCTTAAACCACACCTTGTACTTTGATCATTAGACTCAAAGATTTGAGTCTTAGGCTCTACAAGAATGATTGTTTTTAAGCTCTAATAAACAATCATTGTAGCATCTCACTTCAAAAATATCTCAGCATTCTGTTATATTACTGCATGTTGCTCGATGCTCTTATTAAATGAAGTGTAACATCTTGTGCTGCTGCCACCTTAGAGACACTGTTCCAGACAGTGCTCTGGAATTGTCAAGGGACATCAGAATGTGTCCATTACATTTTATACAGGATAAATCATGTTAAATGATTAATATTTGTAAATTATTGCATTTAAATTATATGTGCATGAAACAGTCCACTCTTTACAAATATATCTGAGAGTCTCATTTGAAATAAAAAAAAAAAAAAAAAGCAACACATCTGACAACTTCTCTTTATGTGTTGAGGCCTTTTAGGGTTGGTGTAGTGAAAAAGAAATAGTGGCATGTAAGGATTATTATATACTAGATAGTATATTTCTGGGCAATTATATCATGCCTAGAAAGGTGTTGCAAGGCATAAGGCTGAAAGACTTTCCGCACTTGAGAAATGCAATAATTCCCTAGAAATGCACTGCCCGGAGTATATTATTACGGTTATGAAATAGAATTCATGAATAGAAAGAAGGAAATGGTGAGGAGGGGGACAAACCTATCCACGCATGTATCAGTTAGTTTTAAAGTGGCAGCCACTTTAAAACATTTAGTCACAGCCAATCAAAAAGGCTTAGTAATGTCCAAAGTACTAAAGACATTTCATAATTAAGTAGTAAGACATGACAAGGCATGAATTGTGTTGTATTAATTCTCAACGAGTGTGTTGTTGTAAGGCAAGAGGATGAAGGCTGGGTGCCTCCGGTCCAGCCGACTGTGAATTAATCCTTTCCCATTCCCACAGTGGAATCTGTTATTGTGGTTTTATAAAATGTTAATTTTTTAAAATATTTATATTGCTAATTAAGTGCTGAGTTTCTAAGCCATGATGGCAATCAGCACAATTCCTTCAATAATTCTGAGCACTAGATTCTCTGCTCTCTCCTCCCTGCTCAGATGCTCAGCAGCCAGTCAAAACAGCTGTTTCCTATTGTCCGTTTGCTAATGTATTCTAATATTCTGCCTCTTAATGCCTACACTCATATCTGCATTCATTTGCATATAAGAAGCATCTAGTTATGCCAGTAATGGTTAGTGAAGTCCTTTGAGCATATAAAGTGCTATGGAAGTGCTAATATGGCTTTTGTTTACTATTCAAAGAAAACACTAATGTAGTGGGGGGTATTGTGCTTGTCCCTTGTCAGCCAGGACTTTGTTCTGCAGACTGGTTGGGAGCAATGTTTTTTAAAACCAAAAATAAAGCTTTGAGGCTTTGTGCCTTACAAAACTAGGCCATCTTTTTCTTTATTAGCAAGTGACTCCCTGTCAGAACCCACTTAAAATATCAGGTTTTTATACTGTTCTGTACATTACTCCATGGTACTCTATAATTTAGAATAAATCATTTTCTTTGATTCTTGCTCTAAGCCTGGCTCATAGGCCTTGTAACAGTATTTCACACTTCCAGTAAAGGTTTTCAGCTTTGATTTCATCAGGAGCAGATTCAAGGTTAGTAAGCTCATCAAGTCTACATTCTTGAACAAGTTGCAGAAGATTTATCACTGTAGGTATCCTAAAAAGTACAGTTTGGCTATTTGCTATACAGAATGGCAAAGGGAGATGTGTTGGCAAGCTTCTTCATCTCACTGAAGAATTCAGTCCAAGAATGGTCCTAGACACTGTGACATGCAAGAGGTAAGTGGGAAAAGGCTGTAGATTTGTGGATATTTTTGACCTACAGGGGCTGCAATTCAATGTTTTCTGTGATTTTGAATATAGGTTACTCCTATAGATTCATTCTGATTAACTTAGGTCAGCTGACAGCTTACTACTAGGGAAAATGAACCTGAGCATTTGTCTGTGACCTACCCAATGATCCTGCCACTGACTGTCAGGGCCAAAGACTAATGACATTGGAACAACCTGAACTCACTTCAATTCTGCAAACGAATTGCAGAGATGACTGCAAGATATTTATTCTGTAGATCCATATAAAGGCAAAAGTTCCTAGGAAGAGTCACTGGAAAAGGAATGAAAATCCAGTACTGGGAATGACGTGCTTTTCTGACCATAATCTTGATGGCTTAATTTCATAAACAGAAACATGAAAAAGTTTCTTGGATGAATATTAAGCAAATGTATACTATTTCAAAATACTACTAGTCATCACACATATACATGCACTCATTCCCGAATCCTTCATATATTTAACTTGTCTCTGATGGTCAAAAGAGAGTGGTCATTTAATGGAATGCAGAAACCTAAACACATATTTGAAATAAGAAACAACAAAAGGTATTGTTCATACTTGAAACTATGTAAGCCAGTGTAATTACAGATTTAAAAAAATATATAATCACCTGCACCAGAAATGTTATTTATTGTTGACACCATTGCAGGGTTTGAGTCAGGAGGTTTACCAGTGATATTTTGGCAAAAAAGAGAAGAAATAACATCCTAATCATATATTGCAGTCATGCACTTGACATTAGGTGTTTCACGCATTTTATGACTCTGGATTTATTTGTAACTTAAAAAAATGCTGTTCTTTTCACCTAGACACTTTATAGCTTTGTTTAAAAATGAAGAAATGATTCAAATACGAGAAGCATCTCCTTCTGAGTGTTGTCGAGAGATGACCTTAAAGAAGGGAACGCATTTGTCAGTTAGATGCTCAAGGGTACATCCCACCAAAAAATTATAAATCGTGCCATGTGAATGTACATACAAGTCTATATTCATCCCAAAATGGATGTGTGATATTAGAAACATTTTATTACCTTGGAACTTCTTAAGTAAGAAGTAAACAAATAATAAGTAAGTAGGCCAGCACGTTCAGTTATTTTTTTGAGTAGCTCTTCTCATCCTGGCACGTTGCAGGACCTCTCCTCATCCAGTCAGAAGGGCGAAAAAGTGTCACATAAGAGCAGTTCTGCCGGAAAAGAGTCAAAAATCTGAAATTTATTAACAGATAAAATAAAATAGAATTTTAGTGTAATTTTTTAGACATTCGGAGATATTCATAAACCAAAAAGTAGTTACAAAATTGTGCCATGTACAACCTATGTATTCTGTAGTTTTCTCTCTGGGCTTCTCAAGGTAAACATAAGGAGACTAACACTATTGAGATGCCTTAGGGAATCCTGCCTGGCATTGAGCTGCTGTTTTAAGAGGTCTCCGGTCTCTCAGAGATCTTGTGTTATTTTTGCCATCCTCATGGGCATGCTGTGAATAGCCCACAGTGTTCAGATTTGATATGCCTAGGCACCTGTATTTCTCTTCCTTCTATTCCCTGCACCCAGCAAGCATTCCTGGAGCAAGTAGCATCAGTTTATGCTCATGTTTCTGTATTACTGAATGTCCCATGCAGGGGCAATCCACGACTACTCAGGAATACTTGACAGCCCATTATCTTGCTATGAATATTTACATCATTCTACCTATCATACAATAAAGTATGAAGTCTCATATTCTCACTTATTAAACAATCAAAACATACTTGTAGATTAATTTTAATGCACATATTTTTTCCATTTGAATACATCGTGATTAAAAGTTCACGACCTTGATTATATTATGCAATTTGAGAAATCACCAACAATGTCCATGGTGATTAAATATTCCACTTTGTAATTATTTTGTAACTTTTGTTCTGCTCTTTGCTCACTCCAAAAATTATCATAAAATTTTGAAAGATGTCCTCAGTGCAGAATATGTCCATAAAATATTAAATATTCAATTTTCCTCTATCATGGCTTGAAAAATTCATAATTACATGATGATCCACATAATAACTCATTCTGAAAAGTCATATATGGCACTCCCCCTGTGACTGAGTTAATAATTTACTGCTGTGTGGGATTTTCACTCTGCACTGTTAGTCTTGGGAACATTTATTAAGCAAATGTTCATTTGCAAAGATCAGAATGTGAATGAAGAGGGTAAGAATTTAATGAGGAGTGACAGACAGGTGAACTGATTCCATATAGTTCTTTACTACAGGAGAAAGCAGATAGCTTTATCTTTCATAGCCTCGATAGACACATGAAATGAAATATAGAAGACAAGGGGCAAAAGGGAAAAAAAGGTACTTTCCTAGAAGGGCCAATGGAAGGATAAATCAGAGGAACTCATGATGAAGATTTAGACCAGCTGAAATGGTTGTTCATATTCTGTACCTTTCAACTTCTGCAGTAGTGATGTTCAGTCTTTTAGTTTTGAGATCTTTACCCATTCTTTTAATAGAGTACTTTGAGCATTACAGAAAAAAAATCAAGTCTAGAGAGAGAACGTAAGTGTAGTCCTTGAGAAACAAGATAAGAATTTTAATTACTATATTTAAAAAATCATTTTACATGTAAGAAAGAAACACTTGCAAACTATGCAGGAACTTGCATCACAACTGTATCAGGAAATTTTCAGTAAATAATGAAAAAGTTTGCTACACAAAAGCCATGAAACTTCTTTCTATGCTTTTTGGTTGTCTGATCAAACGTAAATTAAATTATGTTTGTGAAAGAAATACAAAAGCAATTTATATTCAGAAAGAAGATTTTGCAATTGATTCAGAGTTCAGTTTTGCAATGTATTCAGCATCTTGCTCCTGATACAACAAAAAGCTGACACACATTCAAAACTTATGAACTAATCTCTCACATAATGCTGGGTACAAACTGAGATGTTTACTGGCTCAAGCATTCTTCATTGAACTTATCATTATTTAAACAAGACCAAGCAATGCTTTCTCAAACAAGTGCCACTGGAATGTGTAAGGATACAGATACAGCTATACTTTCCAGTGATATCTAAATAAAAAATGTCAAATGTTTGGATTTATACCTTAAACATATACCAAAAAAAAAAAAAAAAAAAAAAAAAAAGTTATTTCACATGTCCTAAGTGATAATGAGCAAAGCATGAATTTCTAATTGTTTTATTTTATAAATTTATTTTCATTCCAATATGAATGTTTTTCAGTAAATGTTATTTTCTCCACGAAAATTTATTTTAAAAAATATATACATTTTCTTTTTTGCCTTCAGTGCCCCAAAATATAATTTCTGAAAGCTGCAGCACACAGATGAGAGAGGAATTTTTTTTTATGTGCTACACTTTTTTTTTTCATTTCCTTTAGTCTATGGTTGATAATTATTTAATCAATGAGGCACAGTGGTTTTCTTTTTTGACAAAGGAAATATCACATCAAGAGAGATGTGGAAAGAAAAAAAACTTATGTAAACAATTTTCTGGAGAAAAAGTGTGAAAATATTTTTTGTCAAAAATTTTTGAAAGAACATTTTCAAACAGCTGGCATTTACATAATTTTCCTGGATATGTATGGATATATATTTATTTTCTTAAATTAAAATTGACTACATTTGTTTGTTTTATCACTTGATTTGGTTACAGCTTATCATTTTCAAGGAGTAATCCATGTCTATGATGGAAGTGAGACAAAGGGTTTGGCCTGAGTTTCTAATTGGGACTCCCGGTTTCCATCCTTTAGTAGTGCACAGTTACCCAACAAGCCTAAAAAAGAACTTATAGGAATGTTTTAATTTGGAGTTTCATTCTGCAGTGAATCCCACCTTTGCGGGGTGTAGGCAGTTTAAGGAGAAATTTAAAAATGCCTCTTTCTCTCAACTAGATAGGAAGGAGCTGAAAGATATAGCTCTGGAACAGACAACTACATCATTTGAATCAGAGAATCATAGAATCACCAAGGTTGGTGATTGTCCAACTGATTTGAAATCAGCCAAATGAGACCAGTCTCAATTAACAGAGAATATGAAATAGGAGAGTTTCAATAGCAGCTCAAAGAAAATATTTGTGAAATACCTTCATTTCTCTTCAAAGGTCATGTAATAAGAGAAAGTCATGAAGATAGCAGGGATGGAAGTAAAGAAGGCTGGGAGAAGAAACAGAAATGGATGCCAGATCTGGCAGAAGTAAAAGTAACAACTTCATGTAAATTATTTACATGTGGAGTTTGAAAAAAAAAAAAAAAATCAAGAGAAGATTTCAAAAACAAACCAGTATTTGACATCTGTTACACAAAAGTATATATGGAGGTTGTCACAAAGTTACATCTAAGCATGTGAGCAAAAGGACAAAGTTTAAATTCTCCAACAGAAGTGAAACTGACCTGAAGAATAAGTTTTTTGCAGATCACGTTATGAGTGAGAAAGCAGTTATTGAAAAGGAAGAAGACTGGCTAGATACACAAGACAAAGGAGAAATTGTGAATGTAGCAGGGAAGCAGACATTAACTTAAAAAGAGCTTTATTGAAGAGCTTATGAGAATATATGATGATAATTCTGAGTGAGAAAGAGGTGTGCAGACCTGAAAATTATTTGAAAATTGCAAAAAAAAAGCAGACACGTGGCTGAGAATTCCTCGTTATGAAAGATCAGCATCAGAACACTTTTCAGAAATATCTGTGTCTGTTGTCTTCAGTAACAGAGGATGTATTGTTTTCCAAAATCATATTATCAAAAAGGCTCCTGGTAAGACATATCCACCAGATGGCCTCTGCATTAGAATAATATTATTGTCAGATTCTTCTTGGACTAGACCTCTAATTGACTCAAGATGGTGAAAAAGATTATTTGTGAGATGGAAGGATAGAGGATCTTCACTACTCTTCTTCCTGCCCTACATACAGAGAAGACAGAGAAAGTAAGTTCCTTGGACACTGAAATTAGGCAGAGAGCACTTGGATGCCTTCCAAAATAATTGCCTTGCTTATTTTGCTACTTAGAGGATGCAAGCATATTCCTGAAGATGAAATGCATGTTTAATAAATGAAAGAAAGATACAAGCTAGGCAAACATATTAGGCAGCCCAGACCCTACTCTTTATTTAAAAAGCTGTAGTTCTGAGAAATAAATTAAATAATAAAATAAGAAAGGAGCGCAATAATATGAATAAAATGAACTGCTGGGAAATTCAGAATAATGGAAACATGACAGAATACAGGTAGCTGTCACTGTTCAGAAAATGATGAAAGAGTAGACAAACTTATCCAAACTTGTTTTGAGAGTGTCTGAGGATACTGTGGAGAAAAAGTTTTTTTGGAAAATATACTATGGCGAACAGAGCATGTCTAATATCTCTGGAGTTCAGAAAGCACTTCTTACAATGGAGTCTGCTTTCATGTCAATTAATGTAAGAATATAAAAGTAGATATAGAAATTACTTATTCCATCCTAATATGGAACATTTTGTTCTCAGCAAATTACTCCTAGTATTTTTCAAGGATCAGCTTAGGGGTTCTCACTTAACAACTTCACTTTTGACATAGCTACGAATATAAGAGGCCATGGACAAGAATTTGTTTGTAAAACAAATTTGAGGGATATATTCAAAGAAGATGAACTGGGATACAAAGGGAGAATGAGGTGACATTGAGATGAGAACCAGAGGGGGAAAAAAAAAAATTAAATTTAGTAACATAGATACATAAAGACATTTTTTTTTCCTGGCACTTACTGGTTAACTATGACAAAGATATGAAAGACTGAATCCCTGACTGTAAGAAAAGAAACTCATTTGACCGAAGACAGATGTATGCCATTACAGTCAATTGGGAGAAATAGGAAGCACTTTTATGGCATAGTCCATGTCATCCTGAAATAGATATTTGGCCAGATTAGTGATTCCTTAGTGCCCGTTTCTCTGAATTGACCATAAAGGAACCCTGGGCTGACTACTTAGATATATCTGTGTGAGATGAATTTCATCTGAGGGAGCTACGAGCCTCAAAGGTGAAGTGGCCATGAAAAAGACAAATGCAATCCTTAGGTATGTCTGTTGAGGTATTCCTCAGAAGAGATAAAAGAGAGTGAATGTCTTTGTGAAGGGAGGTAAAAGTTTGTCTGCAATAACCTGAACTGATTTGATTATTCATTTTTCCAGAAAGAGTAAGTTCACACTGGAAGATGTGTAGAAAAATGTTCCTATGCCAAAGGAAAGTGAAGTTTGCTTCATGTTAACTTTAATGTTAAGCATCAGAGGCTAACAAACACTTTCAAAATGAAATCATGGTATTTACCAAAAAGTATCCTTAGCATAATTCCTACCCATAATTCCAAAAAGTATCCTTAGCATAATTCATACCAAAAAGTATCCTTAGCATAATTCCTACCAAGTAGAAGTGGATGACAAGGGACTTACTGAATGTCAGCCTTAGCTAGGGGAGTTCTTCCCCTGTCCCCATAGTTGAGATCTTGGTGGCTAGTGTGAAGCGATGATACCAAGTCCTTCACCTTATTCAGGTCTAGCTCTCATTGTAGTTACTGCATATCATTAAGATATACAAAAATATTTCATTCTTCAAGACCTGTATTACTTTCCAACCAAGGACTCCAGCTGATTATCATAGATTGCATCTTTTGACATAATTGGGATTATTTGCTTTAGATGTATTTTCAGTAGGATTTTATTGAAAGGAGATTGCTCTTCTTGTGCACAAGGCAGGAATAGGAAGGAAAGATGAGTTAAATGCTGGCACTCTGTGAGGTAGGGCAACCTTTCAATATTCCTTCTCCTGTCTTAGGCGTGTGTTCTGAGACCTCATTCCTGCTATGTGAATAATGTTATTCAGACTAGTTAGGCATTCTGTCGCCTGTGTCATAAACATTGTTCCATCCACTTACTGGTGCAATTTAGTCTTTTGCCACAATATTTGAGATTCAGTTTGATTCAGTTGTCCAAACGTAGGTGTTTAAAGACGGGGCAATTATGAAACCAGTTTCTGGCTGGCTTGTAATTTCCTGGAGTAGCATCTGAATGCCATGCCTTGGGACATTTCTGACAGCAAGTTTCTATGTGAGGGCAACAGAACTGAATTCCAAAACAAGACTGTCAGTGGACTCTGAAATACTATTTGACCCACCGTGAAGTAGCTCTGCATACTCTCTCTTCAGAATTCATCAACAGTGACTAGATCTCTATACTTAGCTGATATATGTTCATCCACATCCTAACTCCAACATACAAAGGTCTTAACTACAACCTTATTTATGATTCCTCAGGCCTGATTCAGTTGTGTCAATATACGAGTCTCCATCTTCCACTTGTTAAGATTCAGAATCCCCCTTAAGTTCTGTACCAGGCATGTCAACTACACGGAGGTAACTTTGCATGTCTTGAATAGCCAGAGATCACTATGTTTAGAAAATTAAATCAAGCCCTAAGTGTTATTCCATGGGTATTTCAAAATAATGGGGAAAAAAATACCTTGAAAGAGAGAATAACTTGAATGCCAGATGCAATAAATTCTGAGAATAAAGGTGTGTCAAATTTTTAAACATTTTCAGCATTGATTTCTTTTTCTTTTACTATAATACTATCAAAATGAACAACTGCAAATTTCTGAGAAATATCAATATGGATTTTTTTTTCCTAGATCATGACTTGAATGATACAAAGCGTAAAAAAACAATGTAGGATTTGTGTTTTGGCTGTAAAAAAAGCATTTGTTTTAAACAACCCTAAAATTCTGTTTTCAGAAGGTTGGCTTATTATGCCGTTCATGTATTCATGTAATACAAAAGAACAGCAACTGGGAAGAACAGCAGGAGCAAAACCACTTCAGCTATTTTTATTCCACCTTATAAATGGCCTAGCACAAAGAATTCCTGCCAGAACGTAGTACTCTGAGCTTTCTGCAGCTAGTAGTGGATATCCCCTTGGGCCCAGAGCTCAGAACTGGGCTTTAAATTCCACTGGGGCCAAAACAAAAAGTAAAATGTTACAGTTAGCATTCAACACATTTAATTCTTTGCTAAATGTGAGGAAAATCTGGGAGAAGTAGAAGATAGAGTTGTACATTATTTTGAGATATTTTATCTTTATGCTGTAGTAGTATGACAAGTAGTATTACATTTTAGAGTCCTATTGAAAGTATTGATTACACCTTTTGCAGATATGAGAGTATCTAGAACTTGGACATAAGAATGAAATAAACATATCATAACTCCTTAGAGTTAAAAAGAACAATAAGCTAAGTAGCATATTTGGACTTGAAATTATTATTAACTAGATAGTGAAAACCTTTCAGTATAAACTGTTCTTATATTAACGAATACAAACAGCACTTTGCAAGATATTTGTCAAGTTACTCCTTGACAGTGTTAAGATTCCTATGATGCAATAATGATAACTATCAGATAGGTATATAATGCATATTATGAAATAACTCGTAAGTGCGTTTCGTCTACAAATGCATGTGAAAGTTACATGGCTGAGGAGAAAACAGACAAGATGATTTCTTCATAAACAATCTCCTGATCTGTTTCTATCACATCAGATAAGGAAACTATTGTCAGTATGGACTGTGTCAGATATTTTAAAAGTTTACTTGCTGATTAGTAGTATGTGGTGGTAGAGATGTATCTTTCTTCTTCTTAGATGCAGATGTAGTGTCAGAATATTTTCAAGAAGAACTTAAACAATTATCATGAGGCTATTTAGGGTAAATAACTAAACAAGTATCTAACTGGCTTATCTTTATCACTAGTTTAATCTCAGAAGATACAGGCCATACAATTTAAAATTACAGTCCATTTTCAACCTTGTAACCCATTTTATCTACACAAGGATTGGAGCAAAATCAGTGTAATCCCCAACTTCCTAGCAAAATCTAGATAAAAGAATGAAAGAATGAAGGAACATAAAGGTTATTCTGACCACATAGACATGATTAATGAATAAGCTGCATTCAACTTATTTCAATCACCTAATAAAAATATTCATGACATGATGAAAAACTGTGAGTTCTGAAGTATAGTAAAGAATTTCTTCAAATTAGATTGCACTAAATGACTGTTTTTGACAAAATAAATCTTGTTTTCCTTTGATCTTTTGGTAATGCTAACATACACTTTACAGGAATCTGGCAGGAGACACACAGAGTATCCTCACTTGCTAAAATCAACAACATTCATTTCCATACCTCAGAAGACAGAAGAAATGCTAACTAGTAACCAAAACGTGCTCACTGAAGGCAGGAGGAAATTCGCCCATTTCACTGTACCAGAGTGACTGCTGAAGAATAACTCAGCCAAGTAAAACTGTTATGTTTAGCATTGTCACAGTGAGTTTCTGTATCTGCCAAATCAAGCAAAGGTCGATTATGCAAGTCAGCCTTGCCTGAGGGCTTGTCTATCTTGAACATTCAAATTTCCAGAACAATTCTATTGCTTTTTTCCATGAATCAGTATTTGTACTGTATATTTTTTTCTTCAGTTTTAGTCTTTGCTTCATTCCTCATCTGCCTTTTGGTTTGTAACCTCCCTTTGGTATGTGCTGACCCAAACATATTCTAACACGAGATGCATGAATTAAAACCATGCATTTAATTTAATGAAGGATAAGTTGTATGTTTTCCCTCTTGTATATAGATCTTTTTTTCTGACTTAAGTATGGAATAAGTCAGGGGAGGAGTGGAACACAAGGTCTCTTTTTAAATTTTGTTTACAGTTTGTTCCATCTGGGACAAGAGCCATGGGTGGGGCTCAATATTATCACTGTTAAAAAGTAAAGAATAATTATGCAAGACATCTTCCTTATTATAAATAACACAAAAAAACAGTAATTATCAAAGACCTGAAAAGTCTTGACCTGTCCTATTTCATTTAATTCTTTTGTGCATATTTATTAAGAAGTATGATATAAGGGTATGATCACCTACTACTTTTTCCAAGAAGCCCAGCTTCATTTTGTGCATAGTGCAATACTGCTCAGTTAGTGAAGAGCTCTTTTAGTGTTTTTTTCTTTTGTACTGCTCAGAAGATAGAATTCTGATTTTCCTAGTGGCTTTTCTTATGTTGTTCACTCTTACACTGTGGCATACTTTAGAAATATGTGTTTAATTGTATTTGAAATCATTCTCTGATTGTATGAACATTTTAAAATGAGACATTTGATTAAAGTATCCGATAATGTATTATGCCTAATGCCTGCTGTTCTTCAATGTTTAGTCATTTTGTCTCATTCTATTTTCTAAGCAGAGTGACATTTGACTGAATTTGTGAATGATCAGCTTACTGATTACACTGATTACACCATTCTGACTTCTTTCCTCCTTCTCTTACTCCTTCTACTTCATCTCTTCAGATTGTCAACCTGTTAGTGGTGCCAGGTTCTCTTGTCCCATCTTCATTTTCTCATATCTGTTGTTTTTCCTGTCCAGATTTAGCTCTCCAAGGTGTGCTGGCACCTTCTGAGATGCTCTGCCCCCCCCCCCCAACCCTCCCTTCTACCCCTACTAGTTGCTCTTTCTCCTTGATTTGCCAATCTTTCTTCTGCCTCCAGCTCTTGACCATATTGTTTACCTAACTCCCTTTCTTTCACCCCTATGGTTTCCATTAATTGTCCTAGATGTCTTGCCCAAAAGCAATCTTGGCTTCAACCATCTAGCTCATGAGTCAATTTGCTAATAAATCTTTATAACTCTTGCTTTCTTCCTTTGGTTTAGGTTAGTAGAGTTTGTTGCACTGCTAGGGGGTTCTCAAACAAAATCAAGGAGGTCTAAGCCAGGAATTCATTCTGCAACTTTCCAAGAGTTTATAAAATGCTGAAACAGGAACAAATGTTCGCAGATAACACTGAGGGCTCTTTAACACTGCAGTATATCTTTCCTAGCTTTGATCTTACCAATGAGTAAAACATTCATCTGAAAACAAAACAAAAAATATATTCCTTGTCATTCACTGCTTGTGAATACAGATTGAACAGTTTGACGCTGGCATGTTCCACACTAACAAAGTGAAATTTTGTAAGACATGAAATCCCTTGTAAGAAATGAGAAGTCACTTACTCGTTTTAGGGAGGTGTCTGTCTCTCACTATAGTGAATAGACCCTGTTTCAGGCCTTAAAAGTTGGAAATACTAGATATATGAGTTTAGAAAATGAGGTATCAGCTTGTTGGTTTTACTGCAGACAAAGGCTGTGTGCACTGTTAGTTGTCAACAATCCCAATAGCCGTGGAATTGCAATACAAGGAGAATACATCGGGAAAAATTGCAGTCTTTGTGTGGTATAGAGCTAACTTCCATGGGGAGTGGAATAAAATCCCTCACACTGCATTTGATATTGCTTACAGATCTGTGATGATAGCCATCTTCAGATCAAACCATAACAAACATGTAGGTCAATATCCAAAGCAACTACATTTTTCCTCAGGACTAATTGAGATCTCCAAGCAGATCATGGTCTGGGAAAAGACAGTTCCCTAGTGGCGTTTTGTCTGCAGATCTCCCTTAAGAATATCTGACTTTATCGAGCGTTGCATCCAGAATCAGATCCCCACTGTACAATAAACAGTGTTATTTAAGAAATAATGTTTAATTTCATGGATTCTTTTTTCAGGAGTAACAGTAAGTTAGTCTGACATTTATGACTAACACAGTCATACATTTGTGGCTAACAGCATACAGAAAAAACAATTTTCTTCTAAGTCAATGGATAAAGCAGTTCTGATGAGTAAGAAGCAAGTTGTAAAGTACAGAAAATCACCGTAAATTTTTGATATAACGGGTTGATTTTGTATGTTATGAAAAGTGTATTTTGAAGAGGGCAGGAAAATAATTTATGCAAGTCATTATTTAGCAACTTTCCAAGTATATTTATCTCGTATTTTTCAGATAAAGATTTTACTAGGCAAGTCTAAATATATTATTTAGACAAAATAAAACTGCTTATACATTAGAATTTTAAGAAGGAAGATATATTTTCTACTCAAAAATGTAAAGCTTCTAATTTCTGTATAATTGGCACTATTTTCTACAACTCATATAGGTGTAGACCACAAAACTTTTTGTAAGAAAATTACTCTTAAGATGTATTATTGGAGGTTCCTAATCTCTTTTTCTTCTTGCAGACAACTCATGGTCATATTTCTGGAATGGCTGGTGCAGAAACCCAGAGAAGAGAAAATGCAGAAATGCAGAGAAGAGCCCAATCCACTGAAAAAAAACAACTGTGATACATTTCTTGAGCTTCAGAGAATGGAGGAGTCTTGTGAAAAAATAATAATTGGAAATAATAGTAAACAAATGTATTGATTATCCAAATTTCCCTACTGAATGAACTGTTGGATAGTTTCTCTTTATACTGACTCACTAATAGGTAGAGATGAATTCATTGTCAGCCAGGCTAGTTAGGTAACTGAGGTCAGAAAATGTATACACAAGTGGTAAAGATCAATAACTTGTGTACAGCGTACAAATAGTAAAGTTTATACTTACAATGGAAACATGAAATATGTATAAGTTCAATGCCTATATATATATTGCATATATTTACATAAGTGTACATATATATGTATAACTGCATAAACATATGTTTATATACATATAAATATTCCACCCAACACAACCTTTCAGATAGAAAATTGCCATAAAATAATCTTTGCTTCTAAGAGAAAAATATTTTGTAAGATATGTAAACTACAGTCAAGTCTGTATTGAACTACTCAAGAATTATTTGGTTAAAGGGTAAATACACCTTGTAACTTATAATGAAAATCTTAAAGGTAGGGGTGGAGATTAACACTGCAGGCTGTCTACAGAATATTAATAAAATTCAATATATTTTCTAAAAGGTGTAATTTATATTTTGTGGAAATGAGTCTCTTTTCTAATAAAATTCTTCTGTCCTTCATTTTGTTCATATAATTTTTCTATAAATCATCCTGTAGGACTTTTTTTCTAAATATTCATCTCAGATAGAAGCTATTTAAATAAGCCCTCTTAGCAAGATATTTCTGAATTAAAATTACACCATAAGCAATACTTTATACAATATGCTTCCTCCTATAGCATTTCTTTGTGACTAAAACAATATTCTGTAGAATTACATTATGCTAAAATAAATTATTTGAGGTAATACTCCCAGTATATAAATACTATCTAAAAAGATCAACAAATTATCTTTAACCATTTTAATTTAACTGTTCCCTGAACCTGTGAGAAAGTAGCTGATTTTCTCTCCATATCTATAAATATTGTAAAAAAAAAAAAAAAAAAGAGGGCATTGCACTCAGCTTCACCACAAAGAATGAATAAGAAAGGAGAAAATGCTGTTGGTTATATTTTATTTTCTTGGATTTGCAGTAAACTAGAACATTATGCTCTTTGAAATAAAGGCTTTGATGCCCCTGGAACTCCTGGGGAAATTAGATAAAAAAATTGGGTACACTCTATTTCTAGACCATAAAAACCTGGAACCAAAACACAAGAGGATACCTGGTACTATTTGTTAGATTAAGGATCTTAAAGATCTTCCAATTTGGAGCCAAATTTTGTGGTGTTTTCTCAATTCTTATTGTTCTATTATGTTAGTTATTTGCCCATGCAGGGCTTGCACACATACATGATTCAAATCATGTATGATCTGAATGATGATAAAAACATGATTGTTTTTATCACGTTTTTATTCAGATGATAAAAACATGATTGTTTTTATCAGTTAATATTAGCTGACAAACTTCATTGTTTTATTTGAAAGGTGAAATACAAATAGCAAAAGGCAAACAAATGTTGAAATGGGCACATAATTTTATTTTCTTCTTTCAGTTCACACTTCCCTAGCATATAGAAGATATGCCCTGAAGTGTTTGTGCATTTATCCTTAGAGGTCATATTTAGAGGAAGAAATAGCACTTTTCCTATTTTACACATAACCGTACTTCTTTCTAAGACAAGTTTCCACAAAACTTGAAAGCTGAATTTGGTAATACCGTACACACATTACTTCGTGCCTTCAAGAGTCTGTTCAAACTATCTTGCAACAAAACTATCTGAAAAAGCAAGAAAAAGTTTCACTATACAATCTGCAGTATAGACGAGCATTTCTATTGAAGATATGTATTTGATCTATAATAATGTCATTATTAGACAAGGTGCTACAATTATGCCTAGTTTATTAAGTATAATAATATGTAGTAATATGTAGTGTTATATAGTGCTAGAGGCTGGGTTTCCCTTAGCTCCTACTTAACCAGCCTTGTGCAGGCAACTCAAGGCCAAAGAGCATTTCAAACAGCTCTGGTTCTCTTTACAAAATTTTGTGTCCTCTGTGTCTACTTTATGGCGAATCCACTTCCTGGAATTACCAGCTCCTCTCTAGTTACTATAAAGAGGACTGAATAATCACATTAGATTAGATTTTTTGAATGGTAAAACCATGCTGACGTGCACCTTTAGCTTGTGACAATGATTGCCACAGGAAGGCTATACCAATTTTTAGAAGAATCATAGAATCACAGAATGTCCTGGATTGAAAAAGACCACAATGATCATCTAGTTTCATCCGTCCCCTGCTACAGGCAGGGTTGCCAACCACCAGACCAGGCTGCCCAGAGACACATCCAGCCTGGCCTTGAATGCCTCCAAGGATGGGGCATCCACAGCCTCCTTGGGCAACCTGGTTCCAGTGCGTCACCACCCTCTGAGTGAAAAACTTCTTCCTAATATCTAACCTAAACCTCCCATCTTAGTTTAAAACCATCCCCCCTTGTAAGAATAATTAAAATTATCCTAGAGCATTAAAAGAAAAAAATAACTCACCCACATGACACTTGTAAGAAATTGAAACCTTTTTGTTAGATGAGTTTTAGACACTGGCAGATAGAGATGCAGACACTGAACAGATTGGTTTGTAGCTTACTATTACAACTTGCTTGATCTCTGTAACAGAAATTTTTGACAGCTTTTTACTGTCAAATACTTGAGATAGGGTTGTTTCGTGATTAATTAATAATCTTATTTTGAAGATAAGATCAATAAAGGCAACAGAAAGGCTTCTACAAAAGACCAAGTTCCTCAGTGAAAAGCATTAGACCAGTGACACATGAAGTAAAGGCAGTCTCAAGTGCTTATGGGTGTGTATAAGTCGTGTGGACAGTTTTCCTTATGTGTAGTTTTTCATAAAATTAGTTTTCCTTCTAAGAACCATTACTGAAGGGACAAAGGTAAAGGAGTTTGGACTGGCATTTTCTTTACTGTTTAATCTCATTTAAACTCTAGCTTAAAATCTTCTGAAACTCTGGAGTTTCAGAAAAGCTCAATATGCCATGTTCAATCACCTAAATGCAGATGTCCTTTCAAAATCTGTGTTCCTGTTTTCCCTGTTGAAGCCATGATATGCTGTTCTTTCAAATCCACCTACTTTAGCTAGTTGTTAATGTGTGGGGTTTGTTTCTTTGAAGATCTAAGCCCAAAACCTCTTCTCTCACTATTTCTGTCTCCCCCTTCCCTAGGGCTTCCTCTAAAACGTATGTAGTCCTTATTCAGTTTCTCTCTAAGAAAACTATTCAAATGTATATATGTGTGCTTTTCTGAGTATCAGAGAGCAGATTAGCCTTTTGAAGGAGAAATAGAAACTGAAATTAAACAGGACAATTTAACAGTTTAGCTACCTGTGATTTTTATAATTTTATAACTACTATTTTGTATGATTTCTTCTATCTTACTTACGGTTATCTCTAACACATTGATATAATTTTCTTTTCCTCTGCTTTTACTCTCTTTGTTTGTTCACTTTATGTTTTGACATACTTAATCTGATTTCATTGCTGCAAAACCTTTCCTCTTTTACTCTACATCACTAGAAAAACACAAAATGCTGTAGTTTAATTCTGATTTGATATTAAGGATAAATAAGTGTTAGATTTGTATTATGGAAGACATAAACTACACTTTTACAGTATCTATCAAGGAACATATTAGAACAGAATAAAAGCAATTCAGTACTGTTTGCTGTCTACTTCATAGATATATATTTAATTAAGTGATGCTACTTCTAAAATTCAAAAAGCTTAATCTTTTTCTACTCTTAAACTGCCTGTGCTCTACAATGACCAAAACAAATAATCTATGACCTACAAACAAGACACTTGTATTCCCCTAGGACTTACTTCATCTTCTTCTCTACGTTATACATCTTTGAATCTCTCTTTTCTGTAACGACCTTCTGGTGCTCATTAGCATGCTGATTACCATTAACACAGCTATAATGCAGCAATTTTCTTGTTGTATGCTGAGGAGAAATGCTCATCTGAATGCAGTCAAGAGATAAAATTAACTGCATAAATCTACAGCACAAACTGGATCTCATCCAACTTTGCATGAGACTTCTGCCCTCTGCTAGATGTGACATCATCATCTTCCTCCCCACTGATGGTTTCATAAGTATCCCCAGGTTACACAGTATTTAATTTACTCCTCTAGTTTTTGCAGGTTCTGTGATGGCTGACCACTTTACCTTGCTCTCTTAATCTATGTTTACCTTTGTTTGTTTTCTAATTAGTCCCTGAGTTACATATGCATTTATTAAATAAATAATTTACTCCAGCACAATGGAGTAGAACATTTTGCAATAAAGACAGCCTGAGGTATCTATGTCCTGATTATGAAATACTAATTTCATGGCTAGTAAATCTTTTATTCGTTTTAACGGTAAAAATACAAAAATAACAAACTTTAGGCTTAGTGATTTGAGCTGCACAAATTAACTTACAGTAAGCCTTTTCCATCCTCTCATATAGTTTTCATTAATAATAAGATAATCCAAAATTAAACAAAATGGTTTTTGCTTGTTAGCAACTGTGTGGTAATTCAGAGCTGGTTGACCTCTCTGTGAAGACTCCCATCAAACTATCAGGGTAAAAAATGGGTCTTAAAATGGGTCTTATGTGTCAGTTACTATCTATCTGTGATGTGGATAATAATATTACAAAGTATATATTGTTTAAAGGTAAAAATGTAAAAAACAGTTTAAAGATGCTAATATCTTTTACAAAGAATCCCCTACCATTAACTTCAATAGTATTTCAATAGGAATTCAATAGAGTTCTATCTAAACCAGCACCTCCTAGTCTTTCAAACAGCACAGTTCTCATAATCTCATAGGTACTTGATTACTCCATCTCCCAGCTAGTACACCAACACAATTCAAGCGTTTTTTTCAAGTGATCTACTTTAAGTATCTTTAAAATCCGATTTAAAGATTATCTTTGGGCTTTGGACCCAAAGCTGCTGATTTTGTCTCTCTGAAATGCATGGAAGTACAAATGTACTTTGTGACTGACGGTCAGAATAAGGACAAGAAACATCTGGAGTTTGCACGCCTATGGCAAGACATTACTTACCGAAAGAATACTAGCAATTTCAGGAGAATAAAGCATTGAAATGAATTATCTGTACAGTAGTTCATTCATATTAGGATCTAACTCATTTTCAGCATTGTTGAAAAGTAGAGAGTATGCCGTAATGGAAACACTGTGAAACACTGGGAAAAGCAGAGTTAAGTTTTGCAAAGACTCACTGAGAAGAAAGAAGGAAGCCAGAGAGGAAAAAGACAAATCAAAGACTTAGAAAGGTTTGGTCTGTAGAGGTGGTAGGTACATTACAGTTCAGTTGTTAATGTCTCAGGGATAGCCAGGGACATTAAAAGAGTGGTAAATACTTGCCTAAGTATGTTGCTTACTTTCAGTCTGAGAGATAAATTTTTCCCAGGAGAAAACTAGAATAACTTTATGACTTGAACTGAGCTGTTTCAAAAGAGTAACAACCAAAAATAAACAAACAAAAATCCCTAACAAAACAAAATTTGCTATTTTTAACAAAGGCAGTGTAGTGGACTCCAAAGGGAAAAAGACACAGGCAGTGTCTTATGTAATTCAATCAAATGCACATTTTTTACTAAGTATTGTAATGCGTAACAGTAAAACACCCCATCTCTATACGTATACATAGATCTTACTTTATTTCAATTACGCTGAACTAGTCTAACTTGAAATTAGGTGATTTAGTTTTGAATGAGGAAACATAACTAAGACACATGCTGTGTCTAAATAAAGGAAGATATTCAAAGACAGGGAATATACAGAGAGACAAAAACATAAACCGCAAACGAGGAGGCAACTAAGAGGAAGAAGTAGGGGACAAAGAAATATATCAGAATAAAAACCATGAGGAATACAAATGGAAAGGAAAAGAGTAAAAGAAGAAAGAACAAAGTTTCAGTACTTTGTAGAGACAGACAGGAACAGAGAACAGTAATGAAAACCCACTGAAGGGTATCACATTCTTGGCACTGCAGGCATCCAGTCTTCTGAAGAAAAATCAGATGAGACATCCATTATTCCTTGTTGACCTTAGACTAAGGGATAGAGAAGTAAAAGGGTCTTATCCTGGCCCTGAACAATGGCTGGAATATGCATCCAGATTTGGGGAACCAATAGTTTCTCGAGTTTCTTAAGTTAGATGCAGCCAGAGCAAATAGAGAAGAAGGAAAACTACTTGTCACACACCAAAGGAGATGTACTTGTAACACACCAAAAAGTATTGCCCTCTGTGCAGAGTACTTACCTCCTCTCCAACTTGCAGAGACTGTAAAGTTCTCCCATGTTTCGCTGGGAAAGGTGACAAGCAAGAAAGCAAAGAGGAGAAAGCAAGGCCTAAGAAAGCAGCACCTCCTAATAAGCCTCTTACTGCCTTCTGCTGTGTGTCTTTTACACCATAACACTCTTGTGGCATCAGTATAAGTTCTAAGAGTAGAGATCATAATTCACACAGACTTAATGGACTCGTTAGGACAGGATAAGTGCACTGAACCTGGCAGAGGTTTGTTCAACCTGCTCCTAAAAACTTCCATCAATGGAGCTCTTGCAGCCTCCCTAGGCAACTCAATCTGCCACTTTACTGCTAGAAATGTTTACCAGATGTCTAACTGGAACGTCATTAATTTAAGTGCATTAATTTCTGACCTCTTTCAATATTTCTAATATAGTCTAAAATTATTACTATGTGTCTCCTCAGTTTTCTGCCTATGTCACAGTTTAGTATTTCCAAACAATGGGACTGCTTATATACCAATATCAGTAGTCAAAGAGGAAGAACAAACAGTAGAAGGGGGGAGGGGGGCATTGGTCAGGAAAGTGTCCCAGATGGGAATCAGAAGAGGAGTGGATCAGTGTGTTTTCCTACTTGTCAGACTCTAAAAGTCTTTCATAGGAGATTCAATTAGGAAATCTTAACACTTACAGCACCAGTCTTCTGAAGAAAAAATTCCCCAAATAATAACTATTTTCTACAACTTGATAATACATGTAACTTTCAACCACTGTTCTTTGCCAAACTAAGTTGGAATTAGTTACAGAATTCAGCCAATGGTTTCAGAAACTACCTGTGAGATATACTGACAGAGGAACATACATGCACATTCACCGGTTTCCTGGAGAAATTGTCAGTATTGTCCTCCCCTAAACAAGTGGGACATCAGGCTCCACTGACAGTAGGTGTCTGCAGCTGAGTCATCTGTGCCCAGCTTAATCATGGCGGGCTATCACAGTCAGCGCAGAAAAACAGACTTGTTTGGGATGTATTTTCTCTTGCCTGTTTTCAAGGCCTACTTTGATTTAATACAGTTCATTCTTTCCTTAGAAGTACTTCTTCCATTCCATGAACAGAAAAGGAGGAGCAGATAATAAGCTTACACTGTCTTTGTGTCTATTTCTGCTTATATACCAGAAAAAGGCAAAAGGGAAACCCTGAGACTTACATTGTAATTAAGCTATAGTCTAGTTCATCATTGTTTTGGAGAGATCAAACCTACATTTAAATGCCCACAAGACAGAAATCTTCCATTTTAATTTTGATGCTCTCTGAGACATATTTGTATGAGAAGAATATCAGCTATGTCATCAAGTTTTATAAAATGTTTGTTTTGTATTTATTTGCATCTTATTGAATCTATCAATTTTTTGCTTTCAGTATAGAAACACATTCCCTTACTGAGCTCTCTGTGATAGTATCTAGAGAATTTTCCCTAGAACTCACTAGGAAACACTCTTCTGAAAAGGGACCAAAGTTACTTGTTTGCATGTTCAAATTTCATTTTAATGATGTACTGCAGTTTCATTAGAATAGGAAGTTCACAGCAATTTCTCTTTTAATTTTCTGCAAAACCACCTGATTCAAAAAAACACATTCACTACATGAAAGATTCATGGGGAAGATGCATTAATAAAGAGGGTGGGACTTTCCAATTAAAAAAAAATCAAAACCAATCCCATGCCACATTCTTATCTCTAAGTTAGAAATGTATGGATTTGAAGGCTGGACTATTTGGTTGATAAGGAATTATTTGGATGGTCATAGTCAGAGGGTTGTGGTCAGTGACTCTAGGTCCAGCTGGGGGCCGGTTACGAGTGATGTCCTTCAGGTTTCCGTCTTAGAATCAGTGCTCTTCAACATCTTTATAAATGACATAGATAGTGGGATTGAATGGACCCTCAGCAAGTTTGCTGATGACACCAAGATCAGTGGCACAGTTGATACAAGATAGGTAAGGAATGCAATCCAAAGGGACCCGGACGAGCTTGAACAGTGGGTCCAGAAGAACCTACTGAGGTTCAACAAGGACAAATACCAGGTGTTGAACTTGAGTCAAGGCAATCCCAGATGAATGTACGGACTGGGAGAAGAATTTCTTGAGGATAGACCTGCTGAGAAGGACTTGAAGGCCCTGATGAAAAGTTAGTCATGAGCCAGCAGTGTGCATTTGCAGCTCAGAAGGCCAACTGTATTCTGGGCTGCATCAAAAGAGGTGACCTTCAACCCAAGCCATTCTATGAGAAAAACAGAACAAATGTAACCAAATATAATGTTATGTTTATCAAGAGACAAGTGTGAATAACCTGTTTTCTCTTTCTAATACCTCAAGATAGCCAGCAGGTAATAAATTCCCTCATTGCTGCTAATAACACTGACAAAAAAAAACAATCAGTTTAGCAAACTGTATGAAAAATCAGGGATCAATATCGTATTAATTCATCTAAAAGCAAAAGTCCTTTAAGTGTTTTCCAAACAAAGAACTTGACAACAGGATGCTGCTACTGTGGAGATGAATTGTACACCATGCTGTCAGTTAGATCAAAAGATTATATCTTTTAGTCTAGTTCGTATGTGATCTGAGTATGAATGAAGATCTCATGGAAGTATAGACTATAAGGTTACACCTATAATAAGGGGTGCAGGCCCTGTTCCCAAGGAACCTTTCTATACAATGGGCTGTGCACCTCCACTGTATATCCAAATGAAGCTAAAGAATATACAGCTGCATCTTCACTCCTTCACTTCCAAGGGAAGGAAGTTCCATGCTTGACTAGAGCACAGCTCACAGAAACAGACCACAGGGAGTCATGAAAACTTGGGTGTTCTGTAGCTTGAATCATATCCTTCACTGTAAAATCACTGGTTTTTTTACTGGTATAATAAAACCAAGGAAAGGAGGAAGTCTTTTTTTTTCAAAATAATTTTCTAAAGTGGAACACTGGAATCTGTGATCTTTCACGTATGCCCTGTTATGAAACAGAAGAGGATATCAGAAGTTCAGGGACAAGCTGAACATTAGGAGGAAAAGAAGGAAAATGCAACCCTACTTTACTTTTACAGTAGCAAAAAACAAACACTAGTGCACATGTGGTAACAGAGAGAAAAAGATACTGCTAATGGCAATCAGCTTGTCCTACTAGTCCAAAGAATCCTAATTATTACATTTGGGAAGAGCTGTGCAATACTCTGGAGAACCCAGTTACTGCGAGCTCAGCAGAAGCATTTGCTGAGCAAACGCTGGCAGCTTTTCTGTCAGAGTCAGTTCTGAGTACAGCCGGGGGACAACGTCCTATTGACAACAGAAGACAAATTCAGCAAAAGGCTTGGGTGCCTTATCCCAGAAGAAAAGGGTGATCCAGAAAAGCCCACAGAAGCCACAGAAGTGTCTGGGACAAGAGGCATGCTTATGGTGAGGACATAAAATACACTTAATTTTTTTTTTTCTTCTGGGCATATCTGAATATCTAGGCATTACAAAGCCTGGAGAATTCACCAGATGAGTTTTACCTGGCTTAGTCCCTTGCTGGATTTGACCTTCAAGATGGTGGGTCCCATCTAATGCACATTAGCAACCCCAAAATCAGCAATCACAACCACTCTTCCAAAAAAATATGTCTTCCTCTTGTATAATAAATTATTACAGTACTAGTTCAGAAACTAGGAGATCTGGGTTTAAACCTAAGCTTGGTTCCAGAGTATGCAGCCTCACAGGAGTAGTTTTGGATAGGACATACAGGTATAAGGGTGCACAGATCTTCTTTAGCTGTTTTACTGAAGTTCTCTGCAAAAATTTTACAGTGTTTAGTAGAAAGGGAATAAAGGAGGAGGAAGGTGAAAACAGTGGTGAGAACACAATACTGTGTCTAAGCACTTCCCTTGAAAGTACAGTGGACTATGTCATCTTCCCATATGATGGTCTTCCTAGCTATTGTAAACTGAGGAATACCTATTCACTTTATCCTAATTAAACTAAAAGATCTGCCCAGTCTGGTCAAACTGGGAAAGTTCTAGTATGAGGAACTTCTTGTCTAAGAGCTGATTTCTGCTTTTAGTATGATATGATTTTATGCTTTTATTAGGAGGTTCATTGTTGAAAAAATCACCTCCAGATGTTGATAAAGTGGATCTAAAGGTCTTGCTTCCACTTGCTTCTTATTACCAACTGAAATGCAGTAGACACCTCTGCATCCTATGAAGGATAGCAGCTGCCCTGGCTGGTAAGTGGTAGCAGCTGGATTCTAATGTAGAATGTTCTTCAGCCTCTAGGAGTCAGCTCCTTCATCCCTGTTTGCCTTCCCAGCCCTGTATCTCAGCCTGCATGGTCCTATTTCCAGACCACCATTTGAGGAACTCATTCCTTTCAAAATAAATGGAAACCTGAAGAGCTGCTTTTAGTGTTTTTGTTTCCTTCACCTCATGCAGAGGTCCCAAAGTGACGACTAGTGCATCTTTGTGAACTGTCAATGCAAAGCAGGACAAATCAGCATTTCTTCACCAGAACATTAGTGTTGTGCACTGACAGAATACATGCAAAACCTACAAACTATATTCTATCTCTTCCTTTTCCTCTTTTTTTTTTTTACTCAGCAAAAACTAATCTTACTCTTTTCTATTATTATTCTGATGAAGACATACACATTTAAGATCTCATAATTTATTAACCACTTGTTTAATTTCCTTCAAATCTGGTGGGAAATTCTACCTCAGATGCAGACCTCATACGACACTATGAAGCAAATATATATTTTTTTAACTTACATTTGAAGATGAGGCACAAAATCAGACACACACAGTGGAAATGAATTGCAATTTTAAATATGGATAAGTTCCTGCTTCTCCATAATCTTATGGGTTTTTTACTAGTATCAAGGGATTAGGTGCTTTGTGGGATATAAGAGCTTCAAAGTACAGATTTTATATATAACACATGGTAAAAAGGAGATGATATGAATTGGGTATACATAAAGATCAAGGAACAGAAGGAAACTGATAAAGGAATCAAAAGGACAAAATGGAAATCTGGGACCAGTAGAATTAAGGATAACAGAGATGACATTTTGAAATACATTAACAAAAGAAATCCTAACAATAATAGTTGCATGGTACTACAAAATATTAGTAGTAAAGCAAAAAAGGTAGAAATTCATTATGTACATCTGTTCATAGATCAGAAAAAGCAACACAATGTAGTCTCTTTAGAGGACGATGAAACACTTCCAGTTCAAAAGTAATTTGGTTAAAACATAGATACAGGCATTAATCTACGGTAAATCAACAGGTTTTGCATGCAAACAAACTTGCATGCAGTAAATTTAGTTGGTTGCCGAAAGAGGAGCTCCCTGAGCAATAGAATGTTGTCTATTCAAAAAATCAAAAATCATAAATGAAAGTCTAAAGTAAATAATAATAGACTTACTGTCCTGTGAAAAATAACAGAAAACATTGACAAAGATTTAAATAAAATATAATAAAGCAATAGTATAATTAATACAATACAATAATTAATGCAAATCAATAAAAATTCTTTGAAATGTGGACTTGATACTGTAATGTGATTACAAGTTCAGTTACTAAAGGTAATTGTGTGAATATAATATGCTGAAACTCCTATGAGGCATTTGACTTGGTGACTCATGTTTTTTTGATTATGAAATTAGAACAATTCATTATGTAGCACCAATTAAATAGATTAAAAAGTGGCCAATTGATAGCTCTCCAAATGTAATTGAAAATGACTAATCATTGTTGACATATATGTGATATATTTCTAGCTGGGTTCCAGTGGGTTTAGTTCTATTTAACATTTTTATCAATGACCTGGAATACAATAAAGTCATCACTAATGAAGTTTTCATATGACTTAAGGTTGGAGAGAGTAGTGAACAATGAAGAGGGGAGAACATTGATGCAGAGTGGTATGAAGCTCATCTGGTCTCAACATTAATTCAAGAAACTAGCGGGGTGGAGGGATTTCACAAAATCCGCGGGGACAGGGGACCCCAAAATAATTAAAAACAGCAGCAACAATCTGAGGAGAAACAAACTAATTTACTAAGTATAGTATCGGAATACAAGATAACACACCATAATACAATATAATTAGAATTGAAGCTAATAAATCAAATATAATGAGAGTGTCTGAAAGGTGGATAGGCCTCACCACAATGCTGAGGTGAGATGCGCAGTCCAGTTGAGCAGCAGGGAGACAGGAGGAGAGCCAACGAAGAAGAGCAGATGAAAAAGAGCACATCAGGTGACCTTGCCAGGAGTTGTATCTCCTCTCCCTGACCGCAAAATCCCCTGGGGAATGTAGTTCTTCTTCTCTTCTGGGCAGGTACCCAGGACTTGAGCATTAACAGTTAAACTGCCAGTGCCCCACATGATGTTATGATATGGAATACCGAAAACCAAAAAATCATAAAACCACGACGCATTTGAACAAAAGCAGATATGAAATTTCAAATGAAGAGAAAGTCAAATTTGGATTACTGTAATTGTGCTAATTAAAGACTGGAACATTGTTTGTGGCTTATGTTCTATGTTAGAAAACCAGTGCATATGTTATAAAAGGCTGAGTACAACCATGCAACTTATCAATCCGCAGTAGTCAAACTGAGTCTACCAAGTGTGAGTCTTGATCACCTCTGATAAAGCATTAGGAACGTCAGTTCTGTCTGTGATGAATATGCATAATCATAGCTAGCAGAACCCAGTTCTGCCCTCTCACGAATGAAAAGTATCATTTATCCACGTTGTATGGTTACACTTATGACACCAGTGTGGCCACTCTCTTATAACACATCACTTGTGTGATTTATCTGATGCTAAAAAGGACAGAGAAGCTAATCTTCTCAGTTAGCATGCTTACTAGGTCAACATATGGGAGTTACTTTGATCTTGACTCATGCAAGATATCAGGAAAAAGAAGCCTCCTTATTAAAATTTAATGGCTTATAATTAATGATCCCTTTCATAAAATTGCCTCTAATATCTTTGAATCTTAGACAGACTGAGTCTACCTGCAGGGAGAATTTTCTTTGCAGAGATGCATGGAAGATCATAAATTGCCCTGTTTTAGTAATTTATTGGGTTTTCAAGGGCCTAAAACTTCCTTTTTCTAAAGAGCAGAATTCAAAAGAAATTTCCTGCTGTAATGAAATTAAAAACAGAAACATTAAAGATCTGCAGTTAAAGCAAGTACTTTATGTACAATGTCTAGCACAGAAACTTTGAGACTAATGAAATTTGTTACAATAGTTATTGTTTAGTATGTCATAAAATAAATAAATAAGAAAATGAGAGGAGGGGGAGGGAAAGAAAAGGAGAGGAGGAGAGATGAGATCTAAATACCAGTACTACTGGAGTCAAGGAGACTTTCCATTGTTACCTCTCAAAGGCAGGCAGAATTATTATTCCAGATATTTTTTTCATATTCCCTCAGAGTAAAGGGCTCTTAGAACTGTTTCTTGTGCTTCTAAACACGCAATGACTTGTGAAGAATTTATTCAGCTCAGATAAGGCTGAGTGCATCCTTAAAGTTACTGCTGTTATTTATACATTGTACATTGTATTGCATTGTGTAATTGAATTGAGCGGTTGTGAAAACCTTGGAGAATTAATTTGTTTGTTTATGTATTCACAAAAAGAACACTGGAAGTGCAAGTTAGCCCACCTAACCTGATGGTGGGCCTCCATAGAGGCCTGCTGCAGGTCTCAAAGAAGTATGGTCTTCAGATCCAGTAAATACCTGGGGTTTCTGAAATTAAGAGTAGAAATCATAACCAGATGCACGTATTAGTTTTTTTACAGTGTTAAGCTTTTACTTGCAGACAGCTCTTCACATTAGTCCAAACAGTTAAAGGAGAGAAAGACAAGCAACCCAAGTGATCATGGATAAAATCATCCTTTGTTTCTCCACTGATCTCGCAAGGCACGTGAACATGTCACACACCTGACGTATCTTGTACCTTCCATGTTTGAGTACACAAGAACTTTGTACATGCTGAGGAACAGCCTTCAGATGTTACCAAGTAACATTCCCAGCTGAGAAGGGCAAAAGACACTGGAGCCCATTATTTGTCCCCGGGGCCAACAGATACCCGAGTTTAAGTTCTGCACTGACCTTTTCATTCAGACTACCAGTTTCTCAGAGCTGTATCAAAGCTGGTAGCTGAAGTGGCAAACTAATCACTTGCATGTAGTGCACACTGCTGCAGGCACTGGAGTGATAAATTGTCCAATTTTACTAAGCAAGGTTGCTCAGATAAAAGAGACTCACAATAATGGTATACACAGTTGTCTTTGTTATGGACTAAACAATAGTAGGCATGGATCTGATGCTTTTTGTTTTTAATTGTCAAAGACTTTCTCAAAAAGAGAAAGTACCTTCAGTGAGAAGATTTTAAAAGCTGTAATTTTTACAAATATTTTAAATTATTTTTCAAGTAACAGCCATCATGAAAGTTGGTATTTCCATTTGTTTACAGAAATAGGAAATCATTATCATTTTGATGTCCCCTGAGAATTGAAAAATACATATATAAACACAGAGCAGATTAACACAAAGAGCAAGTGTATGTCCTTGTATTCACAATGGCTGAGCTGCCTCTACTGTAGCTGGGATCCCTAAATTTATACTTTTACACTGGCTCCCATAATAATCTCACTTTCATGTTCAAATCACTTAATATTTTAATTGTCTCTCAAAGCAATAATGAGAACTGTTAATCCCTTTCTGACCTACGTTCTCTAGCATTGAGGTGTTCAGAACATTTGCAGATAGGCTCATATTTTTTTCTTCTATGTCAAATTTATTTATTCAGAATGTCAAAATGGTTTTCACACATGCAAAATATACATAATGTATAGTTTAGCTTAGTTGTAATAAGACAACTAAGTATTTGTGCTGAAGCCCTAGATATGTATTACTGAACATTTCATATTGATGTTCTGTTACAAAATATTCTGGCATATGCAATGTCAAATTGAGGTGAGCATTTCCACATAAAAGTGACAAAGAATACAAATTTCATTTCAGATTTTTTTGCATGTGGGATCTAGCTTTTTATTCAAAAGAATATATGATAGTAAGCAAAGTTTCTTTTGCCTTTCATGGCCATCTAAAAATTAGTCTAACTAAACATTTTGTCTGCTTTTACATTTTATGCAGATATGGAGGTACACATTGAGAACTATTTCTACCACTATTTCCCACTTATCAGCTCATACCAAATTAATTTATTTCTGGAGAAGATGGTATCTGGAAGACAGCACAAACCCTTGCATATTTTGGTTTCACAGAATACCTTAGATTTCACTGAAAGAGAATAATCATCTCAGTCACATATTCATTCTGGAGAAAAGTGTTCAGCACCAGCAATATTTTTAGGTCCCTCACCTGCTGGCGCCATTGCAACACATATGGTACCCTGGTAGGCTGCTTTGTTATGATGCTGCTGAAACCAACTGTATACATGGCAGCTTAGTACCTATACTTATATGAGTACCCAAGCTTGTGTATTGGCAGTCCTGATCACGTCAACACAATCGCAAACAACTCAAAACAAGGTAACTGCTAGACATTTGCCCAGGTTAGATTTGAACTATATCAACTTCAGTCATAATAACTTTGATCATCTGAAGTGTTATAAAGGACAAGCGTCCCCTGTCTTAACAGGGGTTTGACTCATTATTTCTGAATCTGCAAGTCACTCAATGCTACATGTTCAATGAAGAACAGATCTGTTGAAAAGGGTTGCAATGTTGTGATGCATAGAGATGCCACGCTTGTTTTTTGTATGTCAGCGTCCTGCTCGGTATTCACAAAACCAAGTTATGTTATGTTGCAAAGTCTTTTTCAACATAGGATTTGACTCACAACAGATAAATTCCTAAAACAATCAAGGGGAAGAATATGAAATCTTGCCTTCTTATGGATGTGATTGAGGCCACCTGAGAATGTTTTCTTACTCCTTACTCTGCATTATTTAAGTCCCTTAGGGGAATCATAGCTGGCTGGCTTTTTCTTTCAAAGAGCGAAGTGAAAGGAAGCTTCAATCCAGGATGATCAGGGCACTCATCCTAGAGAGGTTCTGTGATCTATTCAGCTCCCAACCAACTTTAAGCTCCTACAGAAGGTGTAACTCAAGATTCAGAAAGATTTAAGATGAATGTCAATTTGACTTCAAATAAGAAGAAGCATAGATCAGTTTTAACACCATGGTCAGTGTTAAAAACATCAGTGTAAAGTGGGAGAAAAAGTTTAGCTTTTTCTAAGCTACCCTGCCTCTGGCTGTTTATACAATGGCTCTTGATGCATAACAGATAAACAGTCACCAAGTTACAAAGGCCCATCTTGTTTGCTCTCTTTCTAAAGTTGATACCACAGTAAAAGATAAAAATAGAGAAGAAGCTCTCTCAGTCTTAAAGGAAAGGTAAAGCTGTAGAAACACCTGATTGGATACAGGCCACCTATCTCCTTTCTGAATGCTAGTGAATTCCTTTCCACATGCTAAGTGCTAGCAAGCAAAGCAGCACCTGTCTGAAGGTGATCAAGGCCAGATTGGATAGAGCCTGATCTAGTGGGTGGCAATCTCACAGCAGGGCGCTTGGAAGTAGATGATTTTTAAGGCTTTTTTTTTTTTTTTTTTTTTTTTTTTTTCACACAGAGGGTGGTGACACACTGGAACAGGTTGCCCAAGGAGGTTATGGATGCCCCATCCCTGATGGCATTTGAGGTCAGGCTGGATGTGGCTTTGGACAGCCTGGTCTAGTGGTTAGCAACTCTGGACATAACAGGGGGGTTGAAACTAGATGATCATTGTATGGCCATCCCATAAATCTATGAATCTTTCCAACCCAAGACATTCCATTATTCTAAGAAATTCTCTGCCAGAAGAGGAAATTACAGAAGAACAGGTTCCCTTGAAGGAAAATGTTTCAGTGGAGAAAGCTGTAGGTGACATGGTAGTCATCAACAAATGCTGAGGACTAGTCCTCACACAAAACATATTTTTTAAAAATTAAATTAAATGGAGATCTATCTGTTCCTATTTTTTTTTTTTTTTAAGCTTACTGGTTGTAAAACAAGCAAAGCAGACATTGCCCTACATTTAAACATTTTTGATTTTAAAAAAATGCATAATTTCTTCAGTTTGGAAGTTTCATTTTTACTTGGAAAACTGGCATAAACAAGAATGCTCTTTCACTATTTTGCTAGTCTACAGGATACTTTAACCATGAAAATTTATGTGTAGCAATACTGTCAAGCATTTTGAAGTGGTATAAGTAAGCTTAATCTATATGATTTTTGAAAAGTACTTGTTCTCTATAAGTAACATAAGTAACATAATTGTAACATTATAAAATAAGTAAAGTTCATAAATATAAAAAAATTCACAGGCAGGAGGGTCAAAGAAAGTATGTCTGAAGTTGTTCTGTAGTATCTCAGTTTAGTTGTACTTTGTAAAACTGATACATCTTGCCTGTAGTTTCTGTTAGAGAAATAAAAATGTGTCCATTATGGTGATAACATAACAGAGGAAACAAATAATTGGATGATAAGGCAGTCAATATTTACAACAAACCTTAATATAAATATGGGTACTGAATTATTATTTTTTTGCAATGTTTTGCTGTGGTACTTTAAAAGTCAATTTATTGGGACAAAATTTTGTCACATTTACACCAGGATAAATCCAGAGCTCCAATGGAACAGGAGCAAAATATTAGAAAAAAATTTTTGATCCCAGCTTAAAAAAAAATCAGATTTACAGTTGAAAGTGATAGAAGAAAACACAATTTTATGTAATCTGGAGTATAATGTGTTATATTCACCTACAAAATGTTAGGAAACTATCATACAGAAGCATGCTGATTTAATATATATTAGAATTCTAGACAAGTTACAATATCTGTGGTCTTGATATGTTTTGCTATGATAAAAGGTTGGCAGGGTTATAGGAAAAACTTCTTTGCACATTGTGTGTAAACTGCACAACCTCTGCTGTATCAACTTTATGCTCCAATAAACAAGACAATAATGACAAATTATCAAAGCAGGCCTCAGATGTGACCCTCAATTGGAAGAGCAGCAATTTAATGAAGACAAAAGCTAGGTGAAAGCTGCTAATATCATTTACTGATAAACAGATTTTCTCAAGAGGCTCCTAGTTCAATCCCCCGGGGCCCCATAAACCTGCATAATTCCATTTAAAATATTGTGCAATTCACTAAATTAGTCTTTGAACATCCTTACTATCCAATTACGAAGCCCCAGCATGGACAGAATAATGAAATTTTTCAAACTGTGGAATGCATGTGGTCTTAAAAAACTTATGACAAACACTGAAATTAGCTTTCAGTTTTGAAGCCAATGTAGACTATTGCTAATGCTTCAAGTCAGAGATAAAACAATAAAACACTGTTGCAGTGGTTAAGTGTTATGTACAAAAAATAAATCTTTGACTTACAGAGAATTCTCAACACAGTCTACCTTCAGGAAAAAAAAAATATCAGATGAACTTGAATAATGTTTTTGCATTTGCAAGCTATTTGGCCTGCTTAAGTTCTAGTAAAAGCTTTACTGAATAAAGAGTACAAATACCTCCTGGACAGTTTTATCTTCCAGGCAGGCAGAAAAAGGCGAGAGTTTCAGAAGTGAAATTTATTTCTGTTCAAGCATTGCAAGCTGCATTATTAAAGTCATTTGTCATGGTTTGAATATTTCTGCCTGATTCACCATTAAATTGGCCTTCTAATTACAAACTTTGTCATGAAAAGCAGTTGGACTGATTCGTTCACCACAAAACTTCAATTCCTTAATAACAGCTTGGTTCAAACAGTGGGGGAAGCATTGTTATCATTGTTATTCTTAAAACTGATAGGATAAACAGTGACAATATAAAAATGGAAAAAAAAAAAAAAAAGAAACAAAATCCATTAATGATTTAAATACCTACCTAGAGAATATTTAGACATTATTTACTAATTTTCATAATAAATATTCTGATGAAATAGAGATAGAAATACAAATTTCTTTATTGAAAATGATTGAGTCCATGCAATTTAAGGATTGAGGATTGTCTACAGGTATGCTTATGCATCCTTGTGCATAAATTTGGATGATATGTGCATATATTTAGAATGATTATGCATGCTGATGTTGTAAGTGCACTTGTAAAAGGCTAGGCAGATATCAAACAGTGTTTTTGTACCAGATATACTCATGAAACTGTGAGAGCAATACTGTGCATGCATTTGTGTATGACTTTCCTGGTAGCTGTGGTAAACCAGATGATTCTGCTTGTGGTTCTGTACAGTGAACTCTCAGCCTCACTGTGTTCAGCTTACATGCCAAATAATACATGCATTTTTTTAAAGATAAATATGGGTGTTTTTTTAATATATATATTTCACTAGAAGATAAAATGATGTTTTACCTCTGTGACAAGTATTTTAATTGAATCCACTAAATAGGCCACACATGGATATCACATATAGCCTATGTAGTAAAATGCGGATGAGGATGAGCATGAGGATGCTGTGAATATAGACTAATTATGTCAGTCCACAATATGAGTAGAGGTTGAACCTTCCCACCCATATTCCATTACATGTTGTTGATATGTGACAGATGGCAACAGAGCGGCAGTCTGACAAAATGGTGTCTGACATGGAAGTGCATATGGAGCACAAGGTTTCCTTGAATTTCTCCATGTGGAAAAAATGGCACACAGTGACATTCATTGAGGCCTGCTGAATGTTTCTGGAGACCAAACAGTGGATTCAGAACAGTGAGGTGGTGGGTGGTACGTTTCAATAGCGGCAACTGTGATGTGACAGACAAGCCATGCTCTGGACAGCCATGCAGATTTTTCTAAGTACAGCATACGTAGTTCATAGCTGGAAAAATGCATAGCTAATGGAGGTGAATATGTTAAACATACCATTTTGTAGCTAAGAAATTGCTCTATCAGTTAGTGTTATTGTGATTTTATATCTGTTGTAGTTCCCATGGAAATAAATAGGATACATTACTTTTTGAGCAACTGATGTATATCTGTCTATATTCCTCAGACCTCAGTTATTAACCTGTCCCAAAAACAGGAAGGTGAGGATTTGCGTCTTTTTCTTTAAAGCTGATCTTGATACCTAATTTCATTTGTAGAGTAAGTATGGAAAACTTGTCAGTGTAGGCTTCTTTTCTCCATAGACCCCTCTTGCCCTATGATTAAAAGAAAGATTTGCCACACTAGATTATGGTAGCTGTTTAAATAATTCTCATTCAATATCTGACAAAATGTCAGGTGAAAAGCCTTCCCAGTATACCCAAACAACAGATGTAGAACTTTGTTAGCTGTATTTAAAGCCATGCTGGGATATCATGTTGACCTTCAGGACATTTGCTTAAAACAAACATGCTTTAGCAGGAGTTCAGATGACTTGGATCCTTAAAGTCAGATCAACCAATTATGTTACTCAGATTTTAGTCGTTGTATCCTCCTTTGACAAATGAAGGCCTGTCAGGCACATCCAAAAAACCCATGAAAATGACTCTCAGAAAATGTGATAGGATGAGGAACCAAAAGGCGAAGTAAACTGTAAGGAGTAAGATTCTGTCTTTGTCATCCAGGACTGCTATTACCAACACAGTGATGTGTCTAAGACAGCTGAATAACAGGAACCAGCAGAGGACAGGGTGGAACAGATACTGAATAGGAAAATACAAAGATGAAGAAAGAAATGAAATGAATGACCCTCTCTTATACCTTAATATATTTTAAGAGACCAGTGTGCTTATAAACTACAATATATTCCCTTTACAGAAACAGTAATTGTAGGAAAAATTAATACAAGAAGAAACAAACACATTTTTGAAGGTACTCACAATCTCAGTCAAATTAAGTTGCAGTTCTTCACATTTCAGAAATTTATGAAATGAGAAAGGCTGCAAGTACATTTCCCACATCAGGATGTATAAATAATTGACTGGCTAGTGCCCTAGAGTGCTACAAGAAACCTTAGGCCATTCTGCTGTTTGTCCCAAAAGCCTGTGGAGTGAAATATTTTCCTTTACAACAGCTATACAAGGTCCTGAATACAGATTTTTCCTAAACTACAGACTGTGAATCTAAATCCACTAATCATGAAGATGTTGTGGATATCAGTGTTGCTACAAAATCATTCTATTTCAATACGAAAATGCATTTAACTTCAGGGTAGTTTTGCAGAGGATGTTCTCACTGACTGCTGTATGTGACTCGGGGGATTATGTGTAGGAAATTGACATAAATTACAAGAAATTACAAATAAGTGAATGAAAAAATTTGGAATGCTATCGTGAGAAAGAAGGAGTAGAGGGATGTGGTAACAGCAAGTCTTTAGAAAATGAGATACATACAGAATAAAAATGAAAAATAGACAAAATCTTACAGGCCTGAGAGCAAAGGGTTCAGTCTCTTGGATTTGCCTGTCCATGTCCAATATAATCCTTCTTCATAGTGCTCTTCTGCAGTCGCACTGCGCATCTCCATGAAATACAACAGGAGTTGTAGTTTGATAACTATGCTTCATCAGGTTTCTCCTACTCAGAGTGAAGTAGCTCAAGAATGTTTCTTTTGGATAACTTTGGGAATGTGTTTGAATGTACATTACCTGCTAACTTGATCTGAGTAACCTTGCTCGGGTGGGCTGTTGTTCTACTCTAGAGTAGGATCAGCACAGGAGCTAACTTAGTGGGGCAAGCAGGGAGTATAGTATAGTATAGTATAATATAGTTTAGTATAGTATAGTACAGTATACAGAGCCAAATAAGCTAGTATCTCTGCCAGCAAAGAGAGAATGCAACTGTGAAAGGTAGCTTACTGCAGGCATACACAGTCAGATGGTCAGAGAACGCCTAGGTTTTGTCAGCTGAAAAACAGATCTGGGGAAAATCGGGGACAGTATCATTTTGAAGAAAATTCCTTTATATGTATATATACAATATACAATAAACTGCAATAAAAACTCCACATCAGCATCCTGGAGGAGATAACTTTGAGGTCTACTCTGCAGAGAAGAGTAGAAGGGGAAGATCAAAGAAAGAAAGAAACTTAAAAGAAGAAAAAAAAAAATAGATACAAATATATTTCTGGTAGGGGGTTCTGCCTTTGTATAGTGTCAAGCACAATGGAGTCCTGACTATTATCTTGATATCATCCTAGTATAAATGATAGAAATTATAACTACTAAGACAAATGGTGGAAGGAAGGCATTCTCCGAAATAAAACATATTGCCATGATTGTAAAAGATTAACATTTTTCTTGTTAAATGATGAGCTTGCTTTTTAATATCGGCATTATAATAGACTATACTATGAATCTCTTTATCATACCTAAAGCACTGTTAATTCATCTTTCATGAATACATTAGAAGAGAGAGTTTTCCCATAGGCAAACACATCATACATATTTGCAAATGTCTTACATAATGATGCAAACGCTATGCATAGAGAGTAGCTGTATTGTGGTGAAAGGGAGAAACAGCACATGCACAAAAAAAGACTTTCATTCCATTTCATTAAATACTTAAAACGACAAAGTAAGACCAATTTGCTGTATATAAATCTTACAGGCAAGAAAAAGCCTGCCATTTAAATTTGTTCTTTAGTTTAAAACCAACTATTCATAATAAGGAGTTGACAGCCGTAGATAGAAGAAATGATTTGTTAGCATGTCAATTGCATTTGTTGTTAAAATAAAACACTGCTCATTTTGCAGTTCTACTAGCAGATTCCTAAATATCTTCCTTTTCGGGAAACAGTACAGGCACCACACTCTGCCTAAGAAAATCTTATTGATATAGTACTGTATGAAAATGAAATTGGAAATCACAGCCACAGATACAAAATAAATAGTAGTCATTTTATTTAGCTTGTTACCATCTAGTCTAGTCCAAGAATATTACCTTAACAGCAGACTCTGAATTCATGAAGTTACATAAGGGTCTCGTTGTCAAACATGAAAACAACCCATTTAGTGGCTGTTCTGCATCTACATGGGAAGTTTTCTTTCATTATCCACCTAGGTCTTATTATAGTCATTGTTTAATTTGTGCTCTGTTTTACGAATGACACTTGTACAGGCCTCATGGGGCTGCTGATAGAAGTGTTGTGCTCTCCTTCCCTTGTGTCAATTCTTTTGCAAACCTTTATAATTAGCCACTTAATAAATCGAGAAAAATAAATATGTGGTTGCAAAGTACTTGCTAGTGCTAATTTAACCATATGCCAGTCCAAGCTGATACCTACGAATCGGGCACTCAGCTGTCCAAAGGGATAAGAAAAAACCTCCATTTTAGTGGGTTAATACATAGAAATATATGATATGCAATACATAGACATATGCAATTACCAAATGAACCTAGAAAAAAATAGAACAAATTTCTCCATTTAAATATGTTTTCAAAATGAAGGATTTCAATTTCAATGTATTTCTTGAAGTAAGAGTTAGCAAATATTAGAACATCAAGTTACATATCATGACTTAAAACCTATGCCAGCCAACTCACAGTGCCTTATCTATAGAACTTTATAGACAGAACATCAACTCAGCATCTGACTCTTACGGAGAAAAATACATCCCAGTTTTTAGGACATCACATTTGCCATACTCCAGTAAGATAGACCATGGTTAATTTTCTGTCATCAGCTTGAATAAGTAACATAAATATTTCTTTTACTCATACATCCTCTTTCTCTACAAAACACCTTTTAACTTTTTTATTTTTAAAAAAAATTCTTCTTTTGTCAACTGAAAATCAGCATCTTGTTTCAGTTTTTCGTAATCAGAACCTTACATTTTATGTTCTCTGTTTATCTTTATTGTTTTAGGCAAAGATTATTACTTAAATAACTACATACACACATTTATTTGTTAGTACATTTTTGTAGATGTCTACACAGAGTTCACTACATTTATAACAGATATCAGTCTACTTAAAGGCATGAAAGCTTATTTACATGAAGTACATTTCAGTTGCTGCAGAAGCAGCCTTTGAACCAGGAATAGGAGACTCTTTGCTCTCAGGTGAGTGATTTAACTACTGAGCCCAATTAGTCATGACATCTTTTTCCTATGTAGTGGGAGGACACCAGTAAGGCAAGTGGAGTAATTCCTCCCCCTTCACCCTGAACAGATGGTTGCTCATTGATTAGCAGCTCCTTTGAGACATGGCAGTGGTGGGTTTGAACCTCTGCCAATGGAAGGGGAATTAAATCCACATCTTTAAAGTGAGTCTGCTAGCAAATGGAAAAGAAAGCTGCACCATGAAGACATCTTGAAAAAAAGGCTGCTCTTTGAAAGGGGCATAATATTTTTCTCTGGATATGAAGAGTTCAGCCTGTAAACTCAGCTTGATATTGACCTTTTGCTAAGTGAGATCCTGGAACAGCTGGTATATACAACACATTCCTCTAACCATTTCAGATTAGCCAGTCAAGGCAATGTGCCCACTATTAGACTGGCTCTGATGAATGCTGTCAAGACGGCATATTGATGTGAAGTCTCTAACCATGTCCAGGTATTCTGCAAGAGGTTTAACAGAGCATAGCTCTGTGGATTTCACTTCAAGCATTCCTATTTCTGAATTTTGCGTTTCTAGAATGCTTTCTATGCTACTAGAAAGCTTCACAGTAGTGATACCAGTAGTACAAATACTACAAACACTCACTTTTGTCTGGGACAGCCCCATATCAAAGCAAAAACATCATTTTTAAGAACAAAGGCTTAAAAACTTCATTTAAGTGTGGTGGTGAGGAATCCAGATTTGTAATATTCATAATAGGAGCATATTTATGCTCATTGTGTGGGCACAAAGACAAAGAAAGGGTACTTCTACTCAGTAATTTGTGATGCCAGTTAGTTTTGCAAGATGAAGAAGCACTCTTCCCACTCTACAAGCAAATCCTAGTGCTCTTGAGTGCACAGCTCAGTGGCTGTTGGATATTGCTACAACAGACATTTAACCCCTGAATACATGCATGAGTAAATGAGACTAGGAGTTGTGCACACCATCAGAAAGACAATGCAGCATGCTAGCATTCTTGAAGCTTTTCAACAATGATTTGCACAGCTGCAGCATCAACACCAGTCATGAGACTCTTCAATGGTCAGTATATTCCAGGAAGGAGCCTGGAAAATATTTTGGATAGATGCAATGCAGTATATACCTTTCCTAGCATGAAAGGGAGTTTGACTAAGAGAGGAAGAACACAGATTGGACTGTGAACAAAATGGAAAATGCAATGGCAGAATAGTCACCTAGTTAGGTCAACTGCGTATTATAGGTTTTGCTGCTGATAATAGCAGTGAAAATGATAGGAAAAAATGATGGAAATGGCTTCACTTACTGAAGATGTGAAACTGAGAAGCCATGGCAAGCAAAAGACTATTCGTAGCTTAGGATGGCAATACCCACCTTGTCTAATTACAGGTATGCAACAGTGAGCATTTTAGGGGTTAGCTAATCCCCATCTTTACAGAAAAACACACCTACTCTACAACTCCCTTTTGGAATACAAGTTTCTATTGTAAGTGCTTCCCATTTCCTTTATCTTCCAAGTCATAAATTCCACTGAGGCTAATGAGTGAGATAGTACTATTTTTTTCTCAGAATGTGGCATGTATCTACATTTTCTAGTTTGATATTATTCCACCTGACTACAGAGAATTAAATCAAAGAGGCTACTAAGAAAAACCAAGCTAGAAACAAAACAGTGACAGAGATGAGCTATCTCCAGAGAAATGCCAAGTGACAGGAAAAATGCAAGCAGCTATTAATGGTGAGACATTCACCTGCTTGTCTGCAGTCAGGCTAACAGGTGTGTTTTCCCTGACCAAAGCCTCAGAGGAAAAGAAAATTAAATTGTTTAAAAGGGAAATAAATCTGTGGCTAAAGAAGGGGAGATAGGGGAAAATATAGTTGCAAGTAAATGCTGCAGAGAGGCAGTCAAAGGAAAGTGGGGAAGTAACAAGTGGCAGGCAACAAGCCTGTATCTCCCAGGCTGAGAAAGGGGTGTCCACTTGGAAAGGAAGTTAACAAAACTCACAGGAATAAGCACAATTCAGGAACAGATCTTCTTCTGTTTCGTCTGCCTTCTCAGAATGCTATATACTATGCAATGAATAAATAATGTTCTGTTTAAAAGTAGCAGCCTTGCAGGTGACAAATGCTGTTGGATTTGCTGCTATTTCACAAGTGGAAAAATGGAGGGCTGTAGCCCAGTGATCTAGTCTGGGGACTGTGCAATTATATCTAGAATAGGGCTGTGAAACCTCTCACTAGCAGGATGCACTTGGGAGAGATGAAAAAAGTCTAAAATGTATGTAGCTCACTCTAATAGTGGTAGCTACTGTGTTTGTACTACTGGAGTTTTACCCTTTTGCTTCTCTCAACTCATGGACCCAAGAGAACAGATGCTGTATACGTAGGGTGCAGTAGGGTCTCCGATGCTTTTGATACTGTGTACATTGGCAGTATGAAGGAGAATATCACAAAAACAAAGAAGCAGCCAAAATAATGGCTTGGTATCTCACCTGCTTTGGAAATAACTGAAGAACTTGTCCCGAATGCTTGCAAAGATGTGGAATCCTGGAAGCTGAAAGATATTTTAATTCATCAGAGTTGTGAATGTTCATTTAAGTGCTGATAAACATTTTTACTTTTAAATAACAATTAAAATCCACTGCGAATCAGTAATAACCAAAAGTGACTGCTAACTTAGTGCCATCTATAGCCTAGAAGATACATATGCATCACAGGGGCTCTTTCGCACTTATGTATTGGAAGCCTCTGTGATGAAAATATGATTAAAGGAAGAGAATAGTAAGATATCCTAAAGACATTTCTACTTTGGAAAAAAAACCACAATGACTTTCAGAACAATGTCATGCTGAAGATTCTTCTGCTACAAATTCCATGGAACTTATTCTGGGACTAGAGATGATTTCTCGTGCTTTATTTTCTGCATAGTGATACAGGCTGGCTTATCAATACAGATCAATATATCTGATGACAATAGCATGTCACACAACATGGCAATCTCCTCTAAAATACACAAACATGCAGAATCACAGAATCATAGGAGTTGGAAGGGATATCTGGAGATGATCTTGTCCAACGCCTTTGCTACAAGCAGGTTCTCTATAGTAGATTACGTCCCTTAACTCCATAGTTTTCCCCATTTCCTTAACGTTATAGTTTTCCCCATTTAATTGCCATATTATCAAGTCATATTGAGGTATATCCATTCTAAACATGCATCATGCAAGTAACTCACAATTTACTCTGTTTCATTAATTCCCCCTGGCAAGTTGAAATTTTAAATAAACTGGCCTGGAATATATGATCATGATGAATTGAAACAAATTAGATGTATTACTCTATATAGGAGGCAGTATTGACCTATTCTAAAATGCATTATTGGACCAATTTTAAAACAGAAGAATCACAGCAATTGATTAGCAGCTGCTGGAATGCATTTTACATCGATACAGAAGTGTATTTTTGACAGTTCTCTGCATGCTGTTACAAGAACTGACCTGCAGCCTAAATTCTGCTCCCCCCCTTATCAGTTTAGCTTTACAATGTTTATCTGCTAATGCTGAGGTGTAAAGGGGCAAATTCTCTGGACTTAATCTTACTCACAGTGCTGCTGAAGTAAAGCATTTAGAAGGAAATGGGTTAATTCAAGATTCACAGTAGCTAATTGAGAGATGACTATCATCCTTTGTGCTTCCTTTCAGAAAGACTACTGTTGTACTGGATAAATCCCCTTGTAATGTTATACTTTAGAAATAACTTCAAAAAATGAAGCAAAAAATTCTTCACTACTCAGCTACACCTGCTCTGCAATCTATTCAATTTGTGGGACTAATCATATTAAAAAGAAACTCTTTGAAAACCTTCAGGCTACATCTCTGTAAAAAGGAAGAAATGGTCAAAATCAGTATTTGGGAATGAGATTTTTCATCCATTATCAGGAATAAAAACCTTTAGAATATTCTTTAATCAAATGCAAGGTAACAAAAGCAACAAACACTGTCCATTAATCTCTTTATGCAGTTGAGTTAATTGCCTTTTATATGCACTTACAGTCTCTAATAAACACGGAATAATTTCTATCAGTTTGTATCTAATTTCTGTCAGTTAAAGAGCAAAGGTTGCTTTGTTCATAAGGGTAAAATAGAAGTAAAATCTTTGGTTAAATATTAAAAGGTGCTTGTGCCAGAACAGCATTAATAAATGCATAACATTTAAATACACTGGATTCGATTTTATTTCTCATCCTTTTACATACAAACAAAATCAGTGTGTGTGTGTGTGTGTACATACTATTTTAAATATGCAATAAAAGGCATTTTTCACCTAGAATGAATTGTATTTGTCACTGTGTACAAAGCCTCTTTCAGAGAAATTGTTGATTTTTCGCGAGGGCTCCCATACTTCTCATTCCTTTTGTATTATTTCAATCAGGAATGGATATACGTCTTTGTTAGCCTAATTTGGGGGCCTACAGAGCAGGAAGAAGGAAAGCACAAAGGAACACACTTGACATATTGGTCTATTTGCTACCTCTTTTAAGCTCAATGCATACTAATGAAAGTGATCCAAACTATTCTTCTCCTCACTTAACAAGCATAATAATAAATGAATATTTAAACTAGCTGCAAATATATTAAGTGGAAACAAATAGGTTTCATTTGTAACAAGTGCACACAGGTTAATTAACAAGAAGGAGCTTTTGTGTTGAAACAAGGCTCCCTGATGCTGTACATGCAGGTGCCGTTAAGGGCCAATTGAGCTCTATAGGATAATTATGAAGTACCATTGTGCTCTACCGTTTGTTAACAAAGTGCTGCCTGCAATTTGCCTAAACCTATAAACCATCATCTGTGATCCTCAGCAGCAATTAAGTGACAAACATCTTCTCATCGGAGACTTGGGAAAACAAAAGAGACATGATAGCATTTAAGCAGCCAGATGGATATTTCAGAATGTCAACTCTGACAGCCTCCCTTTCAATAACAAAATATAAAACAGGAGCCTGTTCGGTACCATGCTGAGGAGGAGAGGGGAGAAGTCATATTCAAATTACTAAGAGAAGGGCAGCTTTAATAATCATAGGGATGCTCATTTGAACGGCTCTTAGTGGGAAAGCTCTGGACTAGCAAACACAGAAGGCTAAAATTCTTCTGTGTTCCTCTCGAAACAGCTATAGCTACAGCTCTGTTAAGTCTGGTAGTTTTTCGTTGCCTGCTCTCTCCCTTATCTCTTTTTCTTTTTAATATTTCCTTCTAATATCCTGTCTTCACAGAAGATGATTTCTTCCTTTGAATAAAAGTGTAAAAATTCCTTTTTTTCTAAGAAAAGGACAAACCAACATACAGAATTTTCTCCAGGGCACGAGTTTCTAATTAGTTCTGCAAAAATAGCCTGTATTAGCAAAAATGATAGATCAGCACAAAGAAGCATTTTAAAACAAGAGATCTACTCCTACTGTAAAATAATTGATCTAGAAGTTTTGAAGATGTAATCTTTAAGATGCTTCTGAAAGCTCAGCAATAATTCCAGAAGCTATAAACTTTATAAAGGCATAGTTGAGTTAGTTCAATTAATTGCCTGGTTAGGAGACCCTTCAAAACTTGTCGAAGCTCCTGTTTTCATAGATAAGATTCTTCTGGGTAATTTATTGCCTACTTTGCATGATGCAGTCTAGCTGATCTGTGTAATTGGTAGAGCTAAAAGGCTATTCTGTAACATGAATTAAAACAAAACAACAACAACAAAACAATTATAAATGTATGAGTTTCACTAGATTGCCTATGTTTTCCTTCCTATTGCCAAAACATCAGCATTTACAAATGTTTTCAGGAACCATCCTGAAGCTGCAGCTGAGTGTGTTTTAATATACTATCAGGTCAACAGCTCTCTTGAAAGAAAAAATCAACCCAGGGCCAAACAGTCAGACAGGCCTAATTAAGTACTTCACGAATAATAGAAGTGCTCAGATAACTACAGTTGTCTTGACCCTTCTCTTTGTACTTCACTGGGTTCCTGCATACCTTTGCCACTTTCCACTGGATTTATGTTTTTTATGAATTATTTAAAAACTCCAACTTCAGATCTACAATTAGTTTTCAAAGAAACAGATGGAAGAAAATAATCACAACTTAAACAGCTTAAAAACTGCTGTGATCTTGACAGAATGCAAAATGCCGGATTTCCAGGCCAACAAAATTCATCACTTGGCAAAAGTGCCATTAATCTCTACGGGCTTTCTGGCTCTTCCTTGCTGTGTTCTGTCAAATGTCATAGATCATCCAAAAAATCTAAAAGTCATGACAGGGCAATTTTTTTACAGTATGTCTTCATACTGTAAGAAAAATATAGGGAAAAAAAAAGATGATAAGCGTAGGCACGCTTTACCTTTGTATAACCACACAGGTTAACTTACAGTGGAAAACTGATGGAAGTATTTTGTCATACTGGGGTTTACCCACTCTGTATTTCTTTCAACTGGAACAAGTACAAGGCTGACTAAACTTAGAGCACCAAGCTCTTTTGCTGCCTCCAATGGCATCCTCGATGACCCAAGATTAATGAGCTTATTCCTCCTTTCCCTTCTGAAAATTCTCTCCTTTACCTTAAGAGATGCCCTGCATGATACCTGAAGACATCCTGTAGCTTCTCTGTAAGCAGATTGAGAAAGACTTGATCCTGCCATCCTGAATGTCAATGGGAACCCTCCTGTAAGTTCCAGTGGTTGTACACCGCCTTCTAACAGCAGCATGAGGTTAAATGAACACATCTGATCTAATCATTCACTTTATACTAAATGGCAACACCTACACATTACAGTAAGCAAAACTGACACTTTATTTCCCTGTGTTTATGTTCACTGTATTTCACTGTGATTATGCTTTCTTAAAAACGAGCACGGTTTGATTCGCAGTCTTGGTGGGCCCACGATAACTATAAATGTCTCGAGCTTTTGTTAGGTCTCAGATAACTGAAAGTAAAGAATTTCAGGGCAAGTCTGCAGAGCTTGATTCCTTATTCAAAGCCATCAAAAAAGTGTATTCACTGGGAAGTTCTGAATTCCTTTATGAGTCTCTATCATCAACCTATTTCTAGATAGAAGCCAAATCTAGGTAGACCTGCTAGTGATCTGACTTTGTACTTGTGCAAGACTGAGCTCTAAATAAAATTTAGGATTCCATACAACTGTGCAATGATCTCCAGTTATCTCAGCAAACATCTCTACCTTAGCTAAGGCTATATGAACAGAAAGCATGTAATTGACTTACTACAATTCATATGTAATTATATTTGTAAAAAGAAAAAAAAAAACAGAACTATTTACAATGTCACAACTTCCGTACTGAATAAAAAATTTTCCTTAGTAGGAAATTTCTTCTGTGTGAGAATTTAATCTGATTTATGATAAAGGACAGAATTATTTCTTCATTTATATACTTTCTGGAACAATGGCTGAAAGAGTCATTCATGATTATATGATTCAATGAGAATTTTTTTTTGGTAAAGTCTAATGAAGGTGACAAGTGATATTTAAACATCTTTTCAGTATTTAGTTTGCTACCCAAATAATTCATTAATTGCCGGTTATGTAAATTCCATTCTGTACTTACAGGATTTTTTCCACTGGAAAGAAATTTTAAAAATGCCAACTATTATTGTTTTGTTCTCCACTGGCTAGACCTTTTTATAATTTTATATTGTATTATAAACACATGGATTGTCACAGCCTATATAAAATAACTTTCAAACATTGTGAAAGAAAAATACTGCTCACAACTAGAGGCTTTTAACCTGATTAGCATAACTAAGCATAAAAAATAAATGATCAGAGACTATAATGTGAAAAATAATTGAAAACAATGGCTATGTTTCAGAACTGTACAAATCAGACCAATGGTTTGTCTTATATTATTACAGTCCAAGGAAGAGGGATGGTGAATAAATGGGAAATAAGTACTGTAAAGATGTGTTTTGGGAACTTATACTGAAAGTATGCAATCCAAATTACCCAAGTGGATTTAAATATTTGAGTTTTATTTAGATCTCCTGCCTGTATTGGCTAGGAGGAGAGTTAATAACAATCCATTCAGGCAGTCCTTACCCATAAGAGTAGGGGGCTGAAGACAGCAGTTCTAGAAAGCAGTATGGAAGTCAATTAGTGGTAATATGCTTAGGTACAATGCTTCCCAAAGGAGTCCTAACTTATATCAAGCAGGCTGGTTGATATAAGAATAGGTAGAATTTGAGGAGTCTGGCAGCATGGTGAAAGGGAAATCAAGAGAAAGGAAAACCCATGGAGTTTTCCATTGCTGGAGCCTGCTCTGGATCCTCTTTGAAAAAATGCATTAAAAAATTCCTTCTGTCCTGCAGTTCGCCATGCTAAAAATCGGAAGAATATTTGTCCCTAAGAAGTTTTCCAAAGAATCCAGCTTTAAAAATATCTGCTCTGGAAAGTGATTCTGTACGAGAATCTACTGTGCCTTAGGGCTCCTTAGCAGAGCACCTAAATCAAACATATATGATAGTTCAATATCATTTGCTTTGGAAACAAAACTAAGAAACAAACAAACAGAACCCCAACATTTGCTTTTAGGAAAAAGTAAAGCACTTATTATGTCTTTCTGTTGCAACCAAAAAACACTCATTAATTGATCTAGAGATTAGTTAAGGAAAAGTAAGCAGCTAACATGGAATTTACCTAACTTGGAATTTGATAAGGATATTTTATTTAACATTTGTCAGTGGAGTAAAAAAGTTTGCTATTTTACACAGTCGCAGTAAGCTCTTCCAACTTAGTTGACTGGAATACAACAAACAGATGCTACAATAAATATTTGGTTGAGTAAATTTCCCCAAAATTAAGAATTTTGTGGAAATTAGCAATATAGCAAAAGAAAATCAAATTTCTGCCACTTCCAAGAAACAAAATGCCTTATACTGAACATCTATGTTACAGTGATTTGAAGTAGTCGCTTAAGGAGTTTTATGAGACGTCCCCAAAAGGGAAAAGGAGAGTGCAGAGCACTTGTGGCAGGTCTTTATATGCCCACAAATATAAAACCGGTGATGAATTGATCAGCCTCAAAGTACAATGAGCTGTCATCTATGTGATGACCAGAAGGTGGCATAATCTCTACATTGATTGAAGTCTGTCAGCTCCACTTGCTGAGAGCAGACAAGCAGCTTCTTTGCAAGTGAAGATTTACTGAGATATTACGGGTTACAGACAATCAGATTTGGTGTTCATGCTGGTCACACTTCTGCTTTTTCTGTTGTTTCCGTATTACATTGCCGTTAAAATCACTTGCTATCCACATGCATTTTTAACTGCACAGGATATCTGGATGAGTGTGTTAATACTTGAATGCATTGTGTTATTTTATCCTGACTTTCTAGTGCTTATGTTAGCTTTATGGTTTGTTGTGTTGTGTGTTGTTTTCCTTTTTTCTTTTCTTTTCTCTTCTTTTCTTTCTCTTCTCTTCTCTTCTCTTCTCTTCTCTTCTCTTCTCTTCTCTTCTCTTCTCTTCTCTTCTCTTCTCTTCTCTTCTCTTCTCTTCTCTTCTCTTCTCTTCTCTTCTCTTCTCTTCTCTTCTCTTCTCTTCTCTTCTCTTCTCTTCTCTTCTCTTCTCTTCTCTTCTCTTCTTTTCTTTTCTTTTCTTTTCTTTTCTTTTCTTTTCTTTAAACTAATCAAAATTATCTTTCATTGCTAACTGAGTCATGATGGTTTTTGGCATTATGGACCTTATCCTAGATCTCTGAAGACAGCGTGAATTTTATGTAAGCATTCTCTAATGTTAGATGTAGTCTTAGAGCCATTTGCCTTCACTTTATTCATCTCCATATGCTTCATGTACGAGGACATTTTGTGAGGGAGAACTGATTACTTTCTTGAAAGCTGCCACCCTTTCTGTTGTATATAGTTTACACTATTCTGTCAAACAAAGACACCTCACTTCAAGGTAACAAGGCTGTAATCTTTCTTAGATCTCAAGTGTTCCCAGAGAATTTCAGGATTGATTCATAAAACTCACCATCAGTTGAATTCTCCTGTTTCTCCAACCTCTTCTCGGATCCTTCTGTCCTTCCTCTGATTAGAAAGTAAAAATGCATCCACAGCTCTCTCTTTATTTATTTTTGGAAGTTTTGCATGAAGAATGCTATTTATAAATAAATTGATTTGGTTGCTCAATTTATTTTCTATACAAAGATGGATCTTTTCATTTGTAGTTAAATCACTTTGCAATGAAATACTGAATTAATTCTATGTAAGAGAAAGTCTGTGCAGCAAATGGCTATTTTATTTTGCCTGAGGATTTCTGTAACTTCACTTCTGTGATTTGATAACCACTTATGCTTTGCTGCAGCACTTCTGAAAAGAATGAGAATGCAACATGATAGTGCAGTGACAATGTTAATCTGCATCAAGGGGAGTTTGGGTCATTCCTCTAAATTTTCTGTATTTTATTTATGTAATCATAAGAGTTAGAAAAGTGTCTTTTTTAGTCACAGCACTTTTATCTTCAGAAGTTGTATCTTCAGCTCAAGAAAAGGAGCTCATTGCCTCTTATGCTTTTTTAACCTGGACATTGGCATAGACTAGGTCAACTTGAAATGAGATGGGAAGTCATCTGCGCAAGGGGACAGAGGAAAGGCAGCATAAGGAACACTGCAGACAACAGAAGAAGGTCAGGTCTCACTGTTGCTCTGCAAAAGCCCTGGTTTCAATAATGTCTGCATATCCATGGGGGACTCCCCTTCGAGTCAAGTGTTGGACTGGAATGCCTTCCAGAAAAAAAATTGTGATCAGCTGCCACTATTGGTAGCAATGGGAGAAAGTTAAAGAAGAGAGGTTAGGAGAGCACCTGCTCTGATGAATCTCTGCCTGGTAGCACAGACAGTAATCACTAGCATTGCTGCTAGTTATCTGCACAGACAAGATGCAATCTAGGACTCTGTTATCATAGATGCTTACCAAAAAAAGAATACTTTAAAATACCCTTACTGGAAAATTGAGCCACATTTCACCAGTTCAGCTGCCCTCAATTTTCCAGTCTTATTTGAAAGTATAGGAAAAAATAGCCTCATCTGAAATGATTTAATAGATGTTTCTAAGAATTTCTATCCCAGTAATTTGTCAAAACTATTTAAAAAAAATAAAAAAATAAAAAAATCAACAAATGTTTTGTTTTGTTTTGTTTTTAACTTAACTAAAAATATATAGTTGAAATTTTAGTTAAAAATCCACTGACTCAGTTGATAATTGCATATGAGTAAATCTGCTAATGGAAAGGAAACTTGAAAGAATGGCATACTGTACTCAGAATCTTTAGATATCCTCAGATACCAAACTAGTGAGGTACAACCTAACCTTGGAAAGGAAAACTGGTGATGAAACAGATAATTTGCTTTAGATGTAAAATCATATTCAAGCGATCATAGTCAGGTAGAGATACTGACACAAACAATTTTAAAATTGCCATAGAAAAATGTCTTCATTCTTATTCTCCCAGCTACTGAATCTATTAGAAATCTGAAAATAAAAAAGTAAAATACAACATGGTAGCAAATCAAGTCAAAAAGTCAATGAGAAACATTTGTGTTCAAATTCTAATGCCTGCCATGTAAGACCTTTAGGGAAAGAAAGCACTAGAGGTCCTACCTAAAGTGAGTTATGCACTTTCAAACCTCTGTCTCTCTCATTCCTTTCAACAAAATCTTCTATATGTACATCTTGTAAAGTTGAGCATCTCTCTTCACAGCCTGTTGAGAGGGATTGTTTAAAATGTGAAGTGCTAAGTCAAATATTGAGATGTGTTTTGTCTTCAGCGCTACTTGGCTTAATTGGAGTAAGGTACCATTTTTTTCTGCTATAATCCCCCAAGCAAATCCAAGTGGAAAACATCTCATGTGCTTTAAATACGTCTTGAGGGTTCAAACTGTGAAGTGAAAGCAATTGTACGTTTTTCATTAAATTTAAAAAAAAAAAAAAAAAAAAAAAAAACAAAAAAAAAAAAACCTGAAAAAAAAGACCAGATAAGAGCAGATTAACTAAATGAAGGAGAGAAATTGTTTCTTATCAATGTCATTTAGGAAAGTCTATTTCCTTCCCTCCCTTTTGTTCTGACACAAAATTTACATTGCTACTGAGAAGTCTCTTCATTGAAGTAGTTGGACAAACATCTCTGTGAAATACTTGTATTCAATGAAACTGTTTTTAAAAAATATATCAGTGAAGAAGGACTGATAATGTCTTGCAGAAGCATCTCCAAATTCTTTACACACCCAGTTAATAGCTTCTGGGTGTCTATCTGCCATTATACAAATAAGAAACTCCAGATTCACTGGCAAAATTCTGACGATGTATACGTTTGTTTGTTTTTTTTTTTAATTGCAGGAAAATGAGCTGGATTCTTAACCAATTCAGGTGTTTAACAGTTTCAGTACTGACATACCTCTCTGCTTTCATTATTCTTCTCTCCACGGGGGGCAGTTCCCCTAGCCCTCCTGCCCACCACTGGCTGCTCTCTACAGGCTGAAAATCCAGCTGGGGGCTCTCCATGGTTCCTTCAGGCCTCATCCACTGCTGCCCCATGGGCTCCTCTATGACTTCATGCTGAGATCTGCTCCATGTGGTGACCATGGGCTGCAGAGGGACAGCCTGCTCCTCCATGGACCTCTCCTAGGCTGCAAGGAGCTGCTGCTCTGGGCCTGGAGCACCTCCTGCCCTCCTTCTGCACTGACCTGCAGTGGGCAGGAGAGGTGGCAGCAGGGATGTTTCTGTCAACATTTTTCACTCTCTTTTCCAGTGGGTGTTGCACAGTAGTTTTTCCCTCTGTATAATCTACTCTGCTCTCCTACAGGCACACCCAGCATCACTCATGGCTCAGCTCTGGCAGCAGCGAGTCCCTTTTGGAGCAGCTGGAGCAGCTGGGCTCTGCTGCTAAGGTCAACCTGTAGCCCTTCTGCTACCAAAACATGGCCATGTAAACCCAATACTGTATATCAGCATGAAAAGAAACAAGATCGTGACAGCAGGTGATGATTCAGCTTAGAATCTGATGCTGGGCCAAAGATCTCAGGAGATCGTCAGGTCCAACCACTTGCATGGGGACAGGGCTAAGTATGTAAAAGAAGAATCCATAAAAGGAATTACTGTTTCAGTTTCTCTTTTTATGTTCAGATTTTGAGCAAAAGTTCCATGCATTGTAAAGCAAAACTAACACAAGCCTCGTAGATTTAGTGTTACCCATTCATTCATTTTCTTACTGGCAGTTATGCATGTATGTATATACACTGTGTACTTAGTACAATTTCTAAGTTAATTTAGACAATGGGACATAATTAAAAATAAGAATAATCAATACAGAAAATAACTACTCTTTTTAAATATATGGTTGCCAAACAACTTGCTCCTAGAAAGCTGGAGTTAATACATTATCCTAGTGATGAAATTTTAGAGCTATGCTAAGCCAGTGAAGCAATGATCTTCAGCCAAGAGATGAAGTCTTGCATCACTGGAACAGCCAAAAAACAGTTGTCAACAGTGATGTGTTTTCATTTCCTCTTACCACCTCTTAAATCCAAACCTGAGGATGATCAGGAGCATTCTAAACTAGTTGCCATTGCTGGGACAAAGGAGGCATGTAGTCTTGAATAAGTTGGACGATACAAAAATCCCCTATATGTGGTGAATGGCTTATAAAGCAGAGCACCATGTGCCGCAAGAACTGGTGCAGTTTCCAAGGTTGCCCCATATCAAGTGCATAGGAGCAGTCAAATCAGGAGTTACAAAAAGCACAGATCCTCTGGGACAGCTCATCAAGATAGGAAAGCTCCTATTATCTGGCAGCCTGGGGCAACCAAAACCCCATTTAATTACTGCCCTTCAGACAAGGTGGAGACCTGCATTTAAAGACTGTGTGTGCACTGAGAGAGCAGCACATAAAGCTGAAGTGGAAAACTGGCTCCTTGCCTCACAGTTTCCAAGTACATGTCCTTGAAGAGCAGAAAAGCAGGGGGAGGCTGCCATCCAGCCTGCTATTTTCTGAACTTTGTTTTGTACAGCCAGTCATCATTGCAACCCTGCTTCAGGAAGTGGAGGCTAGTTTCCATAAAGGTACACCATTCATATCTTCCTCTCTAAAAACAAGTGTCTATTCCACAAAGGTATTCAGCTGGGCACAGTACTTCTTTTTCTCCTAGGCCATAATAGTTGTATTTCTGTGACCTGATCTCTTGATGAAATATTGCAAGCTGGCACAAGGAAGCCAACACTCAACTTAGGTAAGGAATCTATACTGCAATGTCTCTGTATTTTGTTAATTATGAATACCCAATTTTTATCTTTACAACAATGGCATTATTTGCAAGAGGACTTCACTTGTTTATGTGCCTTATACACAGGAGCACCAATGTGTTTTTCAACTAATACAAAAACACCAATTATTAGCATGTGGTTTTACACACTGAATGAATTATTGCTTTAGCACTGTTAAAACATGTTGAATGCATGACTATTATTACCCATCTGCTGCTCCATCTCAGGCATATGGACTAGGCAATGAAGAAGAAAACTTGGAGTGGTTCTGAGATCCATGCCATGTTATTTTCCTTCTAATTCCCTGAACGTCCACTCCAGATTCAAAAAGGTCTGAAGTTACAGGCAGAGCCACATAAGTTAAATGAGGTTGAGGATTAAGGGCAGATTCACACACATGCAGAAAAATGTCATCTGCTAATACACTTCCCTGTTCCTTTGTCTCTTTAGGAAATAAAACCATATTTGGATTTGGTACTTCTTAAGCACATACACCCTTCTTCATCCTCAAGACTCCTGGTTAAAACATTACTAACTTCCATATGGCTGGTTTTGCCCTGCATTGTACAGGGATGTCTCCAATTATCCAGTGTAGTGTGACACAAATGCTCTTCATCCTCAAAGCTGCAGATATGAACCTTAACATCTTGCTCTGGGCACATAAGGTTATATGTAATGATGGAAATCGGTAATGTTGAATTTTGAAATTTGAGTGACACTACTATGAATCTGAGAAAAAAAATTAAAGGGAAAAGGGCATCCATCTAGGTACAGTATAGTTATATTGTCCACTTCCTTTGTTAATTTAGAGACTGCCTTAAATTATTAAAGTTAATCTCTCTTTTCTCTTATGAAACAATGACTTTTGTGTAAAATACTGCTGACTTGCACGTTAACCATTGGTTTTAGGAAGAAAGGCTTTGAATGAGACAAAGCACAAGAAGATTCTTGTCAGACAAAGCTGTCTTTGCTGTGGAAGGGAAGAAAAGATGTACAATAAACTGGCATAACAAAAATTTAAATGTACAATTTCCTCCAAGAAATTCAGAAAATATCATTATTATGTATGTGATGCAGACCTTCACAAAAATCTAAGAAGCAGCAATACTCTGGAAAGGATGTTTTGATATGTTATAAAGTAGAATTCACCCTTTTTTTCTTTTTTTTCTTTTTTTTCTTTTTTTTCTTTTTTTGTAATGCTTTCAGTATTAAGGCCTTACAAAACATCTGTTCTTGGGCAATAAAAAGCAAACATTCCATCCTTCTAAATAATTAGTGGCATTTGAAACTCAAGTTGAGTTGTCAAAACTGCTCTTTTCTTTAGAAAGAGCATAGAAAGACACTTATTTATGTCCCAACTACACAGGTAGTTTCTGTACAATTGACGTTGCAGTGATATTGCTTTAGTTATCCCCTACAAACTAGCATTAATTATTCCTCACTCTACTGATTTAACATTGCTTCTCCACATGTACCACAAAAAGGACAAGCACAGCGGGATTTTACTCTGTCTCAGCTCCACCACTGTAATACATGCACCTCCTTACAGCATGTGCTTACTCCTTGATTTAAATACTTCTTTTCTTCTCCATTAAGAGGCACAGGAACAAAAAGCATAAGGTGGTTAGTGTTTTCAACTCAGCATGTCATCAGCCAAAGGCTGATTGTTGCAGCCCCAAAGCAGCACTGGGACAGATATGCAGAATGAAGCATACAGGTCTACCTTTAGCAGGATTTGCTCCTTAGTAGGTTTTGCTCCTAAGAAGATTCCAAAGAGCTTTTAGCAATCAACAGTGCATTAGTTAGATGTATCCAGGTTTTTCGTGTTGCAGTGAGCATAAGCTGTTATAAATCCATGTCCTCGCTTTTCATCATTCAAAATGCATCTACTGCCATCCTCATCGGATAACAAAGTGTCCACAAAAGAAGAGGAGGAGGGAAAGACTTGAAAAGAAAGACATTCCTAATAACAGGAAATCATTTTGCTAACAAGAAATTCTTGCTTTCCAGAGACACTCATCTCTAGGAAGAACTTATTTCTGCCTCAAATCACAGGAAAAGAGCAACAGCACTGGATTTTATTTTACATATGTATGGTATAGCAAAAGTTTTTCTAACTGAAAGCATGTAAGGGGTAATTCTCTTTCCATCCAACTACTGCTTGCACTGTCTGTAGACCGAGAATTTGTCTCACTAGACTCATGGTCTGCCATAAAAATCTTCTAGGACCATCTCAGCCTACTATGGGTGAACTTAGGAAAATGAGGGGTGTCTGACACGTAATTCCTCCCCTCTTAATACAGACACCTGCAGTAGTACAGATGAACTGCAGTTCAGGAGCACCCATTTCCTTCTACCAATCTGCTCACATGCACGTATGCACTGTAGATATCAATATGTTAAAAGAATTAAGTAATTGCAGTTTTTAAGTCTGGCAAAAATGTGTAGCCATATTATGAGCTTGGTGATTTTTTTTTTCTGAAAAGTGACATGACTAGACCAAAGCTGTGTTCTTTGTAGCTTTTGTTCAATGCTCTTGTTATAACAAAAGTTAAAATCACAGCAAGCAAGCCACAGAAATTACTTAACGACTACAGGACATACAAAGAATGTGTAATAGTATGAAAAAAGACAGATAATATACTGTATTTCCTTCAGGTTACTGATAACCTTTAACTCATCAGTAATAAGTAGGAGAAATTATGCATTCAGGGAGTGGCAATGCAACAGGCTCTATGTTCTGTTTATACAACATCGTTTTATGATGAATGCATTGCATGGAGTAGTGGTCTAGTCATTCAGAGCTAGTGAAGTTTCTGTAACGGACTTTGAGGTAACGAGAAGATAGTAATGTATATTGTTTAACTGAATCTCTCCTGACTTTCTTCTCTGGAAGAGTAGGTTAGTGGAACCTACTGAAATTCTCTGAAACTGTAGAAATGGATAAGTAGAGGGGTAGTCTTTGGGGCAGGTGAAAATTTAGTTTTGAAATACTGTATCTTGCTCTGTGCATTCGTTTCTTCCCTCACCCTGGGCAGCAGAATTGGAAGTACTGATAAGGAAAAAAAAATCAAACACGATGGAAGAATTTTCTATTTGATAGAAATGTTTTTTGAAACAAACAAATAAAAGTCCTGGGAGAGAGTTAATAAAAAAAGCTTGCTTCAACTGAGTGTCTAAATTTCTAGGAATTTGTTTGAATTCCAGCCTTGTGTTTAAGTTGGAAAAAAGAAGGAATCTGAAATATAATAATCCCTCATAGGACAATTCTGTAATTTCATCCAGTACCACAGATTGACAGGTTTTCTGCTTAGGAATTAGATCAGAAGCTGCCTTGAGAGCAAAAAGAATTTCTAGTGAAGGAAAGAACTCCTAACAATAAAATCTGAGTAAAAATTTTAATAGATGAGGAAATCTGCATAAAATTGTCTGTGCCTGCTGCTTTCTATTATCTTGTTTCAACAGAGTACTTGCACTCGTGCTTTGGATCCTCTTGGAGCACTTGAAGAATATGCAGAATTACTTATCTGACTGAAAACCCTTATATCTGAATTATTTTCATATGTTCTTGCTAACATTAGCACAGTATTATGTAATTCTTATTGTAGAAGTGTAAAGAAAGAAAATAACTGACCTAGGCAAGAATATTAAATAAATAGCCATTTTATATAGAGATGTGGAGTGGTATGGAAGCAGCCTTAGAGGATTAGCTGACTTAAGGACTGAAAATCTGAGCTCTTTATAAAGGGTACATAATGCTATTAATGGTCCATGTAAAAAAATAAGTGTTGTATCTAGTACTGTGATGGAGTAGGAATATGGATGATCTTAATTACATGCATATATGTAATCCTGTTGTCCACAGATCACAAAATACTTGTTATACAAGGCTGATTTTAGGCTTAGGACATTTAATTTTCAGCAAATAGAAGGAGTCCATAATCGTCATACATCTCACAGCTGAAGTGCAACAGAGGAAATCCTTAAGGTGTGTGCGTCCTTCAAGTCAGGTAGTCTCTCAGGTGTAGACAACTAAGGATCCAATTTTTGAAGGAACTAAATACTTATACCCTGACCTAGGTACTATGCCTAGGCCCCATAATGGAGAGGCTTGAGAAGGTCCTTAACCCACCAGGGACTGATCTTTGTGGGGGAGCGGCTGCCATTTTCAGGAGTTTCTATAAATGCAATTTTGGGTTCTTGTTCCAACTCATTACAGCTTGTAAAATAGTGATGGAGAGAAAGGATTTTACATTTTTGAATTAGCAAGAATGAGGGAGCTGAGAAGAGAAAAAATACAAACATGCTTAATTTGTCCAGCCTGCCTTATAAGTAAAAATCTCTTTTGTCTAAATTTAAAGAACCAGTGCACTCTTTGATTCATTTCATCCAAGTGATTTTACACAGAATTAAAAATAAATGAAAAGTTAGAAAAAGTAGAGCCCAGCAATCACAATAATTATAAACCACTAAGGGATTATAAAGATTTTCTCCTATTGTGGCTCGCAGCCTGGAAGCAGGATACACAGTAAGTGCTACTACTGTTAGCTAATGGAGATTCTCCTTTAGCTCAAGTGGTAGCGCTGTTGCTTTGGGATAAGAAGGTTGTGATGTCTTGCCTAAAGGGATATAAGTGTTGCAATTCAGGTCCCAAATGAGAAAAATTCTTCACATTGGTGCCCAATTAGTGATCTGATTCCCGGTGTTAAGTCTAATGCAATTTAGCGCGCACCTGCTGAATAGCATGCATGCCAAATACCAAGTGAACTGCTACGGTTCTTTGTCTTTGTTCATGGAGAATTGAATGTTTTGTTGCAGGGTAGGGAGTAGAGCACAGGGGCAAGGAGTGTCTGCAAACATTTGTGGGAATGAAATCTGCAGGTTTTCTTCAGCAGCATTTCAGCACTGCTCACATTTGCTCTGCAGCAAATAGATATGGATATTCATTGAGAGCATGACCTGAGTATATAAAAGTTAAAATAACAACCGGGTAATACCTTGCTATCCCAAGTGATGTTAATCTGACCTATTGACCTAAAAGACAACAAAAGAAATATTTCCTGCCTTGACTTTACAGTTTTAAATACAGAGAAGAGAGAGCCCCACAGACATCCCAGCCTGTTTTTTTCTTGTGATTCTGAATTCTTGTGGATACTGTGAAAAAAATTTAGGCTTAGGAAAGGATTTGAATGAGAACAAGGTAAAGGCTTTTGCAGTATGTAAGTGTGTAGTGAGCTGACGTGGTTTTCTAAGGTTAGCCACAATTAATTCATTTAGATTAAAATAATTAAAAAGATGTCTGTCTAAGGCTCTAAACTCCCTCACATATCATTAATAATACAATAAAATCCCAGAAGAATGAAAATAATCATACCAACAGGAACTCAGCCAAGCAGCATCCTACAGAGACTCCTTTCCATCCTTTTATTGTTGTGGGAAACATACCTTCAGCCCTGTTAAAGAATGCTATTAAACAGGTGTCATTCGGAGTTAGCCCTATAGGGCTATTCTGTTTAAAAAAAAAAAAAAAAAAAAAAGAGAGAGAGAGAGGGAGGAAGGTTGAAGCTGTAGAGACTCAGGGACCCCCCCAAAAGGCACTCAAGTACCCTCCAATATGGAATAAGAGATAGTTAATCTTTGTTATCAACTGTTGACTAGAGATTACAACCCTGCAATCTATGCAGAGATAAATACATATATAAATAAATATGTTCCCATTCAGGCTACTTACAGGTGGTAGAAGCATTACAATTCTTAACTAAGATGTTAAGCTACAGAAGTTAGTGGGCAACTGTGAAACTCCAGAGCGCCTATGCAATTTTTTTTTAGTGAGAAGTCATACCCAGAAAACTAGCTCCTACATTTTGTCTATAAAGTCAGTCTCAGAGGTAGATAACTGAAGATTTTGATCTCGTAAGAAACTGAATACTTCCACTTGGACCTTTGTACTATGCCTAGGCCCTGTAATCTACAAGACTGAGGAAGAACTGAAACCCCAGGAACTGGTCTTTCTAGGAAAAAAATGTCATTTTCAGAAATTTTTACAAATGCTAACTCAAGAGAAAAAGTTGTAACCCCTGTGCTATATGCAGTGAGCAAAAAGGAAAAGCAAGATTGGTAATACTAGTCAAAAACTGCTGGAAGATCTGTCTACTCGCTCAAAATTAGATCGCGCATGGAAGCAAGGATTGTTAGTAATGCTCCTTGCCCTTTTGATAGTGCTTAAATGATATCCACATATTTTCTGGTTTGATAAGATTTTGTTGGCAGATCCCTTTTTCAAGCCTCCATTGTACACACTGGCTCACATAATCCAAGTTAGATAGAAAACCAATCAAACATTATGAAATTATGGGGTATAGCACAATAGTCAAGTGACTGGTGAGCACCACTTTAGAATGAGGTAAATGTAAGGTAAATATAATGAGGCACCAAAAGTGGTAAATAAATTTTCTTGTGACTTTTCTGAATTAATCATCTTATAAGAACAGATTTAGGTTGAAATTGGAGCACAGACTGCATGAATGCATTAATGAAAACATACCCATTGTGTTTTAGGAAATGCAAGTAGGAGATTAGGTCTCTTTCAGTTCCAATTTTCAGTTCACCAGAAGGAATTCCAGGTTGGAAATAGGAGACTGATGTGCTTCCTTTGGTCTGGCACGCTGAATGACTCTGATGGCTGTTTCATCCTTATCTGCAGCAAGGCCAGAATGTTACCTTTACTGTGAAAGCTGCAGATTCCCCTCAGAAAACAAAAGCAACCCTCACCAAGGGGACAGCCTAAAGCGAACAAAACTCTTCTACTGTTGACATTCCACAGTGAGACACGAAGGCTGGAGTTGCTACCAATTCAAAGTATAATAAGATAAATATTCATAACAGTAATTATTTCAAAAATCAACACGAAACTTGTAGAATAATGGAACAATTAAAGTCTTTGCTGTCTTCCTGGAAGATAGATTTAATCAAAGTTATTGAAATAGAATGTGGATGTGCTGGATGAACTACAGCAAGCCATTCAAGAATTCCACATAAATTATTTTAATGATTTTAATGATTTCTTCTGATCTCTAAATCAATGAAGAATGGATGTAACCACCCAGTATCTAACTTATGATCTAAATCATAATATCTTTGAACACAAGATTTTTACATGTCAGATGCAAATTATACTTGTGTATTAATTTTTAAACATCACTCAGTAGAAGTCAAAACTTGCAAAAATATTAACTCTTTATGCCACATTGGAGAAATTCCCATCCTCTGTGGCTCCATGAGGAAAGTCAGTTATATCCACGATCATCCCATGCCATGCAACTAGGACAAATGATTTTACTATTGCTTTTCTTTGTTCACTGTTTTCCAAACAAAATCAAAACCAGCCAATGTTAATTAGTTGCACAAATTCAGTGTATAAGCTTCGAGGAAAAGCAACTTTTTCTTTTAATTTCTGGACATCTTTTGATGAGCCACCCAGTACTGACTCAGCGGTGCTGGACCTTCACTTGGGGCCCAGAACTCTGCAGCTGCTCTAGCTCTACATTTGCCTCGAGCAATGTGCCAGCTGTCTCTGACTGTATTACACCACAGTAATGCGAACAACTGGAAGCAATAATGTGTCTCCCCATTTGCCTAACAATACCAACATGAACAATAATTCAGAAGACTGAAGATTTGTGCTGTAATTTAATAAACCCCATGCACATTTCTACAATTGAGTATCACATCTGTGCAATGGATCCTAGAAGTGTAATATTCTTTTATAAGGGACCATTAACCAATCTTAAGTTTATAGGTTTCCTTAAATCTTTTTCATCAGCTGTTAAACTACAGTAAAGAGAAAATTGCCTCTTATGAGACAAGGGATAGTAAAATACAAAGACTGTGATTAAACGTCAATCAATTAAGGATTATAATATAATAAAATGCTGACTGATGATTAAAATGAGTACTTTCTGGCAGAATTTTATAAGCATTATTAAGAATTGTTTTTTAAAAAGTCAATAGAACAAACCCCCCTTGCATCTTATTATGTACAGGGATGATGTCATATGTCTATTTAGAAAAGAGAAGATTTAAAAAAAATGTTATTCTGACAGAAATACCTCAGAAGCAGTTTGTTGTCGATCTCCACATTAAATAGGATACATTTCTTTCTGTCATTTATTTTATTATACCCCTGACTCCTCCATTTTAAATCCACTTATGAGTGGAGTAAATATATGTATTTTAGTTTCAGATGGCATTTGGCAAGTTCATGCAACTAGGCTACATTTCATAAGAACAGGTAACAGATCATGCAGTAAACAATATAAATAAGCAACACACAAAATATTATTTCATGTAACAGACCTAAGAGAGGAGGAAGTGCTTGTTTGTGTGTGTAGAGATCATTTAGTTATCTTTTATGGGAAAAAAAAATCTAATGGAACTTAGTATTAGACAGAGTTTCTACAGAAACCCTTATGTAGAAAGAATATTAACAGCAAATAATAATCTTTTTACAGTTCATATGGAACATCCAGCAAAATATTGTAGCAGCAGGGATATAATTTTCTATTAAATTCTACGATCTGTTTCAAGAGAGCAAGAGAATGTTTTCATTTTCTTAAGGGAAACCCCACATAATTTACACTGTGATCTTGCTTCCACACCACTGAGAGGCTGTGGATTAAAAAAAACAAAAAAACAAAAAAACACATTAACATGTATATTCTTCTATCACTGCATTTTTAATTTTCTGTTTTGTTTTGTGTTTTTTTTTCTCTTTTTTTTTTTCATCTGCTTCCCAAGTAAGCCATATTTATTTCTCCAAATGTACTCCTTGGACTGTACCACGTTCTTGCCAAAGGTCACCACTACTTTAAAAATTACGTATCGCTTCCATTTCTGCATGGGTCAGACTAGCACTTTCAGAGATTGTATCTCACTTTAGCTTGTCCTGATTTTTTCTGATTTTGTTACTTTATTCTTGTTCCTCTTTCTTCATCAGCAGGGAAATTCTTCTTACTTGCTTTCTTTTTTTAACCTCTATATAATCCTTAAAACTACTCTTCATCTTTTTTTCTGTACTTTCATCTTCCCTTCTAACTAATTAAGTAGATCCTAAACTATTATATCTATCTCCTAAGATTTAAATCTGAGAACTAGAGACTGTGTGAATACTAAAATAAAGCTTTCTTATGAATCTGTGTCTGCACCTTAAGAAAAAGTATTCAAGAAAGTAGCCTACAATTTAAATTTTGTTTGCTATTAACACATTTGTTAAGGGTTTTCTGCAATGTGAAAATCTGCTGTTGAGCTCCCAGTATAGACTTTTTCTAGGCAGGTAGTGAGAAAGATCCTTCTTCTCCTATCACCTTTTGTTTCAACAAATTTAGTGAAAACATGCTATTGTTCTATGACATTTGATTAAAATTCACAATGGGATCAAAATTGTTAGGTGTCCTGGAAGAGCACACAGAGTAGAGGACATACAGGCTGAGAGCTGGAGCTGTTCAGACTGGAGAAGACAAGGCTCCAAGGAGACTTGATAGCGGCCTTTCAGTAACTAAAGGGGGGCATAGAAAGAATGGGACAAAGTCTTTAGCAGGATCTGCTGTGACAGGACAAGGAAAAGGGTTCCAAACTGAAGAGGGGAATTTTCAATTGGATATAAGGAAAATGTTTTTTTACAGTAAGGGTAGTGAGGCACTGGAACAGGTTACCTGTAATGGTGGTAGATGCCCCATCCCTAGAGGTATCCAAGGTCAGGCTATACAGGACTCTGAACAACCTGATGCAGCTGTGGGTGTCCCTCTTCATTGCAGGGGAGTTGGACAAGATGGTCTTTAAGGGTCCCTTCCAACTAAAAAGCTCTATAATTTATGATGTAAAGAGGCTAGAGAGCAGCCCCAGGAAAAGGAATCTGGGGATTCAGGTTGATGACAAGCTGAATATGAGCCAGCAGTGAGCCCTGGCAGCCCAAAGGGCCAACTGCATTCTCGTGTGTGCCATGCCCAGCACTGCCACCAGGTGAGGGGAGGAGTTGTCCCACTCTGCCCTGTGCTGTGCAGCCTCACCTCCTGCTGTGGGGGCAGAGCTGGGTGACACAGCGTAGAAAGGGAATAAAACTATTAGAGTGTGTCCAAAGGGGGGCAACAAAGATGCTGAAGGGTCTGGAGGGGAAGATGCATGAAAAGCAGCTGATGTCCCTCAGTTTGAATTTTGGGTGGTACTGTGTGTAGCCAGGAGTTGGACTGGATGATCCTTGTAGGTCCCTTCTAATTCAGGATTTTATATGATTCTTTCTTTCTAAGTTGCATGGAAAGGCACAGATAAATAAATACAGCATGATCATCTACTTTCCTTAGGTGATCAGGCTAAAGACAATTCTTGTGTTCTGTCTCTCCAGCTACTGCAGTCTTTCTTTTCCTGTTTCTGCCCACAGCCCCACGATGCCTGGTGTAAATTGCTGTTTGCAGGTTGTTGTATTGCTCCTCCATCCTTCACTATCCGATTTCTCTTAAAGAAATGGAGTATCAAGAACAGCATAAGCACTTAGAAATGTTGTCCTTCTTAGTTCACTGCCTGTTGTTAAGGCTCCATGTTCCTATTTCCCATAACTGCCACAGATTCTCCAATCCCCACCTCATTTTCATTGTAAGATCTTGTATTTAACAGATCTTCCTCCTCTTTTTGAATTCCTTGCCATAATTTTAATTTACAGCAGGAAAGAAAATATTGTTTGTTTGCAAAATATCCTCCATCACTGTTGTCAATACTGGTGATTCCCAGTTCACCAGAACATAACATTGTTATTACGTTTGACTTTTTAAGTCATTACAGCAAAGAGGAGACGTAATTTGCTGAGATAGATATGTAATCAAAATAATTTGCTGTAATTTCCCAACTTTTCATAGAGTGGAATTCATCTCATTCATTTTTAAACAAATGATGCATATATTATATTCCAACTCATCACTATATCTTCTTACACCGAATTCCTTTTATGGTCAAGGTGTAGGAAAAGATTTCGGAAGCAAAGATTTTTGCCTACTATAGTCATTTTCTTTAAAATGAATCAATCTGCTCTACATGCAGTCTTAAATTTAATACCACTGATTTGAATGGGAATCTCACTATTAGAATTGTGGTGGAATCATATCCTTATATGTATAATTTAAAATACTACTACATTTTGTCAGGGCATTACAGATATCTAGTTTAGAAAGACATTTATATCGAAAGTGCAATTACTGGTGTGAGACTTCTCTGTTCCACACCTCAAACCTCTTATAGTGGCAGAGTAAAAGCACCTCTGACCCTATGCTGGATAAAAAGCTTCTCTAACTGACCCCTCCCATTGTGTGTTTGTCTCAGTTTGGCATCTCATGACATTAATAACCTGAAAATTAACTTCATCTCCTGCTACTTCTTGACAAGCATACTAGTACTTCTCCCAGGAGACACTGTCCATTGAAGAATAATAGCAGTAATGATGACATAATAAAGGAAAACTGTTCAGGTCATCAGACTATGTATTCTATGTCTGTGTCTTGGCAGGACTGAAAATTCACTAAATGACTGTTTCAGAACAACAAAAGATCTATTCCTGCTTTTCTTTTGTGTTCTGAACAGATATTAATATAAATTGGTTGAACAAAGCCAACTAATATCTTGCATTAGAATGCATCTATTTTAAAATATGGGCTTGTTCCTCATATCTATCAGCAGTCACACCTTACTGAGAAAGCATTGGAATTTGACATGCCTTGCAAAAGATCTTAGTGGCTCCAAAGTCAAACACATGTAACAGTTGTGTGGGTTGAAGGTATTCTGTTTGTGATGCTTGGAAACTCTTTCTTTCATGTTTCAGTTTAAGTGGTCACACACATTTAAGAAATAATGAGGATATAGCTAAAATAATCAGAATTTACAGTAAAAGGCCTTCTGTGAGCAAAGTAATTTTTAAAGAAGGCTACTAATTCTTGGAATATTTCCTATGGTGCACCTTAAAAGTTCATCAGAAAGTTGTATCTGTCATGTATCATAAAAAATAAGATATTTTCCTTCTGCAGTATCTCAGTAAGAATTAATTAATAATTTTATTCATCCTATTACTCATGCACTGGGTTTAGTTTAAAGCTAAAGTAAAGTTAAACAGAAATCAGAAAATACCTTTAAGAAAATGGGTTAAAGACTGAATCAGTCTCTCCTGCCTTACACCATTGTCATTTTTGCTGACACAAGATGTTTTATCCAGCTATCATGGTCTTTTTCCTCAAAAGACTGATGACTGAAAATGCTGCACTAGTACTTATCCATCACATGTGCCTATGGATGACCACAGTCTTGTCTGTGGTCCATTCTTATACCAATTAAGTTTGGATCTCTGCCAGCCACAGAGCCTCATTACGGCACTCAGAGAGAATCAAGGAACGTGAATGATTTCCTGATTATTATAGATTATTGAACTCCTTCTAGCCCAATTTTGCTGAAGGCTGGGCTTGAATAAGACAACTTGGAATTCAAAAGCAAATTAGATACAGTAGGTTTGTTCTTTATAGCACTGTGCTATTTTGCTTACAGCCAAGCAGTGCCTTTAGAGAAGCAAATGGTTATCCCTCAGGTGTCTTTTCCTGAAGCATCTTTTGCATGAAAAAAGTGCTCCTCAGCCCCCAAAACTAACACAACAGAATGCACGCAACTCAGATTCAAATAGTCATAAATCTCCAGTTAGCGTGTGAATGGTAATGTTGTAGTCTTAAGACACAGACATGATCTTTCCTTAGTTGCCAATTTTTATGCAGTTATTTGCAGTGATTTATTAAATATGTTCAGTATACTTTTTCAGTTCAAGCTATAACAAAGCGTGAATCAAATTTATAAGTAGAACATACTAATTATTTTTCCTTATAGCACTGCATATACTTTAGAGTAATTTAAAGGTGTTTACTTGTGAACATAAGAGAATGCTGGTACAATCTGCATGTCAAAGTATAGGAAAGTTTAATAGAGCAAATTCTACTATTGTTTACTCTGTGGTACTTTTGCTCTCTCTTCTAAGCAGCTGAGGAGAATTACACTAGTGTAGTCACATATATGCACAGCTATTGGAATACGCAAGAATTTATGTGCAAGTTTAAGGACATGAGAGTTTTTCCTATTGGTCCTATGGTCACTTAAATGGTCACAATTCATTATAGATTCGCTACTTCACTTCCAATAAACTGATAATATTATTTGCTTTAGGCCTAGTTGTCATTTAGAAGGAGCTGCTTCTGTATCACCTTGGGTTTGCAAAGATAGCTAGGCAGAACTGAAAGCCAGGTCTCAAAACATTTGTTTGGTATTTCAGGGGAATTGGGGTATGGATAACTATGCAGAACAAGAGACAAAAACAAACTGAGATACTACCTAAAAGTCTGGAGAAAGTAGTGGAATATAGAAGGCAAAGAGAAATGATTTCTTGATTTTTAATCAGCATGAATGCTGAAGAGTCCTGAACTGTGATTTCAGAAACTGCTTGCCCTTGACTGGTTGATCCAGGGAAAAGAATAGTATATTTTGTGTGAATCTGCATAGCCTTCCAGAGGAATTAGGAAGAAATTCTTCCTACTGAACAATACTAGCAATAAATTTGTTGGGTTTCTGAGGCAGTGAAACTCGTGTGCACATACTGTGTGCTTGTATCTGTCCTACCTCTAGTTTTGATAACTTTACCCAAATTTTTTATCACTGGCAGCAGTAGGGGGCCTCCAATTTCTGTAAAGATAGAAAGAAGAGCAGAACAGAGACAGCACAAGAGAAAGGATTGTTACTCAGGAGCACACTATCAAGATACAGGCTGAAAAACTCCAGTCGTTTCTCAAATTTCTTACAACTTTGGGAAGGAGGATCCCACTCAATGGCAATAACATTTTCACAAACTGAAAAGGCTAATTTAAAAATATAAAATAATTTTTTAAAAGGTGATTTTTGGAAGAAGGGTACTCAAGGTTGAATGTATCTCACAAAATGAAAAAAGAAATGTAAATGTTTACATTTAAGTGTGCGTGCTAGCTGAGATTCGACTGTCCAAGTACAGATACACATTGTTATTTTAGATGCTCCAGAAACAGCCACATGCAACTGGCAGATACTGTACAAGACCTACAAGAGAAACATATGGTTTTGAAAGTCATCTGCAGGCCAAGAGGGACATTCTAGGGCATCTGTGAATGCAGGAGATGTCTATATTTTGGATATCTATATTTTAATAGCTGTACTGAGGTATTCTGATGACTAAGCTTAAGTTTTTACTTTGAGTGAATCACAAACCCAAGTACATGTTAAGTAAGCTAACACTTAAGGAACTGGAGTTTCATTTTAGATTACAGAAAAGATTTTCCTGATTCATACTTTTCTGGGGTTATTTAGCACACTGCTAAGCATCTTCTTATTTTGTTTTTACAGGAAACTGTACTTTTCCTCTTTCCCCTGCCCTGCTAACCTCTAAGAGCGAGGCAAAACCCACTGACATGCTTCCTGGTTAAATCAAGCTATAATGAAATACATTCTTGGTGACTTAAATTCAAGTTTCAAAGGAAAATCTAGTGTAAGAAATGTCAGGGTTGCATCCTTTAATTTTTTCTCCTGAAATCTTGAAGTATATCCTGTGTGACTCCACAGCACTGGCTGCAGAATAGGACCCTTAAATAAAACATCAAAAGTGTTTAAAACTGAAAGGTATGTGCAGGGATGGGGCAGAACCCCATTAAGGACCAATAAAATAAAAGAACCAACAGTCTGATTACTGTTCAGATTTTTAAACTTATTCTGAACGGTCTTTCCAATGCTGTTTTGGAACGGTAGATTGCATTGTTGTAAAACACACCTGGATGGATAGCTGAAACTGTGGTCTGCATACACTAGGTGAAATGTATCTATTGAATTACAAGCTGGCTGCATGTGTCAAAATGCAATCCAGTATTTTTGTAATAATAGCTAGCAGTCATAGTTGTAAATTATTTATGGAGACTATTCAATGCAAACAGGTTAGCGCACACATCCTCTTCAGCTTGACTGCCCTGGTTTTAGATCACTCAGACATTCAGCTCCTTAGAGATCTGCTCTTATCATTGCAAACCCTAAAAAGGTACCAAAACTGCAGTCATTTCAACAGCTCAAAGCAGCTCAGCCATTTGCTAAAGTTCTACCTCAAGGTTCACTGAATAAACACCATTTCTCCCCGCCTCTTTCACAGCCACCCTGGCCCCAGCAATGTAAGTTAATATCAGACATGAAGAGAGATCGATCTCCAGAGCTAAAATTCCAGTGTGCTTCACTATCTTTGTGCAGAAACATGGAAGAATGTACATAGTAAAGGCCACCAGTGATCTTAATACAAAGTGACATTTCACTAATGCCGTGTTTCAGGAGATGGGAAACAGACAACCGTCCAATGAGTACGTCTGGTTAAATTCAAATAAATACAGCACCTTATTACGATCAGTACACTGATTTTCAAGTACACACAACTATTGACTCTCATTAGCATTTTGTATTTGCCAGTCCGTTCCAAGCAGCTGCACCCACTTTGCACAGTCAGTGCGGTGCGGGTTTCTGAATCTTGTGTTTGAACAGCAAGGAACTGTAGAAAAAGTAATCCATCATGTACAGAAAAATACCAGGACTTGACTGCTGTGACAGGTATAGTATGTTGAAACATTTACTGTTTATCAGTTTCTCTCCAGGACAAGGCAAGTCAGCATGAGCTTTGTGGGGGCTGCTTTTGCCACAAGTTACTCCTGATAGCTCTGAAACTGAGCGTTGAAATCCAGTTGTGTTCAGTCATTAGTTTGCAAATGGAATGGAACTTTAAAATGTGTTAATAGCACTGTCCTTTACACAGCTCTGAGTGGATTTTCTTTCTGACAATTTAGGCAACCTCTGCCTCAGTCTCAGGCATTTGGACTTCAGCCTTTATCATTCGTAACATTGTGCAAAGAGAAAATCCTCACAGAAAAGGTGTCAGAGTGAGAAAATGGGACAGAGACCACTGACATAATTTCTCTTCATTCCTTCAACCTCCTTGCCTGGTACAGTTTACACCACCAATTGCTCTAGCATGCTCCCCTGTTAGGCAAAGAAGAAAGTTCTGTCCATGTCTAAGCATCTGTTTACATGCTACCCAGAAGTAACTCCAAGGCATAATCTCAATGAGAAACCTGCCTGCGGCTGGGGAGATTAAGCACCTGAAATCAGCTCTTCATACTCACTCATCTCTCAGAGCTCTTCCTGTCACACAGCTAGAGTCTCTGGGGAAGTATACAGCGCTGCTTATGCTTTATTCTCCCCAGGGAATATGGCCCTGAATCTGATAAAATTTCAAATGCAAAGGCAAAAAGGAGAAAATTGCTTTGCCAAAGACAAGGTTTGCACCACTGAAGGATGGAAGCATGACTAATTAAATATGCACAACACAGAGTAATGACAAAGGGTGAAGCAGCAGCAAGGGGACCTCTTTCCAAGGAGGGGAGAACAATCACAGCTCAGCACAGATTGCATGTGACATAAAGCAATGCTGGTAAAAATGTGATACTGAATTACTAACCCAATATGATAGACCCAGGTTTCAGATGGAGCCCATTTCATGAGGCAGGAGCCTATGCACATCAGGTGCTGCCATTTCATTTTTCTATTCTATTCTTGATTCTGAAGCTAAATTGGGTCATTGAGAACATCTACCAGAAAGTCAGTGCTCACGACACAGGACTAGAAACAAAGATCTCTCTAACTTGCCTCTGTAACACATCTTTCATACAGATGGGATAAGGAAAAAGATCCAAAAAGCGAAATTGAGAAAGAAGATATAACAAGAAATGTAAATGTATTTGTAGATAATTTAAATGTGTAATTACAGAAATAAAATTATATAATTTTCCAGTTAAAGGCAGCTGGAAAACAAAAGCAAACCCAACCCCCTTGATACATGTTGCAGGACTCAGGAAAGAACTGTACAAATGACAGGAATTTTCTGGGGCAGAATTCGGGAATAATTGTTATCATTGATTATTATTTTAAATCTGGGACAAGCAACAAACATCGGGAGAACAAACTTTTTTTCCTTGTTTATACACTGTCATGCCAAAGAGCCTGAATCTGTATTCCTTATGAATCACAATTCACACTTGCTGAGTATATTCACTTCTCTGTGTGTTGGTTCTAAAACATCTTGGCATGAGAGAGAAACTTGGTGTAAAAGGGTGTGAATGCAGTGTATGTTGCAAAAGCCATTATTGTGAATACATCTGCTTCATTGGTCTTACTGCTAAATCATCTGCAGTACTTCTTTTAGAAAACTGAGAAACACTGACATCTTCTGAGGGAGATTTTTCCCACCTGAGCTGGTTAGCAGAAATTAATTTTCTCTGGGTGTGTCAGAGGGCAGTTCAGCCCACATGTTATCTCTCAGTCTACCACTGGAGCTGCCCATCTTTCTCCATCTGCAGAAGGAGATTGAGTGACTAACACACTGCAGTCGTTAAAGGTTTTAGTAAGACGAGAGCATCCCATCCTAATGATTCCATGTACATGAATACTTGATTTTAACTGAGGTTAACTGTTTTGTTCTTATGTGAATTTATCTCACGTTTCTTCCCAACTGCAAAATTAAAGACAATTACAATTTTTTAAAGAAGGCTAACAAGCCTTCGTATGAGCCTTTCAATAATTAAGAGAAAACCGGAATTATAAAACTTTATTATAGTTTCTTTAAACAAAATTTTACATGTTTTGTTTTTGTTTCTGCTTTTTTTTTTAATTCTTATTGGGCACATGACACGGAGAAAGTGCAAAACATTCTCACTAGATTTCAGTATCTGTTTTCAAATTAATTCATTTCCTGCAAAAATTAATGGCCTGCTCTTGTCTGTATCTAACATTAAGTAGCATTCACTGTAGACACCCAAATCATTTTATCATTCTAAAATTTTAGGCTGGTTTTATAATCCCTAGAAAGTATCATAACAGGAAATAAGAGTTCTTCATATGAAAAATAGAAAATTAGACAGATGATAGTTTTATGTAATGCTGAAAAGGTGAATTAGTGAACTCCTCCTTTAAGAATATGTCATACATACATTTAATTGTGATATTCAAAGAGCAGTTTAATGGAAAGAAAAAAAAAGACTCTCAAATACTGGCAAAATAATATAAAATAACAACGGGTATCTTATTTCCACTGGCTACAATAAGTCTTTCAGTGCAAGCAACCCAGATGCTTTATAGCATGCCCTGGATTTATACATGTATGCATATGTGTATGTACATATTTGTATGTGTATAGGTCTAGCTATTTATGAGATAATTAGCATTTTTAGTTGCATTCATTTTTAACACAAAGAATGTATGTGAAGTTGAAGCAAAACTATACAGCAACACTAATGCAGAAAGCTAGAAAGGTTAATATCCTCAGTAGATGGTATCATTTCATCAATAAGAGAACTATTCAATGACCCTATATTGGAGTGAACTCAGCATAACCAATTAACTTTGTCAAGTAAACAGATCTGTCCCTTTGGCTGCTGCGTAACTTGATATTTCTTCCTGTTCTTACTGACTCCGTGAATGGAGAAATAAAATACCCTGAAATTACACCAGCTCTGACTGAGGAAAGAGAGCTATTTAAAAAAACTGCTTCACTGAAATTGTCTGTCTCTCTTAATCAGAGGGTTTCATCTTCCAGCAGAGAAGAGCTCAGTCCAGCATCACAGAATGCTTAAACAAAAGCAGTATTTTCCATGTTTTGATGAATTAGATGCAAATCAGCTGGCAAGCAAAATAAAATAACTAGTGTGCCTCACACCACTTGACATAGCTGACTTGCATAATTACCCTCACAATGTACCATCTTGCCCTGCTTTATCATTTGTCTTTCTCTTGTTTTTGTTTTGGCTTTTAGAAAAGTAATAATGTAATTACTATAGCAGTAATTTGAAAGTAATGATTTCTATACACGTTAGCAGGCTCTGAGACACAATCTATGATAGGTCATGAGACAGTGGTCTCAGACTAGCCTTGTGTAGTTTGCATTACGGGGGGAAAAAAAAAAAAGGGAAGGGAAGGAGAGATCATTACTCTGCATAATTAGCAGGCTTAATTAAAAAATGGCCTGAGATATCAGCTGTAGCAACAGCTCAACAAACCCCCTAGGGCTTGTTCATGGATTCTGCAGCATTCTGATTATACTAGTATGAATCTAGAAATAGCCACCTGGAATCGCTCTGTCAGAAGGGCATTTGCTAAGTGCTGGCACTGTTATTAAATCAGTTTGGCACAATTTTGCACAATGATACAGGCTTTTGGACTGCTAGCACAGTGAAAAGAAAGTATGGAGGGTAAAGTGGAGTAATTAACCACATGGCATTTCCAGTGTTCCTCCTGTCTAATAAATGAGGGCATTAAGAGATATATTTGTCCAAAATTCTCAAGTTCTACAAGCCTTCATGAGTTTGATTTTATAAAACAAAACTCAGCTATGATAGCTTTAAGAAATTAAGTGGTCTTTACTTTGCACTTCAAAATTTCAAGTGGACTGCCATTTGGGTTCTTTTAACATCTCAGATTCCTGATATTCTTATAAAGATGATATTTCAAATTAAACATCTCTCTTTGCAAAATCAAGTCTGTGTTTTTTTCTACTCCGTTCTGGAAGGTACATCAAAACCCATCCTTACCTACCATGTAAACTGACCGTTCACTCACAGCAGGCTGTCACTTTCACAGCATACATCGGAGGCTAGACAGCAGTTAGCAACATAACTGAGCAGTTAAGGAGTGAAGATGTTTCTGTGTTATTAAACTAGAGACTGATTTGATCCAGTCAGAGCATCATTACCTGAAGTGGAACTTCACTGGACATGGAAGCTCACAGTGTTGGTTAGAAGAGAAGTCGCTCTTTGGTTGGTACATCCTTCACAAGCATCAGCAGTTACAATGATGGAATTATACCAAAAAGACAGACAACTAATTTACTTTTACAAAAAGCTTTTGCAGGCTGATATGGAGGGAGGGGATTTTTTATTATTATAACAGGTTTTTATACCTGTTTAATAACATAATACTGCAAGAAAGAAAAAAGACAGACTTTGTTTACTCTGACAGCAAAGACATGACATTCTGTTCTTTCCCCCAAAGGTGGGAGGCTGTGAGCAGGTGAGGAAGATGCTGCAGTCCCTGAGGCCCAGCCCATGACAGTTTGGTACTGCAGCACCCACTGGCAGCACCCTCACACACCTTGGGCACATCACAGCTCTTGGAAGCTGCTCACAAGCTCTGGAAGTAGTGTGTTCTCATCAGCACCACTTGCACACTTCAGGAGCTCGCCCTCTCCAGAGACCCTTTTAAATACAAATCCTATTAAGATGTTTAGATAATGTGGGAAGAGGCTTCCTTTTATGCTGAGCCCTTCTAGCTGACTAGGCAGAGAAATCCATGCTATCTATGACTAGAGAGAAGCTTTCTGGCATGTTTAACATCTTGGGAGCATATTTTTTGTGTTTCTTAAGGATATCCTCGTAGGAACTTATCTATCAGAGAAAGGAGCAACTAAGGAATAGATATGGCTGTGGGGAACAGACAAAAGTTTCTGTTTCATGGGAGAATCCTGAACCAACACAGTCCTGAAAGGGAATGAAATATTGTGCAATGTATTCTCTACAAAGTGTGCTTTTCATTAGGAACGACAGAGTTTCCCTATTCCTAAATAAAAGGCATGAAAGAAAAGCAGAAATCATCAAGAAAAATGACTGAAGGATAAATCGATACGAGGTGAAAGGTCAACAAGCAACCTGCTGTTAGTCTGCCAAAAAGTGTTTAATATGTTCATTTGATATTATTCACATTTCTTAAAAAAAATGATGTGAGAGGAAGATAGACACATGGCAATACAGCCTTTTTGTCTTGGGGAGAGAAAGGGCTCTGCTGAGAACCATACTTTAATCTGAAATTGGTGCTTATCCTCAGAGCTTTGACACCCCTTGAGGGTTATCCATTATTGCAAATGCAATGACAATCTTTCAATACAGACAAATTAGCAATTTTCTACAGAGCTAATTCAGTTCTTCTAGTTACATTAATTTATCAGAGTTTAATTACCTCTAAAATTGTACTAATGCAAATCATAGGTGGCAGTCGTGTAACGCATGTTATTTGATACCTGGTGTTAATTCTTGAAAAATAACATTTGTTCTGTTAGGACAGGGCCTAATAATTTCCAGTGATGAGGATGCACACATTTGACAAAGATTTTTAACATCTCCTTGCTGTGACAGCTTCTGTAGATTTCTATCATTGTCCCACTGTTCAGTCTTTTCCATAAGCTGCAGTTCAGCCTGTTCTCTGAGATGGAGAGTTTTCATGCTATTTTTCAGTCTTATGTTTAAAATTGCTTAGCTCTAATTACTGCTCTAATTACCAGTCAAAGAAATTACAAGGAAAATTAATGAAATTAGGAACCCTATAAAAAAGGGTTCAAGTATATCCATATGTTTCAAACAGGGTAACAACAGTATTTTGAAACTAACTCCCTGCCTCCAAAAAAAAAAAAAAGGGCAAAGAAAAGCGTGGACACCAACTATAAAATGCCAGTAGGGTGAACAGCTGACACACTGACATGTATGTAAGTATGTAAGTTCAGCTGAGAGAGACATAAGAAATAGGAGAGGAAGAGACCTCCTCGGTCTGCACAGATATTTATGTGATACAATTCTTTTCATACATGGATCAGATTGCAATTTTAAAACTACTGAGACTTCTCCTGGCGGCATTCATGCTGGAAAGCTGTGCTAGTGTCCTGGTTTAATGCATAGGGCCTTTGTTTTGATTTTCAACTTAAGTTTAGTCTCAGCAACTCTAAATGCAGATGATCTGTTGCTAACACTTTGTCCTTCATAATAAATACATCTCTCTTACCCTGCCTGCCAGTCCTCTTGATGCACTGAAAACAATGCTTTCCCTTTTCACCTTCTTATTACTTCCCTGTATTTCTTTATTCTCCTGATTATGTTGTCTCCTTTGCACCCATATCTGCTTAGATTCTTCTCTCTTAAACTGGGAGAACAGGAAATGGACTTAATACTTCGTTTGTCTTGGGAGTATCTTGTACAAACCCTCCATTAGTTATCTCAGTGGGAAATATCTCCACCACACACTTGCCTGGCTTTGCCCCAGCTACAGCCAGCTGGTGGCTCATGCCCATTTGGTGATCAGTCAGCAGCACATGTGGATCTTTATTCACATGGTGTACTTGCAGTTTGCTTGCATTTTGTAGCTGGAGTTCTTTGTATCAGTTCCCCTGTGCATGGCTCTGATTTGCCTTGTTGAACCACTGAACTCAGAAACTTAACTACAACATTTTAAATCTGAGTGCTTCAGGATAGGAAGTAAAATCCACATTTAATAAGGAATTAAGTGAAAACTCCTAGGAACTCATCTAATATAAAACCTATCAATTTCTAGATACTCAAATACTGCTCTTCATAGAGAAAAAAAAAAAAAAGATCTCTTTACTCTCCATATAAAAATGTGTAATTCTGTCTTCTTAAGTGCAATGTTGCAAACAACCATTTGTGCACCATTTGGAATGTGTCTTATTTCCTTAGATGTCTAATTTTTTAATTTTTTTTTTTTTTGTTTTTTTTTTAAGGCAAAAGAAAAACCAAAAAACCCAAACCAAACCACTCATTGTCCCCTAGAAAATACCAGATGCATCCTTTTGTTCAGTAAATCTGTTTGAGAAGAATTGACCTGCAGATCATCTCAAGTGACAAGCAAATCCAAGCACTCCTGCAGTGTGCACAGAGAAATGAATGAGAACAAAGCTTCTCAGGAAAATAATTCCCGGTTTTTTTCTTAGTATATTTCCAAACTGATCACAATCATTTGTTTTTATGATTCATCTCATATAAATTTTGCCATTCAAAACCTAGTCATGTTATTCTAGCCTTTCTAGGCCATTCTAGCCATTCTAGGCTTCCTCTATAACCAATGGAAAGATACTTCTTCGACTTTCCAGCCTAAAATAGGTGTTCAAGATAGATGAAATTTAATGATTGATGATTCATTCTTTTGGAATATCTAAAGATAGTCTAAAGATACCTAAAGATAGTGTAAAAGTTCATAACTCTCTTCACTGACTATAAAAAAGTATATCCAATTAGTGTAGAACTTCCTGACTAACTTGGGGACAGGCAAGATAGACAAGATGAACCTCAATCTTTGATCCAATTTGAAATAGGAATAGTAATTAAGATCTGTTCTGTTGCTTTTGAAAAATCCAATTTTCCCCTTTAATGAAGCAGAATTGCTTGAAATGGAACAAATGGAAAATGAACTAAAATAAGAGACTTTTGAAATGTTCAAGAAAGAGTACTTAGAAAATGTCAAATCATAAAAAATAAGGACAAAAATACAAATTAAGCAAGTGTTAATACACATGCAAAAAGTGTTAGCAACATGAAATTCAGTAGGGTACTTCCCTCCATGAGAAAAAATCATCGGACCATAAACTGAAAATAAAAGCTCCATGGGATCTGGACGAGCTCAAAGTGAGACTTAGATCTATTATGTATTGAGGAGAAAATCTAGGATGTTTCTCTTAGACAAAGTGTGAGAGGCATTTGGTACATCAAGGCTACACTTTGTCTGTAGGCAAGTATTAGTAACTCCTGGTGGGTCCATGGCAGCTACACATGCTGTTTCAGATGTGTTTTAGATGTAGAGACATGATTGCAGAGTGATATTCACATGATTTAACCCTCTGGAAGTCATTCACTTTAAACTAAGCTTCGTCTACTGTCAGCATGCAGAGAGAGAAAGACAGAGAGAGAATCATTTTGAGAGAAATTTCACTATGCATCTTGTCTTCTTTAAATATGGAGGAGGTATATCACAGGCAATTACAAATATAAGACTCAGACACAGGAGGTTTTGTCTCAAGCTACAGGATCAGCCTTCTGATTCCTATTAAATGTGAGAAGCTTCAGGCTCAGAGACCACAACTCCTCACTCACTGTTCAAGGCAGCATCTAAGATCAGAAGCCACTGAGGAACTTCTGAAAAATTGCATGACTTTACTTTTAGAAATCCCATTGATATTGATCATAAATTATTTCTATCAGATTCTCTTCATAGTTTATTTTCATCTGGCCCATTTTTGTTGAGAACTTTTATTAGTGGATAAAATATTTTAAACAGAACAACCTTTCTGTTAATAAATAAATTGAGGGTTGCTCCAAAAGTAATACCTCCTACTTTATTATGTTGGCCCATGACATCGGAGGTGGATGTTGGTTGCATGGCAGTAGAGGCTGAACCTTCTTTGTCACTCTTCCATTACAAGTTGTTGCTGTGTGACAGATAACAGCAGAGAGGTAATCTGACAAAATGATGTCTGATGTGGAAGTGCACATGAAGCGAAAGAATGTCATTGAATTCTTCCATGTAGAGAAAATGGCACTCATGGACATTCATTAATGCTTGCTGAACATTTATGGAGACCAAAGAGTGGATGTGAGCCAGTGAAGTGATGGATGGATGGACAGCACTGATGCTGTCAAAGCTGATGTGAAACAGTGGGTCACTTCTGCTGGTACAGATTTTTATGAGGGTGGCATGCAAGTTCTTGTTCACTGTTGGTGAAAGTGCTACTGGTGGTTACTATATTGAAAAGTAGTATTTTGTAGCTGACAATAGTGTTCACAGAATCACAGAATCACAGAACTGTAGGGGTTGGAAGGGACCTCCAGAGATCATCGAGTCCAACCCCCCAGGCCAAAGCAGGTTCCCTACAGCAGGTTGCACAGGTAGGCATCCAGGCAGGTCTTGAACATCTCCAGAGAAGGAGACTCCACAACCTCCCTGGGCAGCCTGTTCCAGTGCTCCGTCACCTCACTGTAAAGAAGTTCTTGCGCACATTTGTGCAGAACTTCCTATGCTGCAGTTTCCAGCCGTTTCCCCTTGTCCTGTCTCCACTCACCACTGAAAAGAGTCCGTCCTCGCCATTCTGCCCCCCACACCTTAGATATTTATAGACCTGGATCAGGTCCCCTCTCAGTCTTCTTTTCTCAAGGCTGAACAGACCCAGTTCACTCAGCCTTTCTTCGTAGGAGAGATGCTCCAGGCCCTTCACCATCTTTGTGGCCCTCCGCTGGACTCTTTCCAAGAGATCCCTGTCTTTTTTGTACTGGGGAGCCCAGAACTGGACGCAGTACTCCAGATGAGGCCTTACCAGGGCAGAGTAGAGGGGGAGGATCACCTCCCTCGACCTGCTGGACACGCTCTTTTTAATGCACCCCAGGATGCCGTTGGCCCTCTTGGCCACAAGGGCACACTGCTGGCTCATGGCCAACCTGCTCCTGGCCAGCTCCTCTCCAGCAGCTCATCCCCCAACCTGTACCGGTGCATGCAATTATTCCTCCCCAGATGCAAGACTCTACACTTGCTTTTGTTAAACCTCATCCGGTTTTTTTCTGCCCAGCTCTCCAGCCTGTCATGGTCTTGCTGAATGGCAGCACAGCCTTCAGGCGTGTCAGCCAATCCTCCCAACTTCGTATCTTCAGTAAAGTTGCTGAGGGTAGCCACTATCCACTCATCAAGGTCATTGATGAAGATGTTGAACAAGACCGGACCCAGCACCAACCCCTGAGGAACACCGCTAGTTACAGGCCTCCAACTGGACTCTGCAGCACCAACAACGACCCTCTGCACTCTGCCAGTCAGAGTCAGTTTCCTAATATCCAGTCTGACCATCATCTGATGCCATAACAACAATAGTAACAACAACAACAACAACAACAACAACAACAATAATAATATAATACTCTTGATTCAAAGATGGACATATGATAATATGAGTTTCTGGTTTTAGCAGAGAACTAAAGATATTGTGAAATATCACATTTTGGGAAATGAGAGGGGAAAAAAAAAGAAAAAATAAAGAAAAAAATACATATTAAGTAAAGACACATGTCTGCATTGATTCTCGCTGTCCAAACAGCCACCTCTGTGCACAGCAGAGAAAAGGCACTGTTTCTTAGGATGAATGCTCACCTCCACAACCTGCAGCCTGCTTATTCTTATCTGCCTGATGTTGCTGCAGCTTCAGCATTCTCCAGTGCCTCCACATGGTATCAAGTTACCAGATGATGTGTCAAGGGGCACACTCTGGAGCTCTATATGCCATAATTAGGAGAATCTATTACATTCTCCAAACTGCAGAGCCACTGCTACACAAGGTCACCAAACAATAGCAGCAACTTTGTGCCACTAAGATTTATAGGAAAAATCTTCTTTGGAAATGCATGGATGGAAAACAGTAACTTTTATTCCGTTAGTATCCATGGGTAATGTAATTATATTAAATGAATTATATTCACAAGAGTGGACTTTTTGTTACATATAACATGTTCATACCTGAAAACCATAAGGAAAAAATTAATGCGGATGACATTTTTAGTTCTCCTGTAAAAATACTGAATAACCAAACTCTTAAGTGCTTGTGGAGTGGAATGACAAACTTAATTTCAAGGTCTATTTCTGGCCAGTCCCTTGTTCCCTATTCATGTAAATGGCATTTTTCTTCTTCAAGAACCCAGAACTTGCAATACTAAAACATTCTACAGGTCTGTTTTATCCTGCAGTCTGTCCATGGTGAGGATATTACAAGTACCAAAAACTTCCATAACCTGTGCCAAGCTCATTACACAGCAGCTTAAAAAAAGTCTCTGTATGATTTCCTCACATAATATCTGCCTTTTAACATGAATAGGAAACACAACTTAGTTTAAGGATCTTTTGCTTTGTTCCTTTCATCTTATCTGTTTTATAATTATGATTGTCATTTATTACTCTATCACACAGAACATATGCTTCAGTCCGATCTGAGGTTTACAAATGCCTTGGCATCTCACTGATCTACTACACAACATCACAAGTATCTCTTACATGTAATTCTTTCTTCATTCCTCTCCTGAGTGGAAAAAAAAACAAACAAAACACAGTAAATGATTTACAGAGATATGTATGTATTATTTTTATTTGTATCATTTTAGATTCATAGATTTTTAAATGCACAAGAGATTATTATAACCATCTAATGTGACCTCCTGCATAACACAAATTCTTTCAGTAAAAGTCATGGGCTAAGCCATTGCTTCTTTTTTAGCAAGTTATCTACTCCTATCTTAAAGGTTACAGACAAGGGTCCATTGCATTCCTACATAAAGATGATTCGCTATGTGTTTTAGAGAGCGAAATTTTAGAATTTTCAAAGCAATTGAAAACATCTTAGATATTTACACACAGGTTTGTAACTCTGTAAGTTCCAATGCACCAAAGAGTGGAACAGAGGCTTGTTACTGTTGTATAGAATCATAGAATCATGAAGGTTGGAAAAGATCTCCAAGATCATCTAGTCCAGCTGTCCAACCATTTAAATGCTCAACACTTGCAGTCAGTCCATTCTAAGCCTTGAACATCTGAAGCTAAAGTTTGAATATAAATGTTATGATGGCAAGCACAGCATGTGGGAAGCAGAATTCACTCTTCATTGTTTTAGTGAAGGTTCTGTATCTCTGACAACATACATTATTGTGGTCAACACCACTGGAAATTTCTTCAAGGCTGAGAGTTTTTCTAATAATTTAAACCATTCCACATTTGAGACCAAAAGTAACATTACAAAATGTTGTGAAAATCACATCCTCTGCAAAGATGGAGAGCAACCACATGGCCAGAATAGGAGATCAGAGCATGCCTGGATATCATGAGATTCCTGAACTGTAAAATGTCTTGTTCTGTTTGTTAATTCGTGATGTTTCACAAATTAACATTGATCTTGGATAACACATTAAAATATGAAAACCATCCATTCTGTTCACATGTTACTTTAATCTACTTTACTTCAAAAACCAGTTGTGTGGCAGTGGAGTTGCTGAACATCAAAACAGCTGAGGAGAGGAAAACCTTATGGGCAGGCCTGACTCTTTCATGAAATCAACTGACTTGATCCTTGATGTTGGCTTTGTTGACAAAGCTATACTTACAGTTTTCATGACAATAGTTCACTTTTCTTCTACATATCAGCTATTTGGTGGTGAAAAACACTCTGGCAAGTTGTTGTAAGCATTTGAGACGCATGTAAGAAGGTCCTGCTAAGAACCAGGTGTGAAAGGATGACCTAGCAGGATTTATATTCCCTCATGGACAACATTTTAGCAATAAATCTAAGCTCATAGAAAGAAGGCAGTACAAAGTGTTAGGAGTTTAGGCAACCAGGAGTTTTAAAAGCTATACTAAGAAACTATGCTAAGGGACGTCACTCTATTTACATGACAAGTACAGCCACTGAAGTATACACTGATGATTTTGGTGCTCTGAAGAAGTTGAAGAAAATAGGCTCTGTTGTGTCTGGCAGGGGAGTCAATGTACAGAAATTATCCTTTGCAAAATAAATTCTGTAAATTTCAAAAAATGTTTTGTCGGCCTAATAGAAATGACAGCTGAATGCAATATTCACCTCCACTGCAGTGTTTCTGAAACTGGACTCCCCAGTGATTTCACTTCAAAAACATCCTAAGAAAATCTACAGAGTGTAAGATACACTTCTTAGTTTTAAAAGAAATTACTAGTCTTCCACATAAAATTGATAGCAATGTTAAAAGATTAAAGGATGTATTTTGAGTTTCTAGGACAATAATTGATAACCTCCACAAGAAAAGGTTAAAAACCTAGAATATTAAATTGAATCCTGTAAATGAATCGCTTGTCTGACAACACGAAAAGTAAATTAAACAGAAATAATGGTGATCCTAGATAAATTTTGTTCCTTCTAAAAGTAAAGAGAATTTTTTATGGCAGCCCAATCTGTACATTTGTTTAACCTGAAATCTAGAATTTACTCTGCAATCCTTGGGATTTTGAATTGCTAGTACGGAGAGAGGAAAGAAAGATGTTTAAACTATTTCGATTCAGTGGATTAGACAAATACTTCTCTGAACTGCAAGACCCCACCGAGAAAATACAACTTCTATGCAGGCAATTTGAAGATATGCAACAAACACTGAAAGCTATTAAAATTCTCACCATGCCTAAGAGCTTCAGAATTCACCTGAGGACATTCTGGGCCTATGCTCCCGTGTCTGCTATAAGGTTTGTTAGAATATGTGGGAAATAAATAAATAAATACAAGCACACATACATACACAACCTGATTTTGAGATCTTCCCTCATAAAATGTGGTCAAAATAAGATTTGTCCAGTACATAAATTCATGTGTACCTGACATTTTCCTGACTAAGTTTTTTGAAATTAACCAGAGAAAGCTGCTACATCATTTCTTGTATCTTCATTTCCAATCCACTAGCATTACAAAAAAATAAATTCTGGTAATAGACAATTTTAAATTACATATGTTAAAAATTCCATTTACTTAAAAAAGCCATTTACTGTGCACATGTATGGATAACAGCTATAGATTACAGTTAGCAAATGGAGAATATGGAGATAACACTGATGATAATAGAACACAGGACAAAATTTTTTCTTCTACTAAATTGGCTCCTCTTTAACTTTCTTGAAAACACATCCTTCATCTGAATCTCTCTTGGAATCTCTTTGGTGTGCCATTACCATCTGCCATAGGATTGTCTATCTTCATATCCTTGACTTCAAGGAAGAGAAAGTCACAAACGGCATTGTGATTCAACAAGAAATGTCTAATTTAACAGTCAGACTTATCATAAGTGGGCAGTGAGACAGTGGAACAGGCTGCCCAGACACACTTTGGAGGCTCCCACGCTGGAGGTGTTCAAGCCCAGGCTGGATGGGACTCTGAGAAACCTGGTCTAGTGTCCCTACCTATAGCAGAGGGGCTGGAACCAGATGATCTTAAAGTCCCTTCCAATGCAAACAATTTTTGATTCTATGATTCTAAATTTATTTAAATTTGGTTATTTAAATTAAATGCATTTAAATACCTAAATTTATTTAAATTAGGTCAGAAATGATCAGTGGATCATTTAATCGAATTTAATTACCCTGACATAACAGTGTGCAATTTTCATTCTACTACTCGTGGTCTAAAACCAATACTGAAGAACTAGGTAATATTCCAGTGATACTTTCAGTGAAGTTTAAAATGCCAATAGATGGATTTAGTAAACTTATACTGGGCATCTTCTAGCTTGTAAAATTCAAGCTTGCCATTCTATCCAGTGGAGTGATGCAAGTTCTTCCAGGAAACAATTTGTCTAATGTGATGATTAAATGGGGCTGCAAGACAGCTGAAATGAGTGAGCCACTGGCTGCAGAAGGAATCAAGGATACTGATTTCAGTGAGTGATTTCTGCATTCTTTTGCTTAAGGACTATGTAGAGTTGCTGTTGGAAGACTCAGTCGAAGGCACCTGATAAGCAGACATTTTGCTCAAATAAACTCGATTCACTTTGTTACAGTGTTTTACTTGCCAAGTTGTTGTGATCTGTTGTGTGGAGGTGGTGCAAGCCTTCCGAATTTGAAGGTGAAGGGTATGATGGTTCCACACAAACAGCCACACAGCAGTAAGGCAGGCAGCAAGCTATGGGGAAAAAGTAGATTATTTGTATATGGAAACATAAGAATGGTATCTCTCAGAGTTAATCTTCTGTGTTTTTACATGATGACTGAGAAAACCAGAGGGCTGCAAACTGAAAGACCAAATACTGCTGCTAAGAGCTTACTGGTTAGCTAAAAGCTATTAAGAAAATGGAAGCTATTACCATCATGTCAAATAATGGTTCGATAATAGCAGCCTAATGTGAAACTGAGATATTTTTGTATAAAATGATCACTCTCTTGTCCAAATAATGAACTGCAAACTCTTCAGCTGAAGATTGTGTTTATGTAGCAACACATACAGTTGTTTATACATGCAGATTTTTCTTAGTAGCAACATGAGATCTGTAAACTTACATTGTAGGAGAAAATGCACTACCTTATATGCGTGATCTGTGAAAAAATTCTACAGTTTATCTATCAATAATAACCAATAGAAAAATTCAAGCCATCAGCTCTGAGGAAAAGTCTGCTTCATGTAACATTTGGTGACTTTTACTGATAAGCAAACAGTACGCTTTGAAATATCAGAGTAGAGTTTAACGATTTATTTTTAAAGTATTCTTCATTAATTCATATTGACCAAAACACACTGTTTGTAATATAACATATTTACTGTATGTATTGTATAACGCAATAAATATATATAGCATGATTATATTTTACTATGAACTATATTATCTTATACATATATATATAAAAAAAAAAACAACCAAAACTATAGCAGCAAAGCATTTTAAATATATTCTGTAAGTATGTCTGTTTCTAACCAAAAGGCATTTTATACATAGGCAGTTTTTTGGTGACTGTCTAGAAGCAATAGTGAGGTACCATGAGTCAGATTATCAGAGGACTTTTTATGACATTATCAGTTTAAGCTGTTGTGATGATTATGCTTGCACAAAAGCAATAAAGGTTTTGTTGATATCCTTTGGCAGGCTCCAGTCTATGCCCTCTTCCCATTCAGAATAACAAGACAAGAAGACAAGACATGAAGATACCCATGGAGAAAAAAGTCATGTGAAGTTACTCCTCAGTTCAAGGCTCTTAAATTCTGCCCCATTATTCTAATATCTGACAGTACAGAATTTGTGGTCTGTCTATGATAGAAGACTTCTACAAATGTGTTTACCTGAGATGCGACAACTGAGAATATGGAAGCTCTAATTTTGATTTCTCTGTGCTCTTCCTGACCTAAAACATCTGAACTTTCAATATGAAATAACCCTAACCTCAAAATAGTATATATAATATTAGCTGGCCTGTCTTTTGCTAATTGTTCATTTAGTCTCTCCAAGGTAGAAAGGAATTAGAGTGCTTTGATGAGAAATAATGGTCAAATATATTGATTTGCACTGCAAGATCTGCAAGTGAGTCCAGAATGAAATTATCACAATTTAAAATCATATAAAGACAGTATTGACTGTCTGCAAACTAATTCAGATGTGTTCTAACGCAGAATGATGGCTGCAAGTAGCACTGGAATTGGGTCAATAGTCTGGCAAATGGTTTGGATGCATCCTATTGTTACAATGATCCAACAGCAATCTCCTATGAAGAAAGGTTGAGGGAACTGGGCTTGTTTAGGTACGAGAAGGCTCCAGTATTTGAAGGGAGCATATAAACAGGAGGAGGAACAGCAGCTTACAAAGGTGGATAGTGATAGGACAAGGGGTAATGGTTTTAAACTAAGACAGGAGAGGTTTAGGTTAGATGTTAGGAGGATTTTTTCACACAGAGGGTGGTAACACACTGGAACAGGTTGCCCAAGGAGGCTGTGGATGCCCCATCCCTGGAGACATTGAAGGCCAGGCTGGATGTGGCTCTGGGCAGCCTGGTCTGGTGGTTGGTGACTCTGCACATGCAGGGGGGATGAAACTAGATGATCGTTGTGGCCCTTTTCAACCCAGGCCATTCTATGATTCTATGATTCTATGATCAGATTAATTCGGATGACCTAACAGTGTGATTTATGACAGTTTTAATACAACAACTTGCATACTGTTATTGTATTTGCAATACAGTGATGTTTTCTGAGGTAATACACATCCCTTCATCTGCTTCCCATCACATTAGGGCAAAAAATAATCTGACACATATACTCTACAGATAGACAGATAAATGGATTGGTAATTGTACAATCATAAAGTACGCGTGCAATGCATTTAATCAGAATGGTGAACAATGTATAGTCAGAGGAGATTGATTAAGAGGATTTTTACAGGATCACTGGAAACCCTCAGTAGCACTTGACAATAATCAAAGCTTTAAATACAATAGCAGGAATTGAGTAGGAATTGAGCTGGCACCAGAGAGGCTACCTCTGCACATCAATACTTAAAAATGAACGCTGTTGTGTGAACAGGAGTGCTAAACTGGAGAAGTGCCAGCTGTTGAAAGTGCACATTTGAGGTTGAGTTTGAGGACTGCCTGTGTTACAGAACGAAGAGCAGAAGAGCAGAGGATGAATCTGAAAAAGAAACATCCACCCCCAGTAGATGGGGATTCAGACTGGCAATCCAGCATCTATTACTCCATCTCTTACTGGGTAAGCCTGGACTTAATTTCTCTCTCTTTCCATTAGTCCACCTAGGAAGGATGCTTTCTTGTGAAGTGTTGGATAGCTGTACATTAAATACAACAGAGCAGATCAACACATTTTCAGAGTTCTGCTAAGGAATTATGACAATTTTTAATACCTGACCTGCCCAGATAATTGCTGAGGCCCTGATCCTGTGAAGAGCTATGTGTGTGCTCAAATTTACATGCTATAATTAAACCCAAGGAGACTACTTTCAAAGCCTAGAGTTAAACAAGGAAAAGTTTGTAATGAGAAGTCATATCTTTCATTAGATCTGCTGATGTAATTGGTAAAAGCAGACAGGCTTCTCTGAGTACAAGCACTGTTTCATGTCTTCAGGTCTTGGCAAAGAGCCAGGACTTTGCAGGATTGAAGCCTAAATGTTATTAGCAGCATTTCACTAGATATAAATGTCGTTGTAAAAGGAGCTTATTAAAAACTTGAGTTTCTTTGCTTACAATCCTCCTCAAAACATCAAAAAAATATTGCTTTCTCTTTACCTGACTGCTTGGATCAGTGAGAGCAGCACAAAAAAATCTTCTGAAAGTATCGCAAATATGCAATTTGATTATATGTTGCAAAATAGTTTGTTTTGTTTAAAAAATAATTAAAAATTAATTGAGCCAAAGCATGAGGGAGAGATTGACTCTGCAACCCAACATTTTTAGAACTCATCTGGGATGTGGGAGACCAGCATTGAAGCTTCTGCTTTAACAAACAGTTCATTATTTTTACAAAGTGGAACAAGTTTATCAAAGGAGATTAGGGAGTCCTACTTTAGAACAGTCAAAATCCTGTTGATGAGGATACTCAGAGATAATTTCTTGGCATTTGGGATTCATATCATCTTCCCGAAGTTGAGAAGTAGTTTGTCTACATCTGCACTGCTATATCATATATTCTGTTGTCATTTCTACCTGCAAAGATGACTAGTTTTCATTTTGAAGTTCATTAAAATTACCTACTGTTTTCAAAACCTAAGAAAACTTTATTTTTAGAATGAACTCAGGGCTTTACATGTTTTCTCTTTATTTCTTACTAGCAATTTCCATCTCTACTAAATTTAAATGTATATAACTCTGCCTTTGGACACATGACCACAGATATCAATCACCTTGAAAAGGTGTCATGCATATGAACAGATGTCAGCTTCACAGCTTCAACACAAAGCTGAGTAAAGGTATTAAGCTATTTTTATCAGCTTCAATGAGTTTTGGGTCACCCCCATAGATGTAGACTGAGAAAGGTCCCAAAAGAGGTGAGGGGGAGTATTTCTCAAAGTGTAAGGATAGTGATGAGAATCTCCGTGATCACAACTAGGTCAAATGGGAAGAAGCATAGGAGCTGCAATGTATTCCATACAGCTAACTGATCTTGTTGGATGGTGAATCAAGACCACCAGTTTCACAATACCTCTCAGAGTTTTAACACAAATTTAGAATTTTGTAGTTTGGACTCTAGCAGCGAACACATTCTGATGAGTTCTGATGAGCTGGAGAGTTGTACAGACAAGAACTTTATGAGGTTCAACAAGAGCAAGTGTAGAGTCCTAGTACAGTTTAATCACTTCAGTTTAGGGGATGGCCTATATATATGTGCACATCACAAATCATGCACAAGCAATTGCTCACCATGTCTACCAATGCCCAGCTAGCCTCCAAGCAGCAAAAGAGCAAGATGAATTCCTACCCCCTTCAAAATTGAACCCCTTGGCCAATTGTTAACTGTCCTGCAGCAGCAACTGTATACACTAATGTGTTATCAACATCGTTTTTCTCCTAGAACCAAAACATAGCATCATACCAGACACTTTGAAGAAAACAATTCTATTCCAGCTGAAAACTAAGATAAGGTTGTGGAGTCTCCTTCTCTGGAGATATCTGAAACCCACCTGGATGCTTTTCTGTGCAACCTACCCTAGGCAACCTGCTATAGCAAGGGAGTTGGACTCAATGATCACCAGAGGACCCCTCAAACCCCTATAGTTCTTCTATGATTCTGTGAGTACAGATTGAGTTAATCGCATCAGTGGGTTATCTTGCAAAAAAATAAGGAAAAATACTTCTAGGTATAGTTTTTGTGTTTCTGAAGCCTGAGATAGCACTCTATATAAAGTGTGGATACATTCACACAGTGTTTGCATGCTGTTCTCTAGGCATCATAGTTGGAAACCAGACCACGTGGATCTTCCATCTCATCTAGTACTAGCAGTTTTCCATTCTTTACATTCATGTCTGAAACCATCTGCTGACTTTTCTAGATCTATGAGCACCTTTTTTTAGTTTTACTGCTTTTATTTTACAGCTTCAGAGGCATGCAGCACCTGCCCAAACAACATGGGAAGTGGTATCCGGTGAGTGTGAGACTCATCTGGCAGTAGCAGGCCTGGGTCTGATTGGCTCTTGGCACCTGGCTGAGACTCAGTGGGAAAGGAGCAGTGGGAGGGGTGCCCGGCCAGCCAGGAGCTCCCTCTCTTTAAGCCAACTCCACTCCATTCTCTGCCAATTAAAATGAAAACTCAGGGTACTTCAGATGAACAAAATAATACTGGATACAAAAGAAAAAAAACAACAAACAACTAGTTATTCCATGTATATATTACTATCTTCTGTCTTAATAATACAGAGCCAGGAGAATTCATGCCAAACTTTGGCTTTGAAAAGTAATGTTGGCTCCAGATATACTGCCTCAGTTCACATTTATATAAAATCGACATAAAAGTATCCCTGAACAGTAACAGATGTTAAATAGCTTTTGTAGTACTTTCCAAAGCCTATCAAACCCTAATGCACTTTTCCTGATATCTTTAGAAATATGCTCAAAGCACATTTCCTTATTCTCACTCTGCTCTGAATGGCTGCAAAAGTTAAAAAGCAAATGCTAAAGAGAAATCAAAACTTCTCTTTTTTCACGATTTTTACCATAACCCCTGATCTTCATGTACATTTTTTTACATTACTTTTTTTTTTTTTTTTTTTTTTTTTCCCCATTAATGAGTTAGGCCTGCTTTGGTCCTGAATTCAAGTCAAGAAAATACACCCTCAGTTTTAAAAAGAAAGACAAGCAAGCGAGGTTGTACACAAAAATTTGCCCATGAGATCTCAATATGATCTACCACTTTGCATATGTGGTTCCCTTTTGCTTTAAGTAAAAAATCGTGATTCATTGTTTAACTTAGCTTAAATGCTATGGAAATAGGTGCTTAGTACAACCATAGTACAACTACGTCCTGAACTTTGTTTACTTTTACTCAAATCATGGTCATCGTGTTCTGGAAACCTAGTGATGCAAATGTTATTACCCAGTAAAGATTGCAAAAATTCATAGGCTGAGAAAACAAGTTACTTCCTAATAAGATAATTAGTTATTTCATAAAAAAGAGATTAAAAATAGTTTTTCAGAGCAGTTATTCAGACGTTTCATCCTTCAATGTATACATCTATTTTTTCTGTATGACTTACGCAGGATTGGTGTCAACTAATACTTATGACCATCTTAAAATGCTTCACTCTTTTCCCATTCATTAGCAGCCTGTTTTTTCACAGCAGAGAACAGGAGATGAAGAGAGAGATTTTGTTCTCAAATGAAGATTAGCCACTCATTTCTTTGAACCATCTTTTGTTATCACCTTGATTTTGTTACCTCCTAGAAAGCACTAAATCAATTAGGCAGAAGGGATCATATCCCGAAGCTACCTACCTATTCAGACTTTTCAAGGAAAGCACATTTCACTCAATGAGAACAAAAGCAAATCAAAGCAAAAAATTGGGATTTGGCCCAGTAATTGTGCAGAGAATATTTTGTGAAGAGGTATTAAGGCTTTGCTAACTGAACATAAGTGACATTTTACTATTCTACAGTAATTATCTTTAGTATTATCTTAATATGCAAGGGATTCCCTGAAAGTAATGCCTCCTATTTCATGATGTCAGCCCACAATGTCAGAGGTGTATATTGGTGATATTGCATAGCTCATCCATATTCTATTACATTTTGTTGCTGCGTGATGGATGGCAGCAGGGGGGCAGGCTGACAGAATGGCATCTGACATGGAAGTGCTTATGGAGGAAAGGTGCGTCACTGAATTCCTCCATGCAGAAAAAATGGCACCCACTGGCATTCATCGATGCTTGCTGGCTGTTTATGGGGACCAAACAGTGGGTGTGAGCACACTGAGGTAGGGAGGGCTGCATTTCAGCAGTGGCAACAGCGACATGAAAGGCACGCCATGTTCCAGAAGCCGATTCAGATATTTGCAAGAGTGTTACGCATGCTCTTATTCATTGCTGGCAAAAATGCCTAATGGTGGTGACTATTTAGAAAAATAGCGCTACATAGCTGAGAATTTGGTCTACCAAATAGTCTGATTGTACTATTGTAGTTTCATGGAGGCATTACTTTTGGTACAACCTACTTCAATGATGGCCAGTGAAGGCTTTCTCTGTGCAATTAAGGGTAAGCTTAATAAGAATATGGAATAGAAGTAACTTGCAAAATATGGGAACAGTTAATAAAAAAGCTAAATACTCAAAGTGGTAACACCTGCTAAACAAAGTCTGCATGCTTGAACTACAGAGGACCAATTCATCTGTCAGTGAGATTGCTTTCTGTCAGCTACCTCTGCCAAATCAATAAACAAATCTATATGCAAATAAATACTAAAGTATCTACTATTTTTGACCTTCTTCAGTATATGTATATGAACCAAAACTGAGTCCAGGAGGGAAGTTTTAGAACTTCCTATGGCAAATACAGCAATCATGTAAATGGTGTCAGTACCTGGTCAAAAGGGCATTTAAACAGTATAACTTCTGTTGATTTGGCAACAAGTGTAAGCTGGAAAAGCAACTGTTTCCCATTATTTCAGCTCTTCATGGAGATGAAGTTGAAACCCAAGCATAATCTAGAATAATTGCCACCAAAAGTAATAATATTTATTCCTGCTTTGTTTGATAGTAGAATTGTTTTGTGGGAAAGATTAGAAAACCACACTTAAGCAGTGCTTATGTTTTCTGCTACCATAACACTTACAGAGGTCATACTTCTTGCCATAAAATAACTTGTGTCTGCTTCCAGACCTGAGAGAAAATCCAGGTGATTATCCTGAAATCCTGCCATTTAGGAGAAATCCCGTGCATGGGATTATGGCCCACTGGCTCTCAAATTGTACTTCTCTAAAAAGGAATGGTTTCTTGATGTGAGAACTCCACAGGAACTTCTGATGACTGTAATTGGAGCATAAAGTTAATTCACACTAACATCAGTGGAAACGGTTATTGTAGAGATGAATGTATGATATTAACAGATTTTTTTCCTCTCTGCTGGCATCAAAAATTATCTATTTTACTTCCTTTCAATTCTTTAAGCAATGAAACTTATTTACTCAAATTATTAGTCCAAATCTCGTACGTGAGAGTTTGCTCACAGTGTTCACAGTTAGAGCTGATCAAATAATAGTAAATATATTTGAATAATATATTTGTCAAATAGCAAAAGAAATGATCAAACATAGGTTTTTGGTTACTAACAGCATTCAAAGATATATTCACAAATAATTAAGAGACTATAAACAAAAGCAGCTTATCAACTACACTTTTTTACAATAAATATTTGATTTGTGATTGCTTTTCCCTTCATTTAGAGGTGGACCCCATTGGTTTATTTATATGACTTTAATAGTCTTACTTTTTTTTATTATAGTTAGGATGAGATAAAATAAGAAGTGGAGGAAATGTGAAAGGAATAGAGGTTCCTGACATTTATCTTTTTTTCCCAGCAATGATACAATGTATAATGGAGCAATACGATAGTATTATCAAGTTGTTGGGGTCATCCTTCTCAGAAACTGCACTTCAGAACCAGACTCTCTCCTGTATCTTTCTGGTACAAAAACATAGTCCACAGGTTACAAGGATTGTAAGGAAAATAGGTATTAATTTTCCTGATAACAGCAGCATCATGAATATCTAAAAAGCATTGTTTTTCTCCCTTCAAGTGGAATTGCGTTTTGGCTGAGAATCTGGCAAATAAAAAATATTCATTTCCATCAATCGTTGCAAAATTCACATAATTCAGCCTTCTTCATAACTCTGTAAACTGTGAGACTGCATGTGTTCAGAGTAAATTTTGATGGTAGGTTGGTGGGTTTTTTTTGCTTGTGGTTGCAAAACAAATTGTCTTACCACTAGCATTTTTGCTGTAATTTTTATTTTTTATATAAAATCATGGTTTCTGAATGCCTGGAATCAGCCATTGCCTAATCTACTGCAGGAAAACAGAAAACTGTATAGGTTATCATTTAAGTTACAGAAGTGAGAGGTACCATCATCTCATAAACTCATTCTTTTCTGAACTGTATATTTCTGGTGGCACAGTGCAGAATGTCCTTCCCAACAACTAAACCAGATATCATTCCGGAGATCAGATTCTACAGGAACCTTTAGAGTTATCATCTTTTGTGAAATTTGGGTCCGAATCTATACTTTACAACTCAGCACCTTTCAACTGCAAAAAAGTCAAAGACCTGAGAACCCATTCTTTTTAAGATTATTCAGGTATAGTCAGCACTGACCCGGTTTTTAACACCATAGATAACTGTTGGCAGTGACAGAAACAGCAGGGAATCTGGCACTTAATTTTAACTCTAAGTTGTAAGCTTCCCGAAAACATCACCTACTTCTTCAAGTGCTTTATCAAAGCAATTAAATCTGAAGCATCTCAGGAGACCTGGCAATGGAATTTTTGCCTGAGTAGCATCCACTCTTTGAGAAGAAAGTATTCACTTGCCTACAAATGGTAAGTCATATTCTTTTGGGGGGAGGCTTTTTGCCAGTGGTATTTAGAACAAGAAGATCAACACAAGCTCTAGTTATAGCATAACAACCTTAGTTAAAAATGTAAATGGTTACAGTTATATGTTAACGTCACTTGCAATAAGTCTATACTGCATCAATTCCCCAAGTAAGAGTGCATTATTTAGTTCATAAATTTAAAAGAGCCTTTAAAAAATGTTAGTTGTTAACAAGTAATAGTAAATAAAGGTTCAGAGCAAAGTTATTAAGCAGTTATTATTAATAAGTTATTATTATTTCTGGCTTGGTTAGAAGAGTGCATTTTTATTCCAAGGACTTCTATTTTCTGGTAAAGTTTAGTCGTTCTTTTCTTGTCTTACAGAGAAATCACAGTAAAGACCTAGGAACAGATGGACATCCCCACATCACAAAATCTCTCCTCATTCTACACATTTAGCAGGCAATGATGTCAGTGAATTCCGTAGATGGACAACTTATTACAAAGCAAAACACAGTGCTCTATTAGCTAGGCACTTTTACAGGGTATGCACCATACTAACCATCTCTTAAGTCACAATCTTGCTAAAACAGAGTGAGGGAATATTTTAGCTGTTTCTTCAAACCTTTAGAAAGACAGCATCACTGAGAAACAAAACATATCTTAAAAGAGAATGTACCCTGTTCTCTTGTCTCAGGAGAATAGTTTTCATTTTTTTAAGCTTTCCAGAATAGGCATTTTGCTACAGTGAACTATGCTTATCATATACTTCATATAGCAAGGCTTTGCAAATTCTCAGACTGCAGATTCCCTTAGGAATCTGACTGCACTTTTCTGAGATCAAATGCTGCACCATCACTGATGAAATCTAGATGAACTTTTGCTGATTACCAATAGAATCCTTTCTGCAAGGATGCAATTGCCATTATTATGCCACTTTTCACTTTACTAAACGTGGGGTACTCAGTTTCACAACTCTTCAAGTTTCAAGTGCAATGTTCAAATGCAAGCATTGCTGTGATTTCCTGTGTTTCTCTTGCCCCACCATAAAGCTACAACAAAAACATGCCATACTGCATACATTAAAATATGCAAATGGAATAGGCTAAAATATTACATAACCCACATAACCCACTACCCCTTTTTTTCCTGAAAATGTGAACAAATGTACAGGGGAGGGAGTTTGGCTGAGTGATGACAAAATCCTGTCATTTCCCACCCTATGTGCAATCTTCTTTTTCTCATATAATTAAGAACACTTGGCACTTAAAGAATTACACTGATTAAGTTAAATTTAAAAAAAAGAAAATTTATTTTTATTAGACCAGAATTACAGTTTTATAAGCTAGACTTTTAAAACCTCAATGTGGAAGAATCCCAGCTTTTGTGAAACATAAGTCTCCCATCACTTGTTGATACTGCAAAAAGTTGGCATAGTTGGCACCTACATACACATTAAGTTAAGGTGTGAAACATCTTGTTATCAGTGGTAGAATATAAACATAAAAATGTGAGAATATTTAGGTTGTTCCTCTTTTTTCATTTTTCATTTTAACTCTAGATTCGTAGCAGCACATAAGGAATGTGCAAACTTCATACCAAAAATTGAAAAAAAAAATGAAAAAAAAAGGAGAAAAAGAAAAAAAACCCCTGTGGTTTCTCCCACTTGCAACAATCTACCAGAAGTATCACAGAATTATAGAATCATAGGATGGCCTGGGTTTAAAAGGACCACAATGATCATCTAGTTTCAACCCCCCTGCTATGTGCAGGGTTGCCAACCAGCTGCACATCCCTCCCACTTCCAAACATCAGTCCTCCATCACTTTGGGGATGCATCTGTCACTGCAGTACAATCTTTATTTGTTATTATACTTGTCTATGTTTTTACATTTAATCTGGTTCGTTTAACACTTCTCCCCTGTTGTTTTCTCATTGGTATGCATGTATTCATCTCTACAGTCCAGCAAGTCTGGAAGCAAAAAGGAATGAAAATATCATATTTCACATGTTTCACATAATTTTGAACATTTTTGGATTGAGCTGCTACCAGAACACAAAGAATGTCTTTAGACAAAACAAAGCTTGGCAAACTGGACACACTTAATTCAAAATTTGTTTTTTTGTCTATTGTGCCCATTTCAGAAATTCTACAGCTTCCTAAAATGAATAGTATTCCTCCACTTCTGGGAAGAAAAGTGGAAAAGCTCAAGATAAAACTGTGTCATGCATTTTTCAGCCTTGCTTTTCTCTCAAAATAAAATGAAGAGCCTTTCTCAGACTCAAGAAGATATACACTGCACACATCAATTAACACAAGCCACTTGCTCTCACATTTTGCACCTGCAAAGTCAAGACAGCTCCTAACTCCAACAGTACGAAAGAGCTGGAAGAATTGCTATTTCCCTGGGCAAGTCTGTGGCCACAAAAAAATGTTAGGAATATTCTGGAGGGAAAAAAAAAAAAAAAAAGATGAAAAAAAGAAGGCCACCCATTTCACTTTAGAATGCATCTGCCCAATACTGTTCTGCTTGAAATACTGGAAGGTCTTTGTGACATTCCTGGAACTGCTGTGAGGTAATTATACGTAGTTACACAAAGCAGCCTAATGCTAGCCCAGCAAACTGTCTAAAAGAAGGGAATGTTTTCCTTGTTAAATGTTTTGTCATGATGACCATGCCCTTTATTTATCTCTAACACAACATGCTTATTCTGCCCCATCTACTGTTTTCACCCTGCAAATTTATGAGGCTCTATTAATCTTCTGCCCTGCTGACTCTCTCTGTTGCAAAGTGTCAGCAGACTTTCGTACCTTGCTAATGTACAAAGTGCTTCCTATGAGTAATATCAGCATTTTGCCTTTTAATTGCACATATAATTTTTAGGTCTTACAGCTAATAAGGGAATTGAGACCACAGTTCATCATTGTCTGGAATGGTACTCCAGGGGTGTGGGGACTGTAGAGGCTCAGAGAATATACTTGTCCTCATTCCAAGCAATAGTTTCTCTCATTATAACAGCCCCATTCACACCAGTATAGATACAGGACTGCCAGCATTTCCATTATTACACCAGATTTTGGGGTTTCAAAACTGTTATTAAGAAAATTATAAAACTTAGCATACAGCCTTTCAACTTAGTTTCTTTTTTGCCTTATTATCATTACACGCTATTATTACTGCATTTTTTAAGACTTCATTATTTGCAGGGGAGCAAATGTTTTTCAATCCAGTTATAAGCAGTAATCCTCATATTTGAACTAGATTCTGAGTTTGTTCATTGTTTGTTCTGCCCTCCTCAACCACAACCAAATTAAAAAATGACAGCACGATGCTAACTCAGAATAATGAACAGTAATTTGTTATTTATACCTTTTAACAAGAAGTTTTCCCCTCATCCTGAAATGCATAATCCTGAGGAGCATTCTCATTGTCCAAAACAGCAGGAAGGAAAAATATAAAAAGTTTCCCTTCCTTTTTTCCTACGGTAGGTGATTACAGAGATCTCATCCATCATATTCTTGAGGGTTTGAAGAACATGTGCCAAACTGCGCAATTAAATGCTTCTCTTCTCTCCTAAGTATGCAAAGCAATAAAATGTAATCAGGTTGACTACTGGAATATCATGCAGTGGAAGCTTACTGTAAACAAATGACAAGCTATTCTTTACTATGGAGCATTATTCCATTGTGGAAAAGTCCACAGAAGAATCAGAGGTATGGTATGCTTTTCAGACCTGGCTTAGAAGGGTGCAAATCAAGGCATCTCTTCCTTTGAGCTTCTAGCTATAATGCAGGGAGTGTGGAGGCTATAAAAAAGGTGGTGCCTATAAGCCCTCCAAGGATGATTTTCTACCAGAGGATGGGAAGTTTCTGTATGGCTTCAGAAGGTTTGTGCCATGCAGATTTCACGTGTTCATTTATCCTGTCCCTGGACAGCTGTGATGCCTGGGTGAAACACTATTTCAAAACATCTCACATCTTCTCTTTGATTTCCTAGCTCTCGTTCCACAGCTTGCCAACATCTGTATCGTATTGTCTGTTCATCTGAAGACCTTTAACATTTGGTTGTTATATCATCTCCAGTTCCAGTACTGTTGTTATAAAGTGATATATTATTAATGCAATCCAGGGCTCAATTTTCAAACTTGTGGACTTCATACTATATTACCATCATAAATATTGATTTCAAGGCACCCACAAGCATTTTTAGTCCTTCCCAGAAAACACAAAAAAAGAGACATCTGTACTTTGTGGAGCATAAAATCAAAGGCTGTATATACATGGCTCAATGGGATGCCAAGCTAGAGCTCCCAGATGGATGTCCAGGCAGTACATCTATCTACATAGTGGGCACATACGGAGATATGTTCCAGGGCCCACAAGCTGTGTAGCTTCATCTCCATGCATCTGGAGGCTCGTAATAAACAGCCATGACTCTCTTAATGAGTTTGGACCCTTCACAGCACCGGGACCACTACACTGTTTCCTATTCTAGGGTGAACTAAATGCGTGGTGGGTTTCACTGATAAGTCAGTTGCAGTAATACTGCAAAAGAGAACCAAAGGCCATGGCTTATATAAACCTCATGCTAATTTTGACCATTTGTATGTTTCTTCCCTCTTCGGAAAGCCCGTGCTTTTTTTATATGTGCGTGATAAATATTGTGAGATAAACAGTAAAGCATGCACTCACTGGATGCAAAACGGGAACAGCAAAGAGGTGATGGTGTATGGAGTTCCTCGTGAACTGGACCTTCACTCCATCTGCCTGGTTCTCTATTTGTTTATGAATGACAACAGTAGTGTCTAGAAGACCACCACCAAATAGTTTTGAATCAAGTGTTTACGTATGTTGTAGATTTTATGTTTGTATATATATCTATAAAAGAACAAAGAATGAAAACCTTTTGAAAATCCATATGCTGCAGATGAACGAGGTTCACTGTGCAGACTATCAGTCCATCTCAGGGTTACAGTGAATCCACAAACCACTTTCCTTTCTCTGGTATTCACAGCATCACCTGAACTGCACTGAATAATTACACTTTCCATTATCCCCTATACTACTTTACAACAGAACAGTATCAATTCCTACTAACACAGCCACTATTCATAACAGGAATAAACTCAGGAATTTACATTTCATAGGTTTGGAAAAAAAAAACTAGAGCACTATGGGATTATCAGAAAAGGTTTGTAGGCAAAAAGTAATTGTCATAAAGATGAAACTAATCATTCACGGTACAAAGTGCTGGTGAAAGACCAACATTTCCATCAGCTTTTCTAAAAAGGCTACCCAAATTTTCATCATTATATTTTTCTTTCATTTAAAATGAATGATGTCCCCTCCCTTTTAATTATTTTATTGTTAATATTGTTTCATTGTTAAGCAATTTAAAGTATTGGTTCTTACCTGTTACAAAAATGCTCCTCCTGCACTTTTTCTTTCGTAGATGCCATCAATGAAGAGTGCTATTCTGACTGCAAGTAATTGTTACGTTACCTTACCTCTCCAGACAAAAATAAAATGACTTTTGAACTTCTGATTCTCATACTCCTTGAGATCTTGAAGTGTTTAGGAAAAAAACATTTCTTTCCTGCACTGATTGCATGAACTCTGCCTTTTTAAGTTATTTTTTTCTGGCTCCTCTGTTTAAGCTAGAAGTACTGCACATACTAGATTATCAAATGCACTTAAAACAAAGCTAGACTACATTAATTAGTGTTGTATATGAACTTGAAGTGGGTAATATAGTTCATCCTCTGGCACTCAGCTCATTAATTTCAAAATGTATGTTACTAAAACTCTTATCTTGGCTTTATCTAATTAAATTATTAAGATGAAACTTAATAAAATCAGAGGTTTTTAAATGTCATTCAAAGCACAGCTACAATTAAGAGATCAAATATTCATAGTTTTACAAGATTGAACTCTGCAAGACCATTTCTTGTCTGTGACCAATTTTGTGCTGTTTTTTTTTTTTCCAAACTGAACTGTTTTTATTTCAATGATATTACAATTTGAGAAGGTAGATGGGAAATTATTACACAAACTAGGAATAGATAGGTTAATTAAGGTTTGGTCTGGTATTGATATGCTCATATGTTTATAACTATGTTTATAAAAATTTAAATAGTATAGAATAACAGTGGCCTTACAGCTAAAATGGTGCTGCAGGCTTTTATTGTCTCCTAAATGCAATGGTGTCACTGGTCTGGCTGATATTACTGTTGCAGTAACCTGGATGGCGAAACACAGATATCTGATATATTTTAGATGTGTCTAAGACATTTGGTGGCAGACATGATGTCGGCACTACCCAGGGCCTAGCAGCTGGAGATGAGGCCAGATACCCAAGAACAGTACCAAAGGTAACACAGATCTGTTTTGAGGCACCTGAATTATCTCCAGACCATCCATATATTCCATGTGCTGTGTGGATTTCCATGCTTCTGTCTGAAACATGGTCTGGAAAGAGAAATGTGAAAGCAAAAAGTAACCAGTCACTGTTGTTCAGATGGTCAAGATCAGTGTCAAGCAGATGGTCAAGATCACACATGTCAGACACAGACTCACAGAATCACCTAGGTTAGAGGGGACCTCAGGAGATTTTTATTCCAACCCACAGCTCAGAGCAGGAACAGCTCTGATGTCAGACCAAGGTGCTCAAAACTCTGTTCTGTTGTGTCTCTCACTACACCCCTCTTTGGTTCCATCTCCTTGACCTCCTTGCAAGTTTCTTTAAATCAACACACAACATTATTTACTGAATCTGTTAGAGTTTTAGCAACCTGGCTCAGATAGGGCTACACTCACCATCTATACTTCTGAGTGGACATAAAAGAGCTACGAGAGCTCTGAAAATAGCTGCCATGGATGCACAGTTGAAAGTGGTTGAGATATAGCACCTGAGGTGCAGTGGTTGAAGAAGGCAAGTGCATGTTTGTGGGGCACATACACATATTAAGTCAGAAAGTAAGGGTGATCTATATATAACATAATCTAACATAACTGTTTATGCACATTTGGACACAGAATTCTCTCCATGAGTACTACACACTAAACAGTCTGTGTGAACAACAAAAATAGACAACTTCACCAAGACACTTTCCTGAGTCAAAGGGACATGTTCAGATCACCTACTCCAACTGAGTTGAAACCTGCTAGTCTAGATCAGTGAATGCAGCAGATCCAGTGAATACAATTTGCTGATGATGTCACTTTGACTGTGCCTACAAGATCTGCTCAGATGAAATGATTTATACAAAAGAAGAAGCAATGAGCTTCTGTTTTGGAATTGGCAACCAGAAAAACACAGGAAGGTCTGAAAAGAAGGCAAGAACAAAAAATGGAAGGACATAATTATTGATGAAGACCTTATTTTAGCAAGATACGTCAGCACATTCCTGATATTGGGCAGGACAGCGCCTCTGGTGAAGCACATGGGATCAACAACATAGTAAAATACTCTGCTAGATTAGGGTTGGAACAGATGTGTTGATTACAGTGGAAGTGAAAATGTCTTGTCCTGCCACTCTCACAAGAATTACAGCCATCATTTAACAACAAAAACATTAGAAGTTGTGGTCTGAAATTAAAAATAATTTGAAAACAAATTCTTTGAGGCATCCATGATGCATGTCCTGCTTTGCCTGCTTTCACCTTCCTAGGGTGCTGAGGCAAACACCCGCAATCTTCATAAGGACAGACCCGCTCAGTGAGTTGGGTTGGCATGCTATAAAAGACTCATTGTCTATACTCATTTCAGATTGTACCTACAGAGGATTTATAGAAACAATACCTAGGTGGCACTGAAGAGACTATCAGTGCTATTTACAGACAATTTAAAGGAATAAACCTGCAGTTATGCCTGTGTTTGCTTTCCCTTGTGGTCTCCCTGCAACACTTTCTAATCCTATTGTGACTTGATTGTTTCACAGCAAAGTGCTCCGCAGAGGCCAGTAATTGGCACACAGGTTCAAATTAGATTGCTGTGTGTTTAGGAAAGCAGGGGTCATTTCCCATCAGCACCACTCATTAAGAAGCAGAGTGCTAAGTTTTCTATTACAGAAAATACTTGTATATGTGCAAGTGCATGTGTGCCTGGGAGGGGGATCTTGTGCATAACCTAGAGCAGAATGATTCTGTAATCAACAATATGCAAAACAACTTTGGTAAAGGAATATATTAAATAGATGCTTAGTGACAGCATTCTTAATTCTACATCCATCTGACTGTTGTGCACAAATTCCTTTTCACAATGTAAACATGAAGTCAAAAGTGAATGAATTGAGAGTCTCACTTGGAGGCAGCTGAGAAGCTGGCCTTGTGTGCCCCTAGCTCCTTTGAATTTTAATCAGTCTCTCAGTATTAATTGCACATTAGCAAAGTATCAGTTCTGGCATACTCTATGCCCCAGTCAGTGTATTTGCTATGGAAAGCATAGCTGTGCACTTGCTGTGGGGAGGAAAGAGAAGCTGGGGTTCAGAAATGAGGCTATTGGACATCAAATTAACTGAAGGAACAAAGATAACATCAGTATTCACCAGAAAGGAGCATGATGGGCAGAGAGAATCAAGAAGAAAAATAAAAAGAAGAAAGCATCTGTCAAGAGGAGTCAGTTAACGAACAGCTGGTGCCACAATCTTAATCACACCCAGCAAAAAGCAACTACTTATTTAATAAAGAGAGGAGAAGTATTTTGCCTCACCTGAGATACCCTGAGAACCTGATTTTTCTCGAATGCTAAGCAGAATCCTCTCAGAGATGACTGAGAGGGGTGTCTGAGCCCTGCCTATGGCTCCTTCAGAGACAGAAGACAGGTGCTGCAGCACTTGCATCCCCAGGGAAATCTCACTTTCCAGGCTTGTATCAAACCCTTTTAACTCACACATTATCATTACAGTGGTGTAGCCCACATTTTGCATAATAGCCTGGCGGTTAGAGGGCTCCTACCAGCAAGAGGACACCCAGGGTGTAGCTCAATGCAGCTGGGATCTTACACTGCCCTGCTGCCCAGGAGCACTGGGCAGGGAGAGACAGCATATTTCTAGCCAGAGTCTTTTCTGCTCCTTAATGAACTGTAGAGAGGATGCAGGGAAGGTTGCTGTGTGGAGAGGCACAAGGTCAGAAGGAAAGTAAGCAGATGAATACAGAGCACTCTGTCTTGGTGGCAGCACTCAGCTGAGAGTGAGTAGGTCCGAAATTCTCATCCACGCCCTGAGGAGAGGTTATATATTTCCAATGAAGACTAAAGAATGCCTTGAAATTAAACCCTGGAGGACTTCCCATCTGATCACATAATCTCACAAGCCTCGTTCAAGTTTCAAATCCCAGTTTCACTGGAGTGTCACGCAGGGCAGATAGTACCTGACCATACATGCCTCTCACTATTGCCTGTTCCAGTGCCTCAGCTCACGTCTACAGTGGATCCTTATCTGTGGGATCTGTATCAGTGTCTCGCTGAACACTGACCCACTGGGTGCAGACCTGGTACATCAGTGTCAGTCTTCCAAACTCTGCTCCTAGGACACAGCTCCGAAGGTGCCCTGGTTCTTACAGTGACTTCTTCAAGCAGTCTTAAGCGGCTACTAATTAAAATGTTCCTTGCACTCTTGCCCAAGTCCTGAAGTCTCCCACAGTAGGGGTGGAAGCTCACAAGAGAGATCTGAGTGGGTCATCCCAAGACCACATTCTGTGGTTTCTCTCTAGTAGAGTGAAAAAATCCAGTAGACTGTAAGATCATTTAGGTTCCTTTTCCCAGTACTGCCCTGGACATCAACCATATTCAGTTATGGGAGCTCTTGAAACTGGAACTGTTGTCCCTAACAGTCCCTACTAAATATCAGTTTATTTCCTTTTTGTTGGTACTTGTCCAAAAGCCTTAGAACTTTTCCATTTTCAGGGGAAATTCTTATTCTCCTGAAAAATATACATTCAGATCTTTAAATAAACTAATTTATGCTTCCTTTTCCCTCTCATCTCATTGGAGAGATGTATTCTCACATAGAAAAAAACAAAGAAAATTCTGCTGCATATGTGGAACACAAATAGCAATCTTCATTTTTTACTTTCTCCCTCTGATTTGAGACTTAAAGGTGCACTATAATGATGTAATCTGTCACAAATTGCAATATCAAATATAGGATGATGATAGAAAACAAGAAAAAATTAAAGCAATCTGTGGATTTTAGCTCTGTACATTGAGAGAGTTTTCAGAGAGTGCTGGCTTTTCTCCTTCTTTTCTCCCTAGTCACTATCAGCCAGTGTTGTGTATTATATCCTTTTTGATCTGCATTATGTTTTGTATCCAGCAATGGAAGTCACAGCTTTGCAGAGATCCCTTATCTTTAGGATGGGACAGCATTTCTCCATCACACATATGTTAAAATGTTGTAAAATCCACAGTCATCTCTGGATTTATAATTTTTTAGTGTGTAAAGTATTAGACAGGAATACAGTTGTTGCTTCAATTCTGTTGAGATTTGCCTTTGTCTCCCTAGGATTTTACCACATATTCACTCACATGCTGAGAATACACCTTTTTTTCCTGGTATGGCAATAGAAATACCTGCTGCTGTTTGAAATTTCATTCACTGTAGTCAGACTCTCACAACCATAAACATGTGGGAAGAAAACCTGCTTGTTTGCCTTTTTTTTCTCTAGAGAAGATAAGAGGAGAAACCAGCGTGACATACTAAAAAAGATGCACTTCCAGGTAGCATTGCACCAGAATGAAAGGCACAGAGGAACTTTAAAGAAGTCAAAACCAGAGAGAGAAAGAGAGAGAGAGTGAGAGAGAGAAGTTGTAAATGAGCAACATTTTGGATGGTATGTGGAAAAAAAAAGGCATTTTTTAAGGTTTTATTTTATGACACAGATCATTATAAGAAAATGAGAACTTCTGCATCACCCAGATCAAAGTCCTATTTAGCCCAGTATCTTGTCTACAAAAATAGCCAACAGTGACTAAGAGTATAATTCTAATACAACCGAACCTAGCTGACAAAACTTCCCCAGAACACTTTCAGAAAATACCAGTGATTTCGTGAGTTGAGATCTATTGACTTTTCTCCCATTCTTTTGTCTGTTTTTCTAGCTAATGACATTTTTAGCACGTACAGTCCTCTCTGATGTGTTCCATAGCCAAAAAACACCTATTTTGTCTGCTTCGAACCTACTACTAAATAGAATTTGTTGCTTCCTTGTCCTTATGTTAGACATCATATTAATCTTCTCCTAATGACTCTATGTTTCTATTCTATGACTGTTTGCACCACTATATGATTTAATACCCTTTAGGCAATATCCCCCCAAAATTCACTTACTTTAAAGTTTGATAGGAATTATTAGTAAGGGATTTGAAGTGTGATTTTCTGACTTGTCCAACTACATCCTATCCCCAGCTTTCTAATCAGTCAAGCACCCCCTTTCGAGTGGTATTAGAGATAGCTGGTTATGCCAAGAACAGGCCCAAACCAGCAAAGGGCATGTGAAGCCCTGGCCACCATCAACACAGAGCACACAACACCACCTCCATGGTTGTCCCAGTAATTGTGTCTGGATCCAGAGCTGAAGACTGTAGGATATCATGTTTGGAATAAATATGCAACTGTGCTTCACTTTGTAAGAAACAGAGAAGAGTGTCGTTTCTTCCTCACACTCAGATTCACAGACCACATGTCCCTGTTGTCAAGGGGTCCCAGCAGCCATTTCCTCATTTATGGACTGTCAAAATCACTCATCACGCTTTCGCTTTGGAAAGATTGCCTTGATCTGGTGAGATTTCACTACATGCTGGAGACAAATGATGTGATGCTTTTCCCAGTGAGTTTCTTTATTCTAAGCTGTGGTGGCACATTGTTGGATCTGGAAAATAGAAGCCTTCTAATTCCTTTATGCCCCATATCACAAACCTGATGGGTTGTCCCCTGACTCAGACCTTAGATCTTTCCATATGGAGCAAAATTAACAACAAAGCACATATTGCAAAGATTTTTTAAGAAAGATGTGCATTTATTGACTGAATAGTACCAGAAAGTTCAAAGGAACAAATCTCTAAGTACAAACATAGCCAATCTGTTTCTTTCCATGCTCTTCTGGCTATTCAGCATTATTGTGACTACTGCAACCAGTAAAGGGGCCACTAGTTGCACACTTCAGCACTGACAGAGAAGAAAAATTAACTGAAAGTATAGGCCCTGCTGAACTCACAGCATTGCCTTCCACACTTACACAGGCATTATGTTCAGAGTGATAGACTGTAACAAATCTCCTGTGACATGTATTGCTCATACATAATATACCTTTTCAGCGCTCTAAAATATAGCTTAAATTCTGTTTGCCCCCACCACTACCTATTAAGAATTTTTTCTCATGTGCACAATTTCTAATTTATATCCTCTCTTTCTAATTTATTGTAGAACTACAGTGAAATCAAAATAATTCAAAAGTCAATTTGAAGAGTTAAATACAATTATTTCATTATTAGAAAGGGCGGTATGTAACTATCAGGCCAAGCAGTCTAACTTATGTTAAATGACAGGTCAAAGAAAGTTCACTCCTAATAATGCAAATCACAAATCAGTGTCTCAGGAACACCATATATGAAATGATGTCTGAAACATCAATAACAGGGTTTTTTTTCCTTTATAATTATTATTAGGTTGGTAATAGTCGTTAGTGACCTATCTCTTTCTGCTGATTTAGTAAAGTGCACCTAATAACAAGCAGGGGTCAAACGTACAAACCAAATGACACTGCATTCCCCAGATACATAGTGCAGTTTCTAATGATGTAATAAATGCCTTGCAGTGTTTTTGTCTCACCCACTAAAATTAAGCCTATTAGAGTAAAATATGCCAATTGAAAACATTATAAATCTTGCCTAGAATATAGAACAAGTCTCTATAAACAATACAAGAATGACAAGCTATGTCTTCTACTAGTGAGTCTTAATATTTAAAGTAGATTTATTTCAGTTCTTGGTAAAAATCAAGCCTTCAGAAATGGTGTACATATATTTGCATAAAAAGTGAGATGGAGATACAGAAATATTGTAGTAAGGGCTCTTTTTTTTTTTTCCTTCTTTTTTGCAAAGAGTTAACTGTGACTTCAACAAAAATACCTTTTAAAAGAATCCTAATTTTTCATAAGAAGGAGAAAGTATCATCATTTTAGACATAGTATAGATATTTTATCATAGAAAAAGTGATCCTGTTTTAGACAAAAAGAGAGATGTTTCATAGTCCATTGGGGAAAAAATATATATTGTTTATATCCATCTCTGTATTTATGGTATCCATAAAATCAGCTAGTCCCTTACTTCACCATGCTGGAGCCCACTCAAGCCACAGAGTTTAAAACAGCAGCATTATTATTCTTTGATGTCTACAGCTTAGCAGCACAAAGCTGGTCTCCAAGCACTTACTCTCTTTAAAGAAACACAAATGTTTGGCCTTTGGGCTGTAAATATTGTGTCACCATTGATTTTTAACATACAAAGTGTATTTTCTTGAATGTCAAGTATTCTCAAAGTGCAGGGACTCCCAAGAGCATGGAGTGTCAGGAATTAAAGACAGTTTAAAAGCAGGAGCTATGAGCAAGGAAAGAGCAAAAAGCAAGAGAAAGAAAAAATGAAAGCATAACTAGCATCAAATTAGTCAAATGTTATACTATCACTTATCTCCTAGATGAAAATGTCACCTGGGGAGGGTAGCACCTTATTATCAAAAAAGAAAAGGCTGAACTGTGATGTTATCAATAAGCCTTTTCTTATGATATAAATAGTTTTCTTTAAGGATTTATGTATACCATGCACTAGAGGAGTTTTTTCCTAGCTTAACAGTAAGATTGATTTGGGGATCAGACTGTCTGGTGGTTCACAAACGGAGAAAATGTCAATATCTGAATGGAAATGTGGCTGACAATTCGCTCTTATTGCCTTATAGCACTTTAGCATTTGTTTTTGAATGCTTCTGTATTCTATCAGCTGCTTTGATGCTACTGCACCAAGCTGATGTCCTGTAAAAAGCAGCTCAGAACAGGACCCCAACTTAGCTAAGGCACGTAGACAAGGAGCAAGTCATCCTAATCTTCTGACCTACTTGAAAGACAGAAAGAAATTCTGCATCACCTTCAGTGACATCTGCCTCCCACCACGGACTACACAGGGATGATCAGAGGTGAGCGTACCTCTCTCTTTCAATTATTTGGGATAAATCTCAGCTGGGGAGAACCTCACTCACACAGTTAGGAAAGCTGAGAGGGATATTCAGCCCACTGCATGCAATGCCTCTTACAACATAGCCTCAGGCAGTGCAACTCTGCAAATGTCCTTTACATAGGCTGGTGGTAAATCACCAGCCTATCCAATAATGGATAAGAGAAATACTCCTTCTAGATGATTATTCAGAGCAGTCCCATCTCCATATCTTATTTCTATAGCCAATGTGGACAGTTAAGGTTCCTGAGAGTGCAGTGTAGAAGTATCATAGGTCAGCCTCCTCCACTGACTCATAACACACTTCCCATGCACTCGTGTTAAGTCAGAACATCAAATAGGAAATTCAGTTCAGACAGGAGCAGAGAGACTGCCTTTCCTCTACAGAAAATATCTTCAAGCAGTTGTGCTGTAGCATTTGTGGTGGCTAAAACTCTGTTAGCTTTTATCCTTCCTGATCCCATTTGCCATGATCTGTAATCATTTGAAGGACGTTATGCACCAGATTCAGTGCTCCCTTTGAACTATTTTCCCATTTATTGTGGTTACCAGATGTTTCTTTACCACTTCAAAAAAAGTCTGGCATCTTCCTCCATTTTATCTTCCTAAGAGTGAGAAGGTTGCAGACATTTACATGAATATTGACCATGTAATGCAAGGCATTCTTTAAATATATAGATATATATGCCAGCACTTCTTACACAGGCGGAAGAACTCTGAATTCTGAAACATTTAGGCAACCTTAAAGGTATTTTTTTGATAAAGGCTGTAGAGATGGTGAGAGTGTCTAACTCCTGATTGTTAAAACACTCATCTCAGACACAGGCAGTGAGGGTCTGGAAAAACTTCCTGTGAGGATGAAAATACTACAATATTTTGTTTATCAAGGCAAAGCTTAAGAAGTAATTTAACATGTAAAAGCATGAACATAGGAAGATTTCTAAAATCAGATTCTTCATTTGATTACAAAAAACATAACAATTAGTTCCCATAGCTAGAATTAGGTATATGTTCAGGAAGAAAAGCAGGATCTGATCTAGCTAACAAAAACACAGGAGCTACATTCCAGTGACCATATTTGAGGTAAACTGATATTTGATAGTAAACTGATCGTCCTAAAGGAATAGACCCCACCTGAACTATAGATTCTGCTCCAAAAAAAGAAATCTATCCACCTAAGTTAGCTGTCTAATTGAGGTGTTTTCACAACTAAATAATCACTGTTTAAGAACACTTCAGCCCTTCAGATTTTCTAAGTAATATCAGTCTCTTTTACTTTGTGTCCATATAGGAATTTAAGAAAGCTACTTTATTGAAATACAGAAATGCATAGGGAAAAGCTAGGCAGACAAGATCTCTCCTAGTGTGTATTTTATTAATCAGTTGGATTAACTCCTGAATAACAGCTATAGATAACAGCTTCATTACTTCAGAGAATGAATTCAGGACAACGTTCTTCAGCTGGAAGTGGCTCTAGAAGACAAAGTCTCTGCTCTAATGTGTGGTGGGAGGATCCCAAAATGAAATGCCACATCCTGAGATTAGTATGAGGTGAAGCAAGATGCTCCATCTTCTGGACATAAAACATTTTTCAGGTAAATTGGAGAAAGTGGTATTTTTCTGCAAGATATGTACCTTGTTGAGTCACACAGTATCAGCCCTTGGATCCTGCTGTTTGATTTAGAGTAAAATCTAAGGGACATTTACAGCACTAAGTAGGACCCATTTACTTCTGAGACCCTCTTCCTCCATTGTTGCCTCTGAAGCTGTTTTAAATTAAATCCACTCTGCTTTAAAAACAACTATCCTATAGAGATCATGATTCTCCAGTGGAATCTACTTTCCCTAGGGTGAGGGCTGAATGAGACCTAAAAGGTGAGGCCCTTTTTAATAGGGCCCTGAGCAACCTGATCTAGCTGCAGTGTCCGTGTTCATTGCAGGGGAGTTGGACTAGATGGATTTCAGAGGTCTCTTCCAAGGTGCTGCACTTGGGCAGGGGCAATCCCGGGTATTTATACAAACTGGGAGGAGAACCGCTTAAGAGCAGCCCAGTGGAGAAGGACTTGGGGGTCCTGGTAGATGAGAAGCTGGACATGAGCCAGCAGTGCGTGCTTGCAGCCCGGAAGGCCAACTGTGTTCTGGGCTGCATTAAAAAAGGGGTGGCCAACAGGGACAGGGAGGTGACCGTTCCCCTCTGCGCAACTCTTGTGAAGTCCCATCTGCAGTACTGCGTCCAGGTCTGGGGCCCCCAATACAAGAAAGACACAGAGCTCTTGGAATGAGTCCAAAGGAGGGCCACTATGATGATCAGAGGGCTGGAGCACCTCTCCTTTGAGGAAAGATTGAGGGAACTGGGCTTGCTTAGCTTGGAGAAGAGAAGGCTCTGGGGAGACCTCATTGTGGCCTTCCAGTACTTGAAGGGAACGTATAAACAGGAGGGGGAAAAGCAGTTTACGAGGGTGGATAGTGATAGGACAAGGGGGAATTGTTTTAAACTGAGACAGGGGAGGTTTAGGTTAGATATTAAGAGGAAGTTTTTCACTCGGAGGGTGGTGACGCACTGAAACGGGTTGCCCAAGGAGGTTGTGGATGCCCCATCCCTGGAGGCATTGAAGGCCAGGCTGGATGTGGCTCTGGGCAGCCTGGTCTTCTGGTTGGTGACTCTGCACATTCGGGGGGGATGAAACTAGATGATCGTTGTGGCCCTTTTCAACCCAGGACATTCTATGATTCTCTCTTCATTACATACAGCTGTGGGTGAAGAGTCTTCCTCTTCAAGAGGTCTGGTTACTGTCTAAATGCTCATCTCCACTTGTGGCATATGGGTTCTGATTACAGATGGTTTGATTGAAGCAAGTATATTGTGATTTATACCAATAGAAAATAAAGCCAACCAGTTTGTAGAAAACGAATTACTCTGCCTTTCAGTCATACACCACGACCACCTAGGAAGAATTACACTTCTTAACAAATGAAAGCAGTATGAGCAACACCCACAAACTGCTCTAAATTAATAAATAAATAAATAAATAAATAGGATCATGTAAAGAAAACAAGAGTCAAATGCATGACCACTTATTTCCAGAAGATTGTTTAACCCTATATCTTAACACTAAATTTATGTTTATTTTCCCCTCTTCCTGTATTTCTTAGGTTTTGAAAGAAAATATCTATATCTCAATGTACAGAGGGAAATAAACAATAGTTCACACAGTACAGGGATAGTTTTGTAAATCTAAAACACAGCTATCGATCATCTCAAGCTATTTAATCTTCAATTAGACGTTGAACTTTATAGCCGGCAGAATATATAAGATTTTTCTATCCTTGCATAGCAGTTCATTTTTGTCTATGAATAATACATCTTGCTACAATAGTGCAGTCAGATACTGGTATAATTAGATACATTTCTGAGGTCTGCCTATGGTTCATGCATCAAACACTGCTCCTTCAGGCTGCCTTGTATAGGTCTATAGGCTTGGGACGCTAAAGAAATGAACACAGTCATGCTAACAGTGCCCTCACTCCAGTTACAGATGTAAGATGACAGTGACTGCTCCAAGGCATACTAATTACAAAGTATTTAGCAGTCAGTGTCTAGCACACACCTGCCAGAAGCAGAAATGAGGGAAATGTGATATCCCTGTTTCTTATGTTACACAGAGCCCAGCTGGAAGTTAAGTTCTTAAGAGGCCAGTGACTGTACAAACCATATGTTATCACAGTTCAATCACGTCTGTAGCTTTCCCCATTTTAGTGTATATTTGGCATTACTAGATAATGTGACATCTTCAGACTAATCAGATGGATATCTTTGCCTCTGGGAATATTAAGGTAATACAGTGCCACAGATAACATCCATTCCATTATATTGGCTTCGCACTTGTATTTCTGCGTAATGGCTCCAGCTCCTAACCTGCTCTGACTACCAACTTTGTCAGGAGGCAGCCCATTTAATCTAGACACAGATTTTGTTATTTTAGCTTACACCTACTGTGGATCTTAACATTTTGGGTACAAAATAACTCCTAGGAAAAAAAAAAAACATCTCTGTCTGACTGCAAATTCTACTGTGTAGACCTACTTTTAGCTAAAAGAAAGCATATAAAAGTTGGTTTGAGAAGTCCAAAAAAAGATCAATTATACCTGTCCAATTTTTTGTTACTTTTAATATCTAAAGACAGAATAATATAATCTTCAAAAATTGTACTGGTTCTAAGTCTTCATAATGAAAACAGGGGAAAGGACAAGAAAGGAAAAAAGGATTAACACATTCATTTATAGGTGCTCTGCAATGTAATTAGAGAAAAAGAAAAATTAGGAAGTTGTATGGTACAGCATTTCAATAAATTCCGTCCAAAATTTTTTTCAAGAGAAGCCCAACAGTCTCGAACTGGGGTTAAAAACTATCAAGCTTCCATTCTGACACTGATGAGGAAGAAGTCAGGTTTACAAGAAACAGGGAAGTACTTTGCCTTTTACATCATATCATTCCCTTCCATCTGCCAAAACCAGTGTTTTCTGAAATATTTTTTAACCTGGCTGCTCAGACCGCACAGATACAGAGCTAACTGAGCTGCCCAACATCACTCAGACAGAATTTGAACCCTGAGTTCTGATTATATGTCTTAGGCTTTGTCATTTGGCTCACAAAAAAAAAAAAAAAAAAAAAAAAAAAAAAAAAAAAAAGTATTGATAAATGCATTGATACAAAGATATGATCGCAGAGCTGAAGGCAAAAACTCCTTCAGAGTAACTGAACAGAAGAGTTCAGAATCAGACAAGCAGCAAGCCATATCAGTATGCTTTTGTGGTCTCAGGAAACTATCTATTTATAAACATCAGTGGTATCATTAGCACTCTGGACAAAGAAAATTCACCAGAAGAGAACATGTTCCTGAGTATTTTGACTACAGATTTTCTACTTCAGACGTAAGATTTGGGCTTTACCCAAAGAGTAAAGAGTGTATTTACCTTGTAAATACAAAACTTTCTACTAGGAAATAAAAGATGCAATCAAATTGCTTTCAGCTGAAAACTTGGAGAACATTTTTGCTGAACAAAGAAACTAGAAGATATTATGATTTTGCTCTCTTTATTCTCACGGTCTCATTGCTCTTTCTGGCTTTTGATTTTGCTAATGAATGGGGAGAATGAGAAAATAAAAAAATACAAGATCTTTTTTATGGCCAAATACCTGAAATTGTAGTATGTAACTTTCAGTTAACTAAAACACCTATGCTCATTTTTGTTTCAACTAGAAAAAAAACACATCAAATATTCTTTTTTGAAACATGGCTGTCTGCACCACCATGAAACACATTTGCACCTCTTTTAATTTGGTCCGTGTTTGTATGTCAGCATTAACTGATTAAAAGGCAATTATAAAAATTATCTATCCCTTCTCTTTTATACTATTCTTCACGCCTCCCCCCACCCCCCATCCGTCTAGCTCAGAGAAACAAATATTGACAAAATCTAAGTCTTAACTCAGTCAAAGGCTTTGATGATGTGCATCCTGGTTGGTTTTGAGAAAGGATTAAATAAAGAATTCAGGATTTCATGGATTGGGTGATGTTATCATTTTGAGTAGAAGTCTGTTTTTAATAATTTAGATTACATGTATCCTCCCATAGCAAATTCAGGTCTATGCTAACTGAGCGTCTCCCTATCCTTCTGTCCTGCAGGTGCAGATAACCATGGTAAAAGAAGGGCTAAATCAGACAGGAGGAAACCAGAGAAGAAGCTCTCCTCTTGCTCTTTCATGATCTCATGGGCTTTACTTGCTAGTGATGGAAAGGCATATCTTCATCCTTTCCTTCTGTATGGTTGATCTCTTGCATTTAACTATGCTTGCTTGGGAACTTGCTCAACTGATGTGCTGGAATACTGCAGCACGACCTAATTCCAGTTTACAGTCATTGGCAGAGTGGAGCTCAGCACATGTCCCTGAAAGCAGGACTTTGGCTGCTTAGAGAAACGAAGTCATTTCTCATCCAAACAGCTTGCTAAAGATCAGGACTTCTTATATTACTTTCTCAGTTTCCAAGTGATGTCTTTGAAACTACATTATAAATGGAATGATGAGAGCAACAAGAAGTTGTATTAGCTTACCACTGAATATTCCCTCTTCTTGTATAGCTATAAGTCTGTTTTTCACTGTAAATTTGACTTAGGCCAAATACTAATTAAAACAGATTGTGCATTGCATTTCACTGCTTTGCTTGAAGATTTCCCTGTGCTTACACACTGCAGAATATGTATACAAATGGGTAATACTCACTGATCATACTTTATATAAATCTGTTATGACAAAGAAAAATCCTACACAACTAATGACGTTTTGTGATTCTGTTACATACAAAGTGCCATAGAACAAAGCTGTATCAGGAATGTCAATGGATCTTTTCACTGCCTAAGGATCAGGGTAGGTGAGAATTGCATGAATAAAAATCACCTGCCTATGTAGTTCTGAAATGACTGCCCACACAAAGCAATAACTTCTGCATCCAAGCTCTTTTTGTGGCAAGAAAAAGGCACCCAAATTGCCTGATGGAGCTGAGCCACTCAGATCTACTTCACCATCTTTCTCTTCAGCCAATTATTTGGATGGCTCTGGCCACAACAGCTGGTTATTAAAACCTCAAGAGCCATCTGAGTTAACAGTAGAACACTGAGTAAATTCTGTAAAACTTAAGCCAGAGCTTAAGTTAAGAATGTTTGTAAAGAGGAGCCATGGATTCAAAGGGGTTCAGATTTTTATTGCATTTATTAATGCAAAACAATCCTTCACTATTTAAAAAAAATACTAGAGATTTCTCTTCCTGAAATTGATATTTATTACAAGTATTTCTTGAGGATGCACTGGTATGTTTTATTTTTATGTAATAAAATATCAGGCTTTGCTCCACATTTATTATTAATGCAAGATACACTAATCTCTCCTAAAATTGTTGTATCAGGTGATAACTGTAGGTGCAATTGTTTTGTTTAGCAGATGTTATTTCAGGAGAGAGAGAGAATGCCTCCCTCCCAGCCCATAGGATATCTCCCCAGAGAGCTGGGCGCATACCTGTGTTTCACAACACTTGCTCATCTGTCTGCTCCATTCCATGAGGCCTTGCATCCAGTGCCATGGAGTCACATTCACTTACAAACTCCTGTCTCTGGCCTTACTTTTCTATATGCATGCTGCACATTATACACATTAGGGGAGTGTCTGAGGGGAATAATTTTACTTGCAGTCAGAGGTCAGGAAACACACTGGAGTGTGCTTTTGCAGACTGGATATATGCACTGCTGGTGCGGGTATAGCATATCTGAAAAGAAAGGCAGTCTGGTGGAGCTGAGATGTCACACTGCCTGAGGGGCTGCACTTGCAGTGCTGTATATGGAAGTGCGAAATGCTGAGCTTGTTAGAAAATCTGTCTGGAGAAATGTAAGTCCTAAAACAAGGGCCAACCTCCATTGGAAAAATACCCTTTGAAATGTGGCCCATAGCTATAGTGATACTTTGGAGACAAGACTGATAAATCTGAATTTTCACTGTCTTATTGGATGCGTTACAAGATATGTTTGATTTTCTTTTTAAGTAACTGCACTTGGTTTGGGAGATTGTAAGACAGTGCCACAGTTACATTTGGCACAGTCATTTGAGCTTATATTTCTGGAAGTACAGCATGAGCAGGTTTGCTGGGAAGATCATGAGGGCTCCTCCAGTTTTCCCTGTCCCTCATCTGAAACACCTGGAACCATCAGACTTACAGGTTCTCCTGGAAAGTGGTCATGGCATCAAGCCTGCCAGAGTGCAGGAAGCGTTTGGACAATGCTCTCGGACACAAGGTTTGAATTTTGGGCGGTCCAGTGTGGAATCATAGAATCATAGAATCACAAGGTTGGAAACAACCTATAAGATCATCCAGTCCAACCGTCTCCTCATCACCATTGCCACCACTAGTACTAAACCATATCAACTAGTACTAAACCATATCATATCAATGTCATGGAGACATGAGTTGGACTCAATGATCTGTGCAAGTCCCTTCCATCTTAGGATTCTGAGATTCTGTGGCTCTATTAGGATCTACAAGCGTCTTAGTTGATTGGTCTTACTCCTCTTATGTATTAATGGAGAAAAATAGGCACTTCTAGGAGATCTTTCACATCTTCAGCTGCATGTCTCTGCACTTTCCGTACAGTTGATTACTCCTAACTCATATGCTCTTCTAAAATAACAGAGTAGTAGTAGCTGAGTTGAATCTGAATCAAACAGTAACTCTGCTTGTGTTCAGAAGATATACTATAAGAGCTCTGTGTGAGTGATAACATCTAAAGAAATCAATAGATAGTGCATAATCAATAGGTGATGCACAAAGAAAATGGAAGATATTTGGATTCTATTTACTGCCTGTTTATTCATGGAAGTTATAGCTGTAATATGTACTTGATTTTTTACTTAAAAAATACTTTTTGCAATTATGAGTATTTTGGCAGATATATCTTGATTTTGTGATAAAAAAAAAAAAATCAAGTTGGATGAGAAGTGCAAACATTTTATATTGCATTTTGTTGATTTTTTTAGTTCAACATACATTGACACCACTGTATGCACCGTATGCTTCAAAATACTAGCAATGGAAGCTAAAATTTAACCCTTACACTTAGAAAAGATAACTAATATTGCAGGAATTATTGCTTATCTCTTGCTAGACAAACCACCAAACAAACACCCATGCAAAACAAAAACAATCAAAATGACATTGCACATTTAATGGATGTAGAGACTGACATGAAAGTGGATGTAAATATATTCATTCATGGAATCCTCCACTAAGGTCAGAGGCAATGCAGTCTGTCATGTCTTGAAAGGGAAGTTAAGTATCCCACTTGATGATGCAGACACTGAACAGGGATTCATAAGAACAGATATAAAATGCATTGAAGTCTGCAGGAATTTTGCCTGCATCTGAACAGCAGGACTGAGAGTAGAAGAAAAATGTATGTGATAAGACAGAGAGAATTGTTCAAGGAAAGGTAATGGCAGAAAAGTCCAATACTCTTAGCCGCTTATTTTAAAGGAGACTTTTAAACTGAAACACATCTGTGTGGAAGAGTCTCCTGAAAGCCATATTTAAACTGCAGTGGGTAAGCAGATAATTTTCCATGTAATATTATCTGAACTGTGGAAAATACTGACATGATATAGGAACACAAAAGACAGCATGTGACCAAAGTATTAGTTTCACTGAGTTCAGTGCCATTGACAGACAACACATTAACTAATGAGTTATAGCAAAAAAAGTCCAATCAAAAAGCTGTCATTCTTTCCCTAAGTATTTTATTATTGGGGCCCAAGCAGCAGAATTATAACTAGAAAACATGCTCTTAGTGCCTAATACTCATCGTTAGCAGAACCTTGTAGGAAGAAAGAGAAAAAGCATAGACTAGGCTGAGTTAGTTACAAGATGTATCTGTACAGTGTGCTTTCTGATTTCTGCCAAATCAAGTACTAAGCAGAAACAAGTGATCTTTGGAGTACATATAATACCTTTAAAGATTTCTAAGCAGCATTCCATGTGAAAAATGCAAGAAACACACCTTCCAGTTGAAATATCTATGGATAAATTAACATATTCTCTGACATAAGTCAGATAGAAAACATATTTTTTTCATATTTGTGCTGCCAGTGACATTAAGTGGTGTCTACAACAAACAACAGGATTCTGAGAGGACTGCTTCTCTCTTCAACTTCAAGTTGAAGTACTAAGTTAAAAAGATGAATTTAGTTCACCTTTGAACTCAAAATCATCTTAGTTCATCTATGAACTTGGTCATAGGGAAGATGAACTCTGTAAATGACAAATTATATTAATCTAGTGACAGAAATTCCAAAAAGCAGAAGAAACAAACAAGATAAGGATTCCACTTTTTTAATGTGCTCTAAACTTGACTCTAATATCAAATAAACTGTGGTGTAAGTATAAGAGTAAAAATGACTTTTAAAACAGATATAATAAAGAATGCATCAGTACTTGTTTAGCATTGATTTATCTTTCCAAAATATCTTTAGGATCAGTTCTGCTGCTTGGGTCAGTTTGAGCAGGAAAAAAAAAAAAAAGTTAAGACTTCTGAAAATGTTAGCATAGGTGCAAAATTTATTTTGTTAATTGCTGGAATAATCAATAACTGACTTTCATTCCAAATTAGGTCCTTCACGTGTCTTAAATAACCCAGGGAAAGACCATTTACATCTCAATAACAACCCCTAACAATGTCATGTCATTAAAATCCATACTAAATCTCAATAATGTAGGTTAGTGACCAGTAAAGGACTTATTACCTGGGTCAAGTCCTTTGGGGCTGTGATTGGCCAACTGGTGAAAGCCTTGCTTGTGTGTGGCTTTTCCTCCAAAATATGAACGTGGTATCCCATAGGAATGATCCCATTATTTGGTGCTATATCATTTTCTAAATGGTACTACTTAACACCTACTTCAGAATCTTGAAGCAAATTCATAACATGAAAGTCAGCCAAGCATAACGAATCAAAGCAAAACAAGAAACAAAGCAAAACAAAACAGACATCAGAATAATATGCAGTAGAGAGCCTTAAAAATAAACAAATAAATATGGCTTTGAAAGCTCACTTGGAGCATCACCTTGCTTTCATTAAAATGCTTCTGTGTAAGATGGTAATTAGCAGAAATGAGAAGCAAAGGTATATTAGCCTTATGTACTAGCTAGGAACTGAGAAAGGCATAACTATTTTAAGATGCATTTTTAACAGTGCTTTTGTGATACCAACACACTTGCTGATGATATTGAAATTTTTATGTTAATTAAACAACCCCTAACCACTCAGTACATCTCAGATATATACACTTTGTAATTACCTCCATTATTGAAATAGCTAGTTTGATTTATCCTTGCCACAGTAACATTCAAGCTTCTGTTATTTTTGTCTTTAGAAAAACATAGGTCCCAGTGAGGGAATATAAAACTATTACTGTAAATTAAATATTAAAGCTAACTTATTTTTGCATAAGAACACTGTCAAATAATGGTGATAACTGCTCCTAAGAAATGAACTTTTTTTGCCTTTTTTGGAACACAAATTAAAATCTAATTTTCACTTCTTTTGTAAATTTCATATAGTTAGAGTTCATAGTTTTACTGATGGCAGTAGCTTAACAGGGAGCTATTATAGTCTTAGCTTAGCGATTAAGAAATACAACATTTGTTGAAGAGCTAGGCCTTTTAGTCTAGAATGGATTATCACTTGATCCTTCCTTAAGCATTTTTATACAGGAGTGCATTATCCTTGGAGCCACCCTGGGCTCCATGCCTCATTAACCTGGGTGTTAGATAAATCAAAGGCAGCCTCAGAGACAAAGATAAGCAAACTGCAGGCCAGCAAGACGATGATGTATGGATCCAGGAGGCTAATAGGAAAGTATTGACAGGAAAATGGTGTGCTTATCCTGCAATCACTGCATATTGCAATGAGAGCTCCCAAAAGCAGATGGGATACACTTCAGGGAATGCAGGAGTAGGAGACTGTTAGGCAGAAATGGATCTTTGCATCTTAAATTCGAACAAGAACTTTGTTTCTGTGCGGCAGCACTTCAAGCACAGCTGAGAGAGGTTAATAGTACCCAGGCAATGGCAAACTCTAAAAAGTGAATTCATTGCAGGGGTAAACATTATTATTATTTTAAGATTGTAACATAACCAGCGAAGCTGAATTTCACATATGTCAAACATTAAAACAAACGCACTTTGCAGAGGCAATACACAGAACAACAATTCGGTATGCTCAGAAAAAGCATTTCATGTTAAGAAGGCCATATGCAACCTTTGCAGAAAGCAGTGTTTCAGATACTGATACCTTTCCAATGAGAGAGGCAGCAAAACCAAAAATACTTGCCAAAAAGGGCCCATTCTGTGATTACCCCTTGTGTTTGTTTTTTCTGTTCCCAGGACAATATTTTACAGAACATCCAAGTCGATTATAAGCTTTAACAACAAATCTTCACTTGGGTCCTATGAGTGGCCAGTGGTCCACTTTCACTGTTTGGAATGGATGAAAATTTTCATAAGACCTGAAGCTATTTTGCCTCTTCCAAGGCCTGGCTCACTAGATTAATTTTAGAGGGTTTGTTGGTTGGTTTTGTGTGGGGGGGGGGGGGGGGGGGGGGGGGGGGGGGTTGTTTGTTTGTTTGTTTGTTTGTTGTTGGTTTTTTTAGCACAGATCTGATTAAAAAATGACTGAATTAAGATAGAGACCCTCATATAGTTTTGCACGAATCTCCTTACAATTATACAACACCTGCAAAACAAATCTGGTTTTGGTGTGATTCGTTCTCTGCTTGCTTCTGTTGTTTCTGGTGCTACAAGCAAGATAGTTTCTCTCAAATCATAAAATCATAAAATCTTTTCAGATGGAAAGGACTCTTAAAGGCCATCTAGCCCAATTCTCCTGCAATGAAAAAGGAAAATGTACATAGCAGGTCTGATTTTTTCCATTAATGTACTTGCCAGGGACTAGGACCAGGGTGAAGAGCACCCAGCAGCATTCTGGTAATAGTAAAAGGGCTAAAATTTGAGTTAAACTAAATTTCATGCACAGATTCTCAGACTATTTTAGGCAGCTAGATCCAATAAGCCAGACTCTATAATGCTGAAAGGTAGCCAGCGCTCAAAACTGAATGTGCTATTAAGGAAAAGCTTGTAGAGTTTGTAGACCTTCCATGCTTCTTGCCACAGAATAGAGAAGGGACACACTTGGGAAGTGGATTAAGTGACTGTAGGAGGGAATTCATTATCTTGTGTTTCATGCAAAGGATCAGCACTCCAGAAAGTTGTGCTCTCTGCTTCTGTCATAGAGATCCAAGTGTATCTTAGAACAGGTTTTCTCCAGTTCTTACCTTCTCAGGAGGTACCTATCAAAGCCACCTTGAGTAGCAATATGGTCCTCCTCAGTGAATTGATGGAGAGATAGTATCAGAGAATCACAAAACGGCTTGGGTCAGAAGGGACATCAAGGATCATCAAGCTCCAACACCCTCCACCCCCCCCAGAAGCAGGAGGACCACCAATCTCCCAGTTTAAAACTAGACCAGGATACCCAGGGCCCAATCCAACCTGGCCTTGAACACCTCCAAAGACAGGGCCTCCACAACCTCTCTGGGCAGCCTGTTCTAGCACCTCACTGCACTCATAGTAAAGAACTCCCTGATATCCAACCTTCCTCCCTTCAACTTAAAACCATTTCCCCTTGTCCTGCCATTCTCTAGCCTTTCAAATAGTTGATTCCTCTCCTGTTTGCAGGTTCCCTTTAGGTACTGAAATGCTGCAGTGAGGTCACTCCGCAGCCTTCTTTTCTCCAGGCTGAACAAGCCCAGCTCCCTCAGCCTGTACGAGCAGCTCTGAGGGTAACTATCAGAACATGCATGAAACTTGTTGCACTGCAATGCTTAATAAGGGGAAAATCAGATGGTGGAAAGGTTTTTCACTTCACTAATCTGAAGCAGTGGTTAAAGGAAAGATCCAATTGCAAAATAGTTGCGACACATTAGAAAAAAAGAATACATACAATGTTTTGCAATTTTGAAGCTTTAAGTAGCAAAATTCTTAGTACTAAAGAATTCTTTTTTTTTTTTTTTTTTCCTCTCCCAACTTGTTCTTCCGCCTTCTTTCTCATTCCCTTTTCCCTCCCACAGAACACACGACTTCCAGATGAAATAGCAGAACTGACAGTTTGGGAGTTTCTTACTCCTATTCCAATAATCCCTTTGCAATTTTCATCAGGAGGAATACTAGTTTTGTTTTCTGCTCTGCAGTGCAGCTGCCTTCTTCCACGTGACAAAGTGCTGCATAATGCCCTGTGTGAAGTTTAACTCCCATTCCCAAATGAGACAAATCAAATCCTTCAGAAATGCAACGTTACAGATACAGCTATGACTAAAGACAAAGTTATAGTTAGGATCAGATGTTAAAGCACTAGATACTAAAGGAACACAGCAGCTCATACTGCTTTTATGGCTTTTATCCCTGAGTTGATAAAGGAGAAGTTGCGTTCTTCTGAAAATCTGGCCTGAAGGTGAATTCACGTTACACATTTGAGGAAGATTTTTCTTGAACTTTGCATTACAAACCATTCGTATTCTATGAGTTAAAATGATAACACATGATAATAGAACAATTTCCCAAAGTGCAGTTAATTATACTATTAACATTAGAGTAATACTGCAAATGTCCACTTTAGGTGAAACATATGGACCATTTGTCTAAATTAGACACATTTAGGAAACTTCAGATTTACTGGAGATATTAAAAGAAACTCACTTTATGACATACACTTTAGGAAATCTCCAGTCAAAACTTTACACCAGCAACAGCAATGTGACTTACACCACTTTCAAAAGAACACAGTAAATTAATACACAATCTTATTTGCCAGTTTATTCCCTTCTCAGTCAGCACGAGCTAACTGGGTTTTTAAAACACCACTTTTTTGTTATCAGCATGGAGAGAAAAGAAAAACGTGGCCAGTACATTCTGCTGCTCAGCCAGCAACAGGACAATATTATAAGGCTTAGTTACATGTTACGTACATAGACAGGTATGCATACCTGCATATATACTTCTATCAACAATTCTCCAGTGTGAATGCAGCATTTTGAATAATTTACCTCTCTCTCTCTCTCTCTCTCTCTCTCTCTATATATATATATATACATACATATACATGTACAAAACAACCCAAGCCCAGTGAGAACACTGTGCATTTCCCAGCTGCCTCCCCAGATTTGATTTGTTTGCATGGCTTTATCTGGTCTCAGACGTTAGCCCAGGGAGCAGCTTGATTAATGCCCACTCAGGGCAGCACTGGGAGCCCTGGTGGGCAGGTAGTTATTCAGAGGAGCTGCAGGTGCTCGGCCGCTGGCCGGTTGTGCTGGCGCCTTTAACAGCTCTCTGGGGCTCTGCCTGTTATCTGCCTGCCCCCGCGGCCGGCAGCTGTGCTCCTGATGGCCTGATGGACCGGCTGGGGTACCTGGGGATGCAGGCAGGGTGCATCCATTACTCATTTGTGACAATAACCAATCGAGGAAGATGTAGAACTCAATTCTGGCAGAAAGACCTATAATGTTGGAGTCAGGAGGTTATCGCTGTGGGACTTGCACCTTGCTCCTTGCCCCTCTTATCGAGGGCTTTACAGCCTCTGCTAGAGCAGCATCTTGTAAAGCTGAGGGCTGCAGATCTGGGGCCCAGATTAGCATGCATCTTCCTAAATGCTACAACAGTTAATTAAAAAATATATGTTACTCAAATTGTTACTGGCTTAGAAGATGGTTTTGGTAAATAGGATGCAAAAGCTAAAGGTTCTTGCCATAGGAGGTGATAATTAATTTCTTTAAATCTCATCCAGAAAATGAGAAATGAGGTAGAAAATGTAGAAAATGAGGTGTAATTTTTTTTTTTCTGTTCTCATTTTACAGGCCACCAAGACTTTGCACCAGGAACCAGCACAATCCTAAAGTCAATTCATAATGCCTGTAAATATATAGGCAAGAATCTGTCACTCAGTACAGCATAAAGACCCCAAAACTTGAAGATGAATGTGGGACAACACTCTTGCTAAAGCACAGATGTTGTCTGATGGCTCCCTATCCATATTTGAATGTTCTGAAACAGATTCTGTCTTTTAGAGAGAAATTACTAAGATAAGTTCAAGAAAGACCATTAGGATATGTGCTATGTAACAACTATGTGAAAACTTACTTGAAGATTTAGAGACTCTAACTACTGAGATCCTAGGAGGAGCCAGGTAGACTTTTTAGGTACTTTAACTATTTGAAATAACTCAAACTTGTGAAAGAACAGATAGAAATAGTACTCATTTATCATTAATGCCTTAAGTTATATTTAGGATGGCCCCTTAATCAGTCATACAGACCACAGATACTGACAGTATTCCAGCAAACAGCCTGAACTTAAAATGGAAAGAAATAGATTTTAAAATGATTTCATCAAAGATAGAAAGTGCTGCTTTAAATGTGTAAAACTATTAATTAAATTCTGCTAGATGAAGTCACTGTCTGCAACACCAGAATACAGAATATTACATTATTCATTTAGGGATAAATCACTTAATCTGATAAAACATAGCCATTTGCAATCTTTGGTACAGTTTCTTATAAAATCTTCAGCACATTTTCAAACTGGGATAAATCTGAAGGTTCAATCACAGAACACTTAGGCATAAAACTGACAATCAACTTTATATGTCTACTTTCATTTATATCTATGTTCTTCTGAAAAATACTTTATGATATATGAATAGCGTTTTAGCACATCTTTTATCCATACTTTTCCCAGTTTTATTAACACTTTTTAACCTTTTTCCAACATTTCCAATGTGGAATTCAGCAAATATTAAATATGTAATATCGTGAAAAGCCCTGAAAATATAGGATGAGAATAGAGACTGCTGTAAAGTACCTTTTACTCTGCAACCATAGAATAAAACTACCCAAAGCAAAATCTTGCCGCATCAGAAGGATAAAACCAAGAGATGCAAGGCTGTATACTAGATAAAGAATTAATAGAGAAATATTCAGGGGCCAAAATAGCATGCAGGAGATGCTGACTGGTAAAGAAAAGTGCAGAAATTAGAAACTGGAAATGAACAGAGCCAAGTAAGAATTCTGTTTATTGAAAAATCAGAGTTTTCATGAGCAAAGAAAAGAATGCAAAAAGAAAGATGAGAGAGGGGCATGAGTGCATAGTTATTCAGTGAGCACCGCTACAGCTGGGCTATGTCACACAGGTTTGGGAGCCAAGGATCCATGATACTCAACAGGAAGCAGAGAGACAAGACCTGTCAGGTGACAGACAGTATTTTCTTCCTTTCAGAATGGGCAATACCAACTACCCTAAACCACTGAGGGACTGAAGAACCAGAAGGGAACTGCACCAGCTTGTAATTAACTTAATGAAAAAAACTTAGGGAAAGGCAGTCGTTCCTGTTCTCAGCTGAGTAACTTCATTAGAGCACCAGGGAAAACCATAGCTAAAGTAGAATAGCTTGGCTGACAATCTCAGGACTTAAGCTTTTGTATCTGCAGCTGGAGAACAGGAAAGAAGTGACCTACCTCGACCTTGTTTAATCTCTCTGGTGAAATGTAGACGTTCAAAAATTCAGGAAATTTCAAGTTACTGGAAAAACAGCAGTCTATATACAGCAGAGCCTATCTAAGAAGCAACAGAGCGTATGTGCTGTACAATTGTGTCTGGGCTATGGTCTCACATATTGGTCCTTGATTCTGTATAGCGTACACGTGTCATTTTGTGTCATGGCCATGGCCTGCGTCCAGCAGTGCATTGCCTGGGCACAATTCACAGAATGGCAACAAGGAAAGATCGCTCTTTTTACCTGCTGAGGATTGGGGTGAATAACACTACTGCTGATAAACTTTTCAGATGGGTTTCGATGTCTACAAATAAAACATTTCAATATGAACTATTTGTATACTGTGCTTTATACTCACCAGGGAAAATGCATCCACTTCCGAAGGCACTTCCTGACAGCTCAAGGTTGTAATTTAAAATGAGGTTAATTTTTCCCTGAAATTGTTGCTTCTCCTCATTGTCAACCTTGTTTCCTTACTCCACTTTGCAGCAAATCCAAGAAATGTGAACAGTGTCTGAAGCAACACTGAAAGGAAAGGCAGTGGGATGGAGGAAAAACCATGGCTCCATGATGAGAACTGCTGGCTGATGCATTCCTGGGGTATCTGAGAACAATCTGCACAATGCAGTTAAAATGGTTCGTTTAAAAGAACTGCATTCATATATTCAGTGTTGTTTAGATGGGAATACCTCAAACCATGGTATAGTTTAATTGACTTAGACTAGGATACAATATGCTCTTCTAAATCACGTTTCAACTCTCTGTGCAAAGGTTGAAGAAACAATAACATCTTTAAAGGTTTTTTTTTAGGTCAGCTGTAGATTTCACTAGGTAAGCATATGAAGCTCAGTTTGGAGATGAGGCAAACGAGTTCAGACCCACACGGTTAGATCCAGTGAGCTCACCTTGTTTTTTATTCAGTGCTTCATAATATTTCAATTCAGTATACAATAATTTCACTTTGCTTTGCTTTCCCCTCTGTTTACAGTCAGTCACTACCCATGACCAGAGTACTCATGACTGCAAAAATATCTACCTAATTCATCAGCAGCTCTAATGAGCAATATTACACCAGTGAAAAGGAAAATATCTGCACTGAGACTGCTTATTGGATGTTCTAGAATTAGACTTATGACTCTCTCTTCATCAACTATAAATGATATAATGATCAGAAATGCTCTTTGGAACTCTGCAGTCAAATGGCTCACTAGTCCTGAATAATAACTTACAAAACTTGATCTGGATAATGCTTTCCACCACAATCAGACTGCTTTGAAAGTACTGATCTGCAAAACCAGCTTATTTAACTACAGACCAACGGCACCATATCAGCTGTAATGATACCTAGCCTTTCTATTATGTTGTGGGGTTTGAGGTTTTTACTTTTATTTTCACAAGTCTGCAGTGACTCATGTTTTCTGATGTTATTCCCTTCATTTTGAATATGAGAACTGAACAGCATCACAGCTGAATAACTTCTTTAAATCTTCACAGTGAGAGAAGTAAGGTGCCCTTAACTCTAATCTTGTAAGGAAGACACTAGAAAACAAAATGCAAGCTTAATTATTTTATGAAAATAATGTATTTCTATTAAAAATAAATTTTAAAAAATTATTATCAATCTATGCATATTATATAGGATTTTTTTTCCTAAATAGTTATCACATTTCCATGTATATCAAAGACGCGTTTCTCCCAGAAGTACTTGCACAGTGCATACTGCACACCTTGTATACAGTTTCCATGGCAACAGGAAGCACTTAAACTAAGACCACATACAAACTTTGACCACATTCCACTGACATACATAAAATCAGAGTTTGACAAATTTTAGGCAAGTTTGGAACACCTGGCACTGAAATATGAACTTTAAAAAACATAATATGTATACTGATGTTCAAGGGAACAAAGAATCACAGAATCACAGAACTGTAGGGGTTGGAAGGGACCTTCAGAGATCATCGAGTCCAACCCCCCTGCCAAAGCAGGTTCCCTACAGCAGGTCGCACAGGTAGGCATCCAGGCAGGTCTTGAACATCTCCAGAGAAGGAGACTCCACCACCTCCCTGGGCAGCCTGTTCCAGTGCTCCGTCACCTCACCATAAAGAAGTTCTTGCGCACATTTGTGCGGAACTTCCTATGCTGCAGTTTCCGGTCGTTTCCCCTTGTCCTGTCTCCACTCACCACTGAAAAGAGACTGGCCTCACCACTATGGCCCCCACACCTCAGATATTTATAAACCTGGGTTAGATCCCCTCTCAGTCTTCTTTTCTCAAGGCTAAATAGACCCAGTTCACTCAGCCTTTCTTCGTAGGAGAGATGCTCCAGGCCTTTCATCATCTTTGTGGCCCTCCGCTGGACTCTTTCCAAGAGATCCCTGTCTTTTTTGTACTGGGGAGCCCAGAACTGGACGCAGTACTCCAGATGAGGCCTTACCAGGGCAGAGTAGAGGGGGAGGATCACCTCCCTCGACCTGCTGGCCACGGTCTTTTTAATGCATCCCAGGATGCCATTGGCCCTCTTGGCCACAAGGGCACACTGCTGGCTCATGACCAACCTGTAGTCCACCAGGGCACCCAGGTCCCTCACTTGCAGAGCTCCTCTCCAGCAGGTCAGCCCCCAGCCTGTACTGGTGCATGCAATTATTCCTCCCCAGATGCATGACTCTACACTTACTTTTGTTGAATTTCATCCGGTTTCTTACTGCCCAGCTCTCCTTTTTTATTATCCTTTATCCCCTTCACCAGATTTAATTCCAGGCGGGCTTTAGCCTTCCTCGTCGCATTCCTGCAGGCCCTGACAACATTCCTATATTCTTCCCAAGTAGTCAGACCCTTTTTCCACATTTCATGGACCTTCTTCTTTCCTTTGAGCTTGCGCATGAGCTCCTTGCTCATCCACACAGGTCTCCTGCCACCTTTTCCCAATTTCTTGCTCACAGGGACGCACTGATGCTGAGCTTGGAAGAAGCGCTGTTTAAATGCTGACCAGCTCCATTAGAGCTTCACTTAAGGTATATCTCTAACCTGTCTGAATTCAAACATCCCAGTGGTCACTGTCTTCTTGGAAACAGAATAAAAAGCAGATCTGAATTTTAGTACCACTGTATTTTATGGAACATAGAACTTCAAGTCTGAATGGAATATGAAAAGCAACTCCCAGAACATATTTGCAATCCAACGGTATTTTCTGTTAGTTAATTCAGTAGAAACTGGATAGAGAATCATGGTTTGGTTGGCCAGTGGAATTTAGACTTGTCTTGAGGAAATGACATTTGAAGACATTCAGAAGATTCAAAACAAGAAGAGCTATTTATTATGTCCCAGCCAGATATGCACAGAAGAAGAAAGTCTTCACCTTTTTTCATCTCCCATGATGAATTACGTTATCTAGATGGATTGCATCACATCTCAGATAAAAATATATCTGATGATTTTAAAGTTTAGACTTTCAAACATTGTAAACTTACTTATAACTAAAATATACTTAAACCTGGAAGTTTAAAAATAAAGTTTCAGACCAGAAGGGAAGCTTAAGCTTCGATTTTCCTAGGAATTTCTGTTGTGAGAGAGGTGAGAAATTATATCATCTTTTGAAAAACATTTTTTATATTGTTTGTATTAATTAAGAATAATTTGAATAGGAAAATTAAATAGTAGAAAGTTAAGAAAATAAAATGTAAAATACAATATCATTCGAAACAAATATTACACACTTGAATGCAAATAAAAAAGTTAAAATTGACTTTCAGATAAAATCTAAATAAACTCTGCTGGTTTTTTTTTTGTTTTTTTTTTGTTTTTTTTTTAAATAAATAGTTCTTACTGCTTATCAACACCAGATATGAGTGGAACTAGTGCACTTCTATGGAGCAGTCTGATGAATATGGCATTTATTCAGCAAACTTATCCTCTCCTGTAGCTCTTTCAGCAGAGTCATACTGTTGATGCTTTGGTATTATGATAATTTACAAAGTATTGACTGTATTTTAGTAATTAATTACCCCAAGTCCTTTCTCAGGCAGAATTCCCACTGAAACTAGCAGGAGTTCTGTACAAATTTACACTAGAAACATGATCCAACATTCTTAAGTCTCACAGATTCAATGAACCTTATTATGGTCCTAATAAAACCGATCTTAAAAAAACCTGTTATTTGATCTGTTGCTGTCTTCATAATGCTTAAGAGGTGGAGAAGCTGCTCAGCTGGAAAGGAAGCACTTCTTGTAAAGAATAAGAGGAAGAGAACATGGCAAAATGCCAGTAAGCTGCATGACTATTATGTTTTTATAAAATAAATTTCTGTCCTGCAAAGCTCCAGTCCTCCCTTTGAGGATTAGTAACCAGCATGCACCTTAACTGCATTAAAGCCTGCTCATATGAAAGTTCAGACAGACCTGCCTCAGCACAGCACAGTTCTATATGGAGAAATAACTATATAATTCTACATGTTTTTCCAGTATTTTTTTTCAGTGTGTTAGCTTGCCAGTGTTTTACTCTTCCATTCTTTCCATCATATTGTAGTAACAGGGATGAAGCAGCCATGATTTCCAGTTAAAGGGAGGGTTAGCAGCAGGTCCACAGGAAGAATTCAGGATTCTTGCCATAAACCATCTACCACATACAGCAAACCAGGACTTCTTCCAGAATTTTTCAGAGCCAGTGCAAGCCAGTAACATTGAGTGAAACATTTGTCTTGAGCATCCTACAGTGATTTTAATGGAAGAAGTTGTTCACAAGTGCATGGAACTCCCTTCTCCTGTTAATTTTTCTCCTTTTCTGAGTTTTTTTCACAGGATCTTACCTTTCTTCTGCATTTTTTCCTGGACAATCCACTTTAAAAGTGTCCCCATGCTCAGCACCACTGAACAGCAGAGTCCATTTTATGGATCCTTTAGACATTATTTAAGCTACAGTACCTTCCTGGTGAAGCCATACTCTGTTTATCATGCTTGATTTCAGTGTCATTGTCATTCACTAAGTATAGCACAGCAAGGAAAGCTCTGGGTTTGAGAGTTTTTCCTCCAAAAGCATGCATCCCTTGTGGTTTCTATCTAAGACAATGCATGTGCCTGAATCTGCAGGCAGCCTCTAAAAACACTAAGGAGCAATATGAATCAGCCACTTTGATGGGCTACCATGAACGTTCTTTTCCCCTTATTGAACTGTATGTGAAGAAAAAGACAAGAAGCTGGGGAAGTAAAACCACCATCATCTTCCCACGGCTTTACTTAGCTGTTCAAAAATGTTCAGCAAAGTTCCTGTCCTACCAGTTTTTAGTTTAGTTTTGGGTTTCTTTTTAGCATCTTGAGATGTGCAGAATGGCATCCCTGAACTGTTTAGGAGGTGGGGATCTGAAGCCACACATAAAACCTTCCATCATGCTGTATCTAGAGTCTCAGAGTTCCTTCCTCAAGGCTGGAGCACTGCAAACATATACAAATACAGTTAAATAAATGTTTGACCGAACACGGGAATGGGATTTTAGGCAGAAAAGAGAAATATAGATGCATACCATGTGCCAGCAGCCTCTGCAGAGAGCTACTGTGGTGCAGGACTTAAAATTCTCTGCATATAAACAGTTAATCACCACAAGCATTTAAAACGTCAATGGAAAAAGAAATGGTTTCCAAGAGCATATAACTGCCCAGATAGCTTTCATCAGCCCAGCCACATGAAAGACCCAGAGGCAACTGCAAAGCTACCATCAACACAAGTGCTGTGGAGTCTTCTCTGGTGCCAGATCCTGCTGCTTTGGCAATAAACAATATCTCCTATAGCGTTACATCTAGGATCTCTGGCTGCCAATCAAACAGGAAGAGAAGGAGAAGGAAGAGCTGTCTAATGCACTCCGATAAATGTACTATCTCCATTAAGAGCTATATTTTATACCTTTGTAGACTAAGTGGTTTTGCAAAAGGACAAACCTCCAAAATGTTAAAAACTCGTTGCAGGGAAAATGTAGTGGAGGTTTGGATGCTTATTTTTTATGAATATAAATATTTTTATAGACTTCAGTCTCCTCACAAACCATTAGGCTAATGGGCATAAAGCAATTGTTCTTAAGTAGCATAATGGTCAGACATTCTTGCATGTTTATGTCAATTTGGACAATGCTCCAAGTGAGCAATAAACATTAGTAGGTGTTTGCAACACGCATCCATTTTCCTCACCGGTCCTGACACAGGTGCTCCTGTGGAAAGTGGAGTTTATGCTGAAAATGGTCAGGAGAGGCCATGGCTTCATGCTGCTGCTTTTGTCCATAGCAGTGCTGCAATTGTCTGCCTGGGTCTGAAGTAGTCCATTTTGTTTCCTCAAGAGAAAGGCTGAGCGTGATGCTCAAACTGGGAACATCCGCTTTGGGGCTCAATTCTGACTGGTTTCTGGTCTGCGTGTTAGCTGGGACTCATGAAATGACTCAGATTTTCACAAAATTCAGCCCATTCATCCTACGAGTGTTCGTTATAAACTCAGGACACAACCAATTGCAAAAGAGTAGACTACTGCTAAGGCCCCAGTCTGCAAGCAGTGGCTATCTGGTTTCTATTACAGTGCTTGTTTAGCATGGTGGCAGTGATGCCACTTCTGCAAGTCAAGTTGAATAGGAATGGTGTGACAGACTGCAGCCTTGGAAAGCTCGTCTGTAATTACTCTGTATTTATTTAGACGCATCAGCAATAGAATTTGCATCAGGAGATAATTGCCCCCACCACTGTCATGCTAATAACCAACCATAAGCCCAGGAGTGCGCTCAAGAGGGAAAAAAATAAATAAATAAAATAAAAAACCTGAAACAGGAAAAAAAAATACTGAAAACTAAATACAAAACTTTCTCTCTGATAGCTTTGGAATTACTCAGGTGAAAGGAAAGTTATGGCTTATTATTGCTCTGAAACTTCTACTAATGAAAATGGAGTCTTCTGTAAACAGTCAACAACTGCAGACTGTGGCTGAAATGGTAGTTTAACTGTGTTGCAGTTGGTCTTCTCAGCTGTAAGCTTTTCTTTCGAATTGAACTAACTTCTGATTTATAGTTAGTTGTTAATATTTTGAGCAAACAACAGTCCTAAATTGGCAGTGCTGAATTTACCACATCATGTGCACAGAAGATCCCAGCATTAATTAAACAGCATGTTGGTGTCTTTTTTCCTTTTCCTTTTCTTAAGAGATTGCCTAATCAAACCAGAGCTTTTGTGCAAATTGTTCAATAGACAGCTGAATATAGAGATGAATGTCACAATTAGAATATGCAAGAATTTTTCTAAAATATCATTGAAAACTAAACACATATTTCTTAGTTGTGATACTAAAGACAGGTAATATATGTAGGTAAAGTATACTGGCAGTGAGTTGATCTTCGTCTCTGAATTCTGGGGACCTACTAATTCTGTGCTGAGGTGACATTACTGAAGGAAAGAAATTTACTTTTGTGTTTTGAGACAGAATTCATATTCAGGCATATCCCATGTTATTTGTGTGTCAGATAGATATTTCACCATTTCAAAACTAAATGCAATCGAATACTAAAACAGCATATGTGATTAATACTGGAGACTCAATAACGCAAAAGGACTACAGTGTGAGACATTTGTTTTATTTTTATCAATTACCTTAATTTTGATTTGAATTCTATGCCCTCTGGCATCAAGAAGATGCACGCTTTTTTTTTTTTTTTTTCTTCCCCTTTAAACAAAGGATTATTCTTCCTCAAAGGGGGATTGTCTAGTTCTTTTATTGTTTTATGTCACACAAGGGAAAAATGCTTTTGAGGCATTACCTCTGAATTTAGCAGGGACGAGAGTTTACTGCTGTATAATCATTAGTCAATGCAGTAGCTGAAACCTTAAACAAAAGAAAACAAACTACAAACAGGCAAGCATCCCCTAAAGGCACATCAGAGCACCAGAGAGAGGAAGCATGGATTTCAAACACAGTTGCCCAAGCATGTGCTAAATATTGCCGCTCTTGACTTTTGAAAGCACACCAAGGAATACAGCATCACCTTCCAGTCTTTGAAACGACACTGGGAAGCAAGAGAAAAAGAATCGAAGGGTTTCAGCAAATGCATTTTACTTCTACTATTTTTTTTATTTTGAGACTTCATGAAAATTATATTTCCAAATGAACAAAATCTTTCAGTATTAAGGAACTCTATCATAAGGCTATTAGAAAGATATCATTAAACCTCAAATGTCTACTTTCATGATGCATGCTTCACCATAACAAGCAAACTGCCTGATCCCTATGAACTGTCTCAGACAATTACTGCTTATACTGTGGCTGCGAGCCACAGGAAAGCTTTAGAAAAGATTTTTACCATGTCTGTCCACTGCATGTACAAACAATTGCCAGGGCCACATTTGCTTTCATATGGGTGATCACCAGCCTGGGGTAACTGTAAGTACTTGGAAGAAGCTAATTAGAGAGCTAGATTACATCCTGATATATGGCCAAGTGCTTTACAAATAATACATACAGTGAAGTGTGTTTAATTTATGCTACATGTGAAAAAGGAAGGTGATGTATCTAGCACAAATGAGAAACATTAAATATACTCTATTTTCTTAATTTCTTTTCCACTGGCACATTAACTATGAATGCAGAATATACTGTTGGTGTTATTCAGGACAGTGATGCTTTCATTAATTAAAGTATTTGTCAACTCAGAATAAATTGTACATCAGTGATTTGACTACAGTCTACACCAGTAATGATCTAAGGTTGGATCCAGCCCCCTCTGAAGTACCACTTTGGCATCTGTTGGTTTTCAAGCATGAGTCCAAAATACACCATCTGATGATTGTTCAGTGATCTATATGATACAAGCTCCTCTATAAAGATAGGTGCCCAGAATTCAAAAGCTTTAATCTGTAAGTAATTGACTGGAAAAAAATGACTGTGTCACGCTTCATCTAGCTGAGAGACCTGCCCATCCACTGAAGGATGCTGGTGCAGGGAGTTGCTTTCTGATTTCAGTATTTTATGTGCTTTTTGGACACAAGACTACAGGACTGCTGTTGCATTTGCAAGAATGAAATTCAATACCTGCCTGTTACTACTGACAAGACAATTTGCTTGAGTCACTAGGAAAACATAAAAGATAGGCAGCAGTCACTGGAGTTTATGGGAGTCAGATGCAGAACTAAAAATTAATTCTAGGAAAAATGATGGATATGAGGTGTTGGAAAAGAAAATGTCCCAGAAAAGGATGAAAGTTATCAAAAGAATAGATATCAATATATCAGTATTGTCTTTAGCCTGAATTTTCCTGTGTTTGGTCTTGAGCTGTTTTTGTAAGACACAGAACATCAGAACTGAAAAGGCAGATAGAAGCTGAATAAGTAATTCTGCAGGGCCAGTTCCATAAGGCAAAGTAACGCTATAGAAGAAAAGTTAACGAGATTTTTACTATATTTTTATCCCCCAGATGGGTTCTTCCTGAAGGAAGTGTGGTCTCAGTATAGTCTCTAGACTAATCTCTAAAACCCACGCGCACAAGAAGTCAACAGAAAGAGGAGGCTTCCTTCAGAAGCAGAAGTGTCACGGCATCTTGACTGCAGGGGAACAGCTGTGCCTGGGCTTCTTTTCCATCGCTGCCTCTGCAGTCCCTGCTTTTCAAATGACACAGATTTTGTACTTGCAATGGCTTTGTCATTTTTGTACTGGGACGTGGTTCCAGAGGGATGGCACAGCAAAAGGCAAAGGGCTGCCTGTCTCTTATACATAAAAGGCACTAAACTATCAAAGGCTTCTTAATTAGATAATGACAGAAAAAGTATAATCAACCAGGAAGCTGGCTAAAACCTAACCCTAATACAAACGAAAAGAATGTACACATCTTTGCACAGATTTCAATATAATGCTTATGTTATAAACTCTGTCCTTGAAAAATGTACTTTTTAAAAGTATTTTGAAAGACTTTCATTTATGTCGTGAAGATGATGCAAACCACATGCTCGGCTAAAGCACTTAGAAAACAGACATTTTATTGGATAATGATGTGGGATGAGAAATATTTCATCTTTCATACATTTATTTGACAATGATGAATTTAATTCATTCTATCACGTTGAATGATACATTTATATTCAGTATGTAGTTTAAAAATTCATAAATTATTAAAGTCCTTGCTGTTTTAATTATAATATGAGGAGAGCAGCTAGAACTTATTTGCAAAGAATAATGTGCAAGTCAATAAATTTGTGACTACTCCTGACAACATATAAATGATGATGATAGTTGTTTGACTACCTGTGGAAGAAAGCTCGACAACAGAACTTGTGTTTCTTTTCCAGCATAGTGAAAGTGGAGTTATATTTATTTCCAAACTGCAAGATAGACTTCTCCCTGTGGGCCAGAAGGGCTGGGGTTGAAAAGAGAAGTTACAAGGGAGGGCACCTATGGCAATAGCAACACCAGGCATCTCCTTTCAGCAATTGGCAGCAAACAATCTGCAGATCTTTAGGAGCTGTCCTGTACATCCTGTGCTAATGGAAAAGGTCAGCTTGCCAAGCAGAGGTCTGCAGACAGCTATCATCCACCAACTGGCAAGCTGAAATTACTCCACCCACTCCAAGAAGACTCCAAGAAGAATCAATAAGGACTCTGAACAGACAACATAGGCAGCTTTTGGCCTAGTCCTGTGCAGACATTAGTTTAGCTTTCTTCAGCTCACTCACTATCACAATGAGCCACAAAGACCAACTCTAGTTAATCCAAGTACACCAAGTGCTGACCAAAAGCCTAAAGGAAAGATTTCATTGACTCCTTTTGGCTTTCAATGAAGAATATTACATCAGACCCAACAAGGGACCTACCCAAGCACTCAGGAGTGATGTTGTATACTTCCATGGGGAACTGAACCACTAGTAGCACTGTCAACAGTTTACAGGCTGGTTCAGCCCAGTTCCATGGGGGGCAGAGGGATTTCGCAAAATCCGTGCCTCCAGAAAAGGGAAACAGGGGACCCCAGCATAATTAAAAACAGCCACAACGATCTGAGGAGAAACAAACTAATTTACTAAACATAGTATCGGAATGCAAGATAACACACCATAATACAATATAATTAGAATTGAAGCTAATAAATATAATGAGAGAGAGAATGTCCGAAAGGTAGATAGGCCTCACCACAATGCTGAGGTGAGATGTGCAGTCCAGTTGAGCAGCAGGGAGACGAAGAAGAGCGCATCAGGTGACCTTGCCAGGAGTTATATCTTCTCTCTATGACCGCAAAGTCCCCTGGGGAATGTAGTTCTTCTCTTCTGGGCAGGTACCCAGAACTTGAGTATTAACAGTTAAACTCCCAGTGCCCCCACATGAAGTTATGATGTGGAATACCGATAACCAGAAATAACAAAACCATGACAAACACATAGGTCATTCATAAAGAACAGGTCCCTTTTTACTCTTCATTGTACTTGAGCTGAGGCGTTGAAAAGGTATCAAAAGCACGTTTGGATAAATTCACGCAACTGAACTTATGTCCTCCTGGCCCATTCAGACTCACTGAAAAAAATGCTGAGGTACGGTCGCTCAGTCTCTTTTCGGAATGCCACTCGCCATATAGAATGCTAGGGATCCTAGTTCATGTTATTCATGTTCATTTTTACCTAAAAAGCTTATAAGGCTTATACAAAGTAAAAACTCTCAAAGTGTTTATCTTAGAAAGAGAAATATTCATAACTTTTTCAAGCTGGAACTGGTATAAAAACTATATTAAAAGTGTTATTTTCCTCTAAGCCTAATTAAAAAATAATAATAATTTTTAAAAAGCTAGGGCAATTTAGCTCAAATTTTGTTGAAAGAGAAGAAAAATGCCTCCAGGCTGATGAGTATGCCAAAGTATAGCCCAAAGCAGACTAAACCAAAGGAATAAGAATGTCTTCTGGAAAAGGAGGGCATATAATGGAAACAATGACAGACCTTTAACTATAGTAGTGCTGCTGGGTGCCACTATAATGAACCGAAACCTACAATCTCCTAGGGTTAATAAGACACCTGTCTTGAAACTAGCAGTCATATTGGTTTTCCAAGCCTGCCACAATACTTAAAGTCTTGATGAAGTTCTTACTGTGCCAAAGGAACTTACTAACAAAGCCACTGAGTCAATTTAACCTAGTGAAACTGGACCCTGTAGACTGGGTTATCAGAGTTTTGTGTTGAGATAATTACAGCACTAAAGAGAGCATATGGGCTGTCAAGGCTGGCACATGGCCTGCGCCAGCTGTTACCTGGGTGCTTTGGAAAATCTACTGAACAGCATTTTGGACACAGAACAGCTACATGTAAGTTTTCCAACGTATCTGGTGGGAGTTCCTCATAATAAATTTGTTTTTGGTTTTTGTTTTTTTTTTTTTTACATAGAAGGGGATTACATCCAGTGACATAACCACAAAAAGTATACCTTAAACTTCAAAAGGAAAATGCCAGAGAAAGCAATCTTACATTAAAGTGAATTGTACCAATAGCAAGCCCAGCCTCTCAAAAAGAGTTAACTATCCAAGCAACAAGATTTTGTATATCTCAACTTTAAAAACTATACTCAGATACGCCTATTTAAAAGCTTTTCCAGAAACAATCGCTCTCTCAAAAATAATTGCTGTGTGTTTTACGTCTCCGAGTCAATGGGACTTCTCCTCTTATTCCTGGTATTGCTACCCTATAAAAAATGTCTTTCAAATGCAATGTCATAGCTAATCAATAATCATTACTAATAACAGCTATTATTGATTAGCTGTGAGGGTCTTACAGGACTTGCCTTTATGAGATAATATTACCAAGGAAACTATTTCAAATAGGATATATCCAACAAGTTAGAGAAAAAATACAGAGGTATCCAACAAAAATGTGCCCATATCTGCTGTAGAGAGCAACTGTAACAACACAGACCAACATTTTAAATTTTATTTATCGTTTAGATAAATAGACGTCATTACCCCAACTGAAGTTTCTGAGATGCAAGGTCATTCTTAATAAGCCTCTGATATCCACAGTGTCTAAAACAGTGACTCGGAAACATGAAGACCAACAAGTCATGGGGAAGCCAATACTCAATTTCCAAAAGATGACCAGATGCATCTGAGTTTTGAGAGCAAATGTGTTTGCAATAACTATGGCTGGAATAAGTGTCTCCGCAGCAGCTCTGAAAACCAGGATCCCAAATCCTATTTTCTCAAATCAAGCTATGCTTATAAAGCCAAGGTAATTAAGGCCCAGCTTCATTTTCAAGTCACTTTCTCATACAAAAACACAAATACATTTCTCTGACATCACAAGTCTAATACAAGTATCTTATCATTTGTTTCATATTTTTCAATTCCATTTACGTATCTGTTGAGAAATTAATGGATGAAGAGTTCAAGATTTACTCTTCCTCTAAATAGGTCATTTTGGTAAGAACATAGCTCATATTTTCTTTTTCTGACTCAAAAATACATCAACATCATTGCTTGTAAAGATGGACTTCATAATGTTTGCTCAATTAACAATTTTCTACACACAGATATTCTTAACTTACCTTTGTTGATCTGCATCTACTTGGAAACACTACTAATGCATAGGAAAGCTCAAGTACTAAACAATATTGGTATCTTTTTTTTTTTTTTCCAAGGCAAAATCTGCCTTTTTTTAGCTCTTAAAACCCTATATGATTGAAAATTACTATTTTAGAGTTGAGAAATTCAGTTATTAGATTTAAATTTTTAAAATCCTACCCCTTCAAAGCATTTAGGAAATCCAGTTGTATTACATCAAAGCAAGTGCATTACCACATTATATTTTGCAAGCTTTAGCAAATAAAAAAATTCCCCAGAAGAATCTTAATTCTTATCTATGGAAAACATTAAACTGCTAAGCGCTAACAACTGGAATTAGTCCTTAAATCTCTAATGAGAATAATAAAACATGAGTGCAGTTTGTGCTGTAACTTGATAAGGCCTGAATTTACTTGCTGTTAGTAAAAGTTCCTGATCCAGCAGTATGGCATTTTACTCCCTAAGGTACAGGAAACAATATCTGTCCTTTAGGAGCATCCTCTGTGGTAAGCACTTCTTATCGGAGCTATCAAAGGACTAAGATAGCAGTGTAATATCTAGTAACAGCAGCTTTATGAGCAGATCCATTACTGATTTAAATCAATCTAAAGCAGGTAGTTTTGTTTAACCCGTGCAGAACAAAGCTGACCTCCTAGCAAAATAATTTTCCTGAAAGCAATGCAAACTCCTTCTGTGCTACTAGATGCATTACACGTTGCATCTGGGCAGCAGCAGCAGCAGCAGGGAGGTAACACTACAGTGCTGTAAGCCAAATAACCCTTCCTTATCTGAGAAGCTTGTTACCCTACAATGATGCAACACTTTGCAATAATAAAATCTAATATTCTTGAAAATACCAACTCAATCTACTCCAGGACTCTGTCTGCTGAAGATACTTAAGGTTTTTAGCTGAGTCTGTTTAAAATCAGCTCAATCTGTACAAAACTCTATTTTTTTCTTTTTTTAAGTCAACATCTAAATACAAATCACTGACATTTTCTGGTAAAACACAATAATAAGTGCTGGAAGACAATCTTGAGATCTTATGTACTGAAAGATATTTTGATTCTTTGCTATGGAAAATGAAATTGTAACTTTTCTTGAACTGCCAAAAGTTGAATGAAAATATTAACTTATCAGTCACCAGATTAGCAAACCACAGCTATTTAAATTCTTAGTCTTTTGAATTACGAATTTTGAATTCGTAATAGTCTTCTGAATTTTACGAATGGAGAGTCCCTCAAAATAAAAATAAAATCATTGAAAGGTGTAATTTATATTTTTTCATGTCAAGTAGGCAATAAAGGATTTCAATACTGGTTTAAATATACTGCAAATGTAATTTATTTAAGTGATCATTTGTTAATTTTTTTGGTAATTAGATAACAGAGATCTCCAAGCATTCTTTTTGACTGGCATTTAGATAGACACAAAGCACTCTCCTGCACTCAGGTTAACACAGCTGCTAAATGTCAGTTGGCTCCCAGCCAGATAAAAAAAAGGCACTGTGATGTATTAGTGCATAAACAATATACACTGACAACATACCTATTACTATTAACTTCAGCTCGAGCATTTGTATGAAATGGTCACCTTCACAACAACTTTGGGCCAGATCCTGCTCTTTCCAAAGTCAGTAGGAGTTAAAAATTATTGATCGCTACAATCCATCCCTTGTGTCTCAGAAGCTAATGGGATCAAAGTGACATACAATCAGCATACGTAATTTGAGGCTTTCTAACTTCTTAGATTCCCTTGTGACTTATTTTGGAGAGATTTCCCTTATTCCTGGACTGTCCCTCAGAATATAATAAAAAATAAATTCAGATTCTACCAAACTGCAAGCCTGCCTCTCCTCCTAAAGAGCAGTTTTCTCCAATCTCATTTAGAGCCTGACTTTGTAATCCTTCTACAACTCTTCCCCAGTGACCCAAACTATGCACATACTTTTCTCCCGTCAGTCTAAATCCATTCCCCTGCCAGAAATAAAAAGAAATCTAGGATATGGTAAACACGTGCAACGTAAGTCAGCATTTCTGACCATGTCTTTGTTAAAAAGGTTCACAGACCAAATGAAAACTCTCACACATTTGAACTATTTTAATTACTGCAACTTAGTATTCTCAACGAATGCAAACTTACGCACTTACTGATACTTTGCTTTAAACATTTCCATCAAACTGTGAAATTTTAGTTCAGAAAGTGTTTTCACACTACTTTATGTAAGCGTGAACTCTTTGAGTTAAGCAAATAAGCACAAATTTTGTGTTAGAAAATAGTAAAACACTAATGAAACAAAACAGTGTATTTTCCTGTGATAATATAGTTTAAATCAATAGGCTTATGTTCTAGTTTCATATCACACAGGTAAAAATCTATTTACTGCTGCTTTTACTGGCAGCTATATATTTCTTATTATATAATAAACTTGATCCTCCAAACTAATTTTTGAGCATCAGAAAACAACTGAGTGCTAAAGGGGAGGAAGGCACCCTAAAATATGCTACTACACTTCTCTCTCCCAAGAAAAAAGATCAATTCCTTGCACCTACGGAATATAATATTGCTTTTTAATGGGAGAGAAATATCAAAAGAGGCAGAGCTATTTCCAGTTCTTCAGAAAGAGAGGAACTTAAAAAGCTTTACTTCCAGTACCTTTTCAAAAAATCTTAGGCAAAAAAAAAACATTTTTTTTTTTCTTCTATCTGATACAGGAAAAGAATTTATGTTTTTATATCACAAATGGTTTTAACACTTGCAAAGTTGCCAACAAAATGAAAGCTAAAACCGGGCCCAGAGCAATGTAGTGTAGTTTGTAAGAATATGTCAAATTATCTTCAATAGACATTTTTAAATAAAATATGAAATCTTGAAGCAGACAGCAAAGAATTGTATTGAGGGTGAAATCTTTCATTTAGACATAAATTTAAAGAACTCACATCCATGAATCTTAAAAGACCCAGGAACATTGTTTTCTAATTGCCATGGGATGTATATGCCAGCAGTATGAATGACTTTCACGTGTTAGTTTTAACGAAAGTTCCTCTACATTTATTTCTTTAAACACACTTTCATTTGTCTGTCTGCAGATCTATAAATGAGCAGTAGTATTTGCACAGGCTTTTTCTTCATGCTGTAAATGTAATTCTACATTTCAAGGTTACTACGAGAGAGTAAGGCATTACTGTTGTTTCTTCAGTCTGATTGTCCCATTTAGGTGATGTACACACTCTGAGCAAATTAATTTCTTTGCATGTTGTTTATGTTTATTAACTGAGATTAGGAAAGGCAGTAAAATACTATACCTAAGCATTACGGAAGAAAAAAATACAAGAATCAATCTTTCCAATGCGTCACAGACAGCACTAATTTAAATCTAAAATATGTTCTTTGCTGTCCTTGGTCTATTCTGGTAGATAATAGCTTGTACCAAAAACAGGGCTACAGACAGATCTCCTCTTTTTGAAAACAAAAATCAGGAAAGATATTAAAAGACATATCAAACTTCCATTAAAAGAAGAAAAAAGAAGCCTGCAGTCTGTTAGATCTCTGCTTTTAAAGCCAGCAAGATTTTATTTCCGTTCTTAAAAATCATCAGAGCATTATTTCAGCAGAGCTTCTGCCAAGATTTATTCACTACACCCCATCATTAAGGCACTCATTTGGGGAAAAAACCCTACAATAACAAGGAATTCAGAAGGGCCTTGTAAAGAGAAATTCAAAATTGCTAAGTAATACAGTGCACTGTGACTCTGTAAATAAGGCAGCTGCATGCCTCATTCCTCAGGCAGACAATTGTGCATGAAAAGCATAGCCCAGTTATCAATTCCTAGACAAAAATATGATTTTTAAATAGACATGCTTGCATGTACCAGTGCTCCTTTGGTCTCCCCCAGTTTCTGAAAGTTCAGAATCTGACCCATTTCTACACCACTGGCGACTACTTATTATTTTTTAAGCACAGCAATACCGAATCTCCCAAATAGGAAGAAAGATAAGCAACAATATCGTGCAGGCTCCGAGTTAAATCTGGTTCAGACAGCGTAATAATGATGTCATTAAGGCTCCGAGCTGAATGGGAATCAGACAGTACTGTAGTACAGCTGCAGACATAAATCTGAAAGAACTTTTTTGGCTACATTCTCAGACTTACCTTGATAGATATTTAGGAGCTCCAGCAATGTGAGTTGGAAGAAATGTCCTCAAAGGGAGGTCTGCAGACTGAAGAACCTATCTAGGCCTTGTAGGCACTTTCTTCTGTGACACAGGAGGGAACATTTTGTTAAATGAATAAACTAAGAAATAATTTCAGAAGAAGTGCAAACCAGAAAACAAATAAACCTTAATACTACCACAAATAAATGAGACTAAAGCAATTGTGGGACTGCTCAAAGCCTTTTTGCCTTGCTGAATGAAAGCAATCCCTAAGACTGAATGGGTAATGAGATCCTGGCTCCTGAGATTTTAGCTTTCTTAATCATGTTCATAATTAATTCAAGAACATTGATAATTTCATTACATTCTTTTTGTCTTATCAATAAATGATGTGCCTGCACTTTTGGTCCTGTGTACAGGGAGAAAGGAGATGCTTTGGGTAATACTGCACCAGGAATCGTGTATGTATATATGTATATATGTATATACGTATATACGTATATATATTATCTCCACGACCCAAAATAGCATTGTGGTACTTATTATCCCTAACCAGGCCTCTATTATCAGAATATGATGACAAGCAGTTGCAAATAATTAATAAGCTTTTTATGCAGAAATGCAAAGCCCTTTAAAGAAAAATAGGCTGCAAACAGAATTCCTGTCTGAAATCAATTAATCTAGAATACTGTATATTTTCAGACAAATTTAAACATGGATTTTACACGAATTCACATTACAAATATAATTTTAAGTCATGTCTAGATTTGGTTTTAAAATACCATTTTAAAAAGTCCAACTTTAGCTCCTCTTTCTATTTGTAGAGATGTGCCCTTCTGTTGTCCTTCCAAACACATTCCCAGTATCAGCTTACATCTAACAACACACTGTACTCACCCACTCAGCTGAAACTATCTGAGCTTTTTGCATTTCCTTTTTTTTTTTTTTTTTAAATGAAGACTGAAAGCTTTCTCTTTATCTGTCAGTCAAAAGGGAAGCCTGCCTTCAGGACTTGCTGCTTGCTGTATGTAACCTTCAGCAAAGAAACAGATCTGGATTGCTCCCTTCTTTAATTTTTGTTTATTCAGAAGTATCATTGTTTTTACACAGCAGAGTCTGTAGAAGCTAAAATTTCTGATGAAAGCCAAATGCTGTATTTGCTCTCACTTGCACCTTTTTTCTCTTCAATATCAGTAAAACTGTTGATGGAGAAAGTGAGCCTACGTAAGAAGAGGCACTATAAATTGGCCCCAAATGGTGTAATAAACAATTGCAACAACATTCAGAACATAGGCAAAACTCAAAAAATGTCTACCACACTGTGGCAACCACTGTTCTTTTAGATGATTACCTCTTCAAAGTAATAAAATCAAGCACAGACTATGAACAAGCTAAATGCCAACTTAAAAGACAGATATTTTCTCCACCCAGTGTTCTCATTCTCCCCAGGTTCATGGGGATGCAGCTCTTCCAAAAAGGTTTACCTGGTCCAACCAATACCACAGGTGGCTTTTAGCCATCACTGAACACTGAGGCCAGTTCCATGCTAAACATCCCTTCACAGAGAAAGTACATTGGTGGGGGAGTGGATAAAGAGTTTCCATTCTGAACATACTTAATAGAACTACAGGAAGGAAAACAGTCTGAATGTAAAGTTTTGTGGCAAAAACTAAACATACTTGTTTATACTGCTAAGAAAGAGTCCAAGCACTAATTCTTGGCCCAGGGTCAGGAGGTTCTGACCAACTCCAGCCTACAGTGCTTATAGCTGGCACCTTCAAACAGAGGTGCCCGGGCAGAACTTACCCAAATAGCATGCTTAGGGAACATGCTAGCAATCCATGCTAGCATGGACAAGCAGGCTTCCACATTCAGCCTGGTCTCCGAGCCTTCACTTGTTTGCTGTGCCTCTGAATATAAGGATACCCAGACAAAACCCACGTCTAATAAGGAGGGTATCCCTAGCATTTAGGCAACTGAGGAGAACTGTCAAGCAGTTTTGTTTTGTTAGGTAATTTTCTCAAGGAGAAGGCAGCAGAAAGCAGCTATTACAGTATAAAAGTGAGTCTTTTCAAGCTGCCGTGCTGCACAAGGTTAAAGAGAAGCAAACTGAGGTAAATGCAACACAAATAATTCATCCTGGTCGATGTGTTTAATTGAAAAGGGCCTGAGCCACCCTTTGCAGCATCACACCTAGATTGCCAGCGCTGTCCCTTGGGGCTGTAAAAACAAATCCAAATTGACTTAGGCAGCCCAAGGATTCCTATTCCCAGTGGAGATGAGGGTCAGTGCAAGCCTTGAAGAGACATTTATACTGCTGCTCCTGTGCCTCAAATACCACAGCCTTAATCTAGGACTCAGCCTGTACTCAGATGATCCAGACTGCCTCCTGGAGGAGTGCATCTCCCACAGGCTGCACTCTACAGTCAGGCATTTTACAAAAATGCCTGAAATTAGGTGGGTACAGACAAAATACCGTTCTTTAATGTATTGGAATGAAGATTATGATGCATCCAATTAAGTAGAAAACATTCCCCTCTAAACCCTTACACTTTTTAGTGGACAGGCTTCTGGAAAGAGAAGATCAGATCCTGGCTTTTGATTACTGTGTTCTTGCTGTAGGTCAGTGAAGAGCCTTCATGATTATGATTCAAAATCTTATTGTTCAGACAAGAAACCATAATGCCTCTGAAATTTAGGACATTTCTTTAAAGTAATCCACAACTAGAAATCATCTAGAAATCTCTGTGAACTTGATGAGAACTTTTGGTAGAGTAATGAAGAAGCTTATGTTCTTGAAATCTGTGACTTTTTTATTTAGCAATTTAGATATAGCTTTAGATTATCCTTGCTTTCTTCCGAACCTTTAAAGTGATAGTAGTACTTTGTGAATTTGGAAATGTCTTATCAGAACATAAACCTTAAGAGTCTAAAAGATCAAAAAATCCATGAGGAGAATTAGCAGCACAGTTACTTTATCAACATCAATGTATCAACATTTTTTTCAATGATAAATTATATATAAATTCAGACAATCATTGCAATTAAGTTTATAGAATTGTATTTCAAAATTAAACATATTCATGTAAGTGTGAGTAAAATCACATAGGTTTTGTCGGTCTAACTAATGAGAAAAGAAGAAAGTCCAAATGGCAGCACAGAACCACTTAGCAAGACAATCTGTTGCCTGTGACAGTGATGTATGAGACATGGGTGATATATATACTGGGTGGCTTTATCAGTAAATCATTGAGTTATTTACTTCCCTGAGGAACTGGACCTGTCCCTGGAAAAGACTACACTGCGAGATGCATCAGTGGGGAATTAATATTGGCAAAGCAGTCAATTTCGATTTGGTCACACCCAGGTTTCATAAAATACAAATAGTACTATAAAATAAATTATATATATAAATAATACATCACAGATAAACTTCTTTTTCTAAATACTAGTGTTTTCAGAACAGTAGAATCTAGATCTTCCTGCTGCTTAAAAACTTAACCTAAAAAGAAAAGTCTCCATAAAATGGTTTAGTTTAAAATAAAGTACTTAGCCAGTATAGCCCCTAGGGATGTACAGGCTAAATTCTTTCTTTAAATACGTTGAATTTTAATACTTTTAAACCATTTAAAAATACTTCTTAACTATCTTTTAACACATGAAATGTAAAGTATGAACCTCTGTAACTGAAAAGATATTATTCTACTTCTGCTTTCTATTCATTGCACACTAAGGGTAGAAGAAAATCTCCGTAGTCTGCAAGGAATAACTGCAAACCCACTGCAATTTTGAGCTTCTGCTACTGGCCTTTGCTATATGGCCATTCATAAGGATCCCCCAGAAGAGCAGTGAATGGGATGCACCCACAACCCCTCAATAGACAGAGCAGCAGTCATAGAATCATTTGAATTAGAAGGGAACATCTAGTCCAACTCTCCTGCAATGAACAGGGACATCTACAGCGTCATCAGATTGCTCAGAGCCCCATCAAGCCTGACTTTGAATGTTTCCAGGGATGGAGCATCCACGACCTCTCTGGACAACCTGTTCCAGTGCTTCTCCACCTTTATGGTAAAAAAACATTTTCTTTATATCCAATCTAAACCTCTCCTCTTTTAGTTCAAAATTCTTATTTCCCCTTGTCCTATCACCACAGGCCCTGCTGAAGAGTCTGTCCCTTTTTTTCTTACAGCCCCTCTTTTCTGGACAGGCCCAGTTCTCTCAGCCTGCCCTTGTAAGGACACAGTTCCATCCCTTGGATCATTTTGTGGCCCTCCCCTAGATGTGTTCCAGCAGGTCTATGTCTCTCTCATACTGAGGACTCCACATCTGGACACAGCACTCCAGGTGAGATCTCACCAGGATAAGAGTAGAGGGACAAGATCACCTCCCTCAACCTGGCCACACTTCTTTTGATGCAGTCCAGGATATAGTTGGCTTTCTGGGCTGTAAGGGCACATTGCTAACTCATGTCCAACTTGCCATCCATCAGTAACCCTAAGTCCTTTCCAGCTGGGCTGTGCTCAGTCCTTTTGTCTCCAAGCTTTTATTGATAGTGGGGGTTGCCATGATCCAGGTGCTGTTGCACTTACTGAACATCATAATGTCCTCCTGGGTCCACTGCTTGAGCCTGTCTAGGTCCCTCTGAGGGGCATCCCATCCCTCAGTAATGCTAGCCATACCACACAACTTGCTGTAGTCTGCAAACTTGCTGAGTGTGCGCTCAATCCCACTGTCGATGTCATTGATGAGATATTAAAGAGCTTCAGTCCCTGTATGGACTCCTAAGGGACCCCATTTGCCACTGATCTCTATCCAGACACTGAGTTGCTGACAACCACTCTCTGGGTATGATCATGCAGCCAGTTTCTCAGTCATCCCACCAAATCCGTATCTTTCCAATTTGGAGAGAAGGATTTTATAGGGGACCATGCCAAAGGTCCTACTTGAAGGCCAAATAGGTGACATCAGTGGCTCTTTTCTTGTCCATTGATGCAGTGACACCATCATAAAAGGCCACTAAGTTGGTCAAAGAAGATATGCCCTTGGTGAAGCCATGCTGGTTCTCCCATATCACCTCCCTTACATGTGTCTTAGCACAGCTTCTAGGAGGATGTGCTCCATGATTTTTCCTGGCACAGAGGTGAGACTGACAGGTTGGTAGTTTGCAGGGTCATCTCTTTTATCCTTCTTAAAAATCAGTGCAATGTTGTTTTTTTTCCAATCATCAGAAACTACACCTGACCACTATGACTTTTCAAATACCATTGAGAGTGGCTTGGCAACTACATCAGCTAATTCCCTCAGGACTCCAGGATGTATCTCATTGGGACACATGGACTTATAAATATTCAGGTTCTTCAGGTGTTCACAAGCCTGATATTCACAGTGGGAGATCACATTTTTCTTCTAGCCCCCACCTTCTACCCATCCACTCAAAGGGTGCGTGAAGAGCAGCTGCCACTGAAGACTGAGACAATATAGCCTGTTGTGCCTTACCCTGTTTTGAGCTGTTGAGCTTACTTGGCATGAAGACTGTGTGCACTCTGCACCTGGGCTTCAGCACCATGTTCTCAGATTCACTATCAGAATGTGCAGCAAACCTGGTTTGAGAGGGAGCTCACTGGACTATCCTAGCAATCAGCAAGTCCCTTAGATCCTTATCTTACCATAATTTTTTAATGATGTTTCTGATTCTTTCTGAGTAGTGAAATCTGTGTAGATCTACCTGTTAAAACTTCAAAATAAAAAATATTTGTATTTATTATTGATACAAAACCTTTAAGTATTGCTACTTATTGCGTTAAAAATCAGCGAGAAATCTCAAATGCTGTAAGCAGTTGGAGTACAGAAAACAGCTTATTAGTAAAGAGTATTACAGGCAGTGTTTCTATTAATATCGTTTTTCAGAAAAGCTTTGCACAAATAATAATATCAGACACTAATTTTCAGTGTAATAAAAGCATGACAACTTTATCATCGCTAACACAAAAAACACGACAATTGCTATGCATTGCACATTATGGCTAATGCAAATAAAATCTTTCTTCCTCTTTAATTCCCTGAAGTATAGCCATTCAACGGAATTATATCTCATTTCCAGTCTGTATAGTGAACTAGCTTTACACTGATTTGGGGGGCTGATATTCATATATGAATATTTTGTTGTTGTTATTAAGAAAGGACTTTGGAGAACTACAGCCTAAAGTTTGCACATTCCTAATGCTATACATAAAAATTCTCAAATCAGAAGCAAAATACAGTGAACAGGATACTTATCTAAATCATACAACCAGATATAAAAGCATGGTTTATTCTCTGAGACATCAGTGAGAATTAGGGCAGTGGGAAGGGAAAGAGTAGGACTCAGGTCCAGTGAAGGACTTTTGGGGGATGAATGTATGATTTTTCATAGGAGCAATAAGCACGAAGGACACCTGCAAACAGGAAAAGAGACAGTAAACAACTTGCATCTTCAAAATGAGAACTACAAGGATTCACCCATATCTTGTTATTTCTAAAAGATTGAGTGGAAAGACATGGAAGATATCTTTGTGTAAAATGCTGTTATGAGCAAATAACACCATAGTAAAGAGAACTAGTAAAGAGAACTAGTGCAAATCTGAGCAGTTGTGGGCAAATTTTTAGTTATGTGAAGCACTGTTCCCCATCAGATTCTATAATATTCATGGCAATAGTATTTTTGGCCATCCCTGGCATGCAAGAACATGCTATCTGTAGATACTCTAATTAATGTATTTCTTCTCTGCTCCTGTTCTAATTCTGGGACTGTGGCTTATTTCTGCGTAATGTAATGACTATTCCTATGGCAGACAAATAGAACAGCATAGAATTGGGATGACCTTAATTTTGTTGCTAGAACTGAAGTTCTGATGTGACAGTAAACTATATGCCCAGTTAAATATATGTTCATATATATTCATTCATACTTAAACTTTGTATTCATACAGGCCCAGGATTGAGCAGGTCTGAGGCGGTTCATGTCCCCTAACAGTTCTGTCATGAGGGGAGAGAAGTCTTTAGCATGGCTTTTGCAACAAAGTAGTGTCCTTGTAAAGGCTACAGAGATATGGACTCCAACAGCAGTGGCCAATTGATTGCTGGCCAGGCTCGGAGCAGTGATCAGCAGTGGAGTGTCCAAGAGACGTATGTTACAAGCAGCCTCCCTCAAGGGGTCATGGAAGGCCCTTTAACATCCTGATTAGTAACTCAAATGATGAGGTAGAAGACAACTTCAGCAACTTCATGGAAGACCTCAAAACATGAGGCACATTAAATATGCTGGAGGGCAGCCATTTAGAGAGATATCAACACACTAGAGAAAGGGTCTGAGAGAAACTCACAGGTTCAGCAAATTAAAAAAATGCGAAGTCCTGTACCTGTGACAGAATAACTCCGTGAGTGTGTACAGAGGACTGACAATCTAGAAAACTGCTTTGGAAAAAATAACCCAGCCATTCTGATAGAAAATTAACTGAGCTTTAGTCAGCACCATGCTGATGTGGAGATGAAAACTAACTACAAGCATACCAGCTGTATTGGTAAAAGCATAGCCATCAAGACTAGGAAAGTGATTATTCTCTGCTATCAGATACAACTCTGCATTTGGAGGAATGTGCAGTTCTGGGCTTCCCAGAGCAAGAAAGATATTGACATACTGAATCAAGCTCATGAGGGGCCATCAGGATAATTAAAGCCTTGGAGTTCACAACATCGTGAGCAGGCTGAGTTTGCTCAGGTTTGATAAAGATGAAGGTAAAACCTTATTGCTGTCCTCAACTGTTTTTGTAATAGGAGGGCATAGGAAAGATAGATGGACCAGTACCTTCTAGGAGGTACACAGCAAAAGAAGATGAGTTAGAAGAAGGGAAATTTTGGATGGATATAATGACAATACTCCCACAATGATAGTGGTGAAATTGGGAACAGAGTGCTGGAGAGGCTATGGGATATCCAGCTGCAGAAATTATCAGAACTGGTTGGACACCATTCCCTCAGGTCTACTCTAACTGAACAACTTTAAGTGGGGAATTAGACTACAGCATCCCTTCCACCACGGATAACGCTACTGTTCTGTGAGCAGAACAGAATTAAAGAATACAATTATGTGTTACAGACATAAGAGCACAGGTCAGTAAGAAAGCAATCAAACCACGAACTATGCAGTCATGTGTTTCACTGACATTATTTTCATTAATCACTTTGAACTTCATTTAGAAAGTAAATGTAAATTGCATTAAAGCTTTAAAACAACTAGTAAATTTCTTCTCTGCCTAAATCAACTGTCTTCATGAATGTTAAATCAGTTGTAACAACATAGGATATTAAAGTCATATATAGTAGTTTTGTTCTTGCTTTGACCTACTTGCATAACTTTCACTTGAATTTAAAGTCAATCAGTAATTTCCAAGTCACAGCAAACATAGTCAAAAGGCTTCTAGAAGTGAAAATATGTTGAAGATGCTTTTTACCTAACAATTAATTTGTAAAGGGTTAAATACAATGAACAGTGACCTAATCCCAGAAGTGTGTATCCTCCTCTTCACTGCTCACTACTCCTACAAATTCAACTCTTCTTAACATAATTCCATTTAACACTAATAGCAGTAGGAACATCGTGCACTTATTCTACTTCTTCATACAAAACACAGTGGAAGTTCAGTCATACCCATCATATACAGACATGTCACATGGTTTAACGTAACAGTGATGCATGTAAACCACATACACGTGAGTCAGGGGGATATAACAGATGATAATCTGTTTCTGGGCAGCCTGGTCTGGTGGCTGGCAATCCTGCCCATAGCAGGAGGGTTAAAACTAGATGATCTTTAAGGTCTTTTTCAACCCAGGTCATTCGATGATTCTATGATTTTTTTTTTTAAATGCACAGGCAATATGAAAGCTTGCAATAATGCATGTTATTGCAACTGTTTCAAGGAGCAGATGGATACATACCTGCCTTGAGAGTGACACAAAAGACAGAATGTGAGAACACTATCTCAACACAAAGAAAAAGTTCAGAACTGAAGAGAATAAAAATATAAGAAATATGAGATTACCAGAAGGGTAATTAGAAACACGAGATAGATAAATGTATTCATGGAAATAGCAAAAACCAGAAGAGATTTGCAATACATAGGACTTGATACATTTGCATAATCTCAGAAAATACAAAGAATTTGCTTTAAAAAATAAATAAATAAATAAATTCTGATGTATCTAAAATAGTAGTCTTCAGTTAAATACTTGAGAAACTGGAAGCTGCATTTAGAGTAATTTGCATTTTAAAAGAAAAGAAATACAAAAGGTTGTAGGAAAGAGAACAAATTCCAAATGCAGTTTCTTAACTTTGTTCAAAATAATAAAGTGAGCTGCTTTTGATTGAATTTGAATTGACAGAAAAAAAATTCTCATTTGCTGGTATTTGATGATTCATTGAGTGACTTGTGGTTTGTTACTAGGTTTCTCAATTGACTCTGCCACAAAATAATGGACAAGTGACACACGCTATGAAATATGCATTTCACTAAGAAACTGTTTTTGACATCTTGAAAATCCTCGGCAGTATTTATGCTTGAAATTAAACCAAACATTGAGCACTGAAGTTATTATGTAGATGAAATCCAATTTTGCTAACCGTTAACACTGTAGAATATGCAGTAATCCATGTACTTTATGTGCTGATACATCTGAAAACACAGTAAATGCATAATTATGCCATCAGTGATATCTGTTTCTGGTGTCTATTACTCAGATATTGTGCTATCTACAGCTTTATACCTGAAAGTACCACCAAGGAAGCAATCTGTTTTCCTCATAAGGTATTGAATATGTTTAAACAGAAAAATCTTTGGCATTAAACAGCTGCATTTGTATTTTCAAGGCACAGATTTTCATTTTTGCCTGACTTTGAGGAAACACTGTACTAAGTATTTGGACAACTGGGAGTTTGTTCAATCCCCACACATTTAGGGGATGGGAATGTGGATCTCCATAGGTGTGATAGCAAAATTCTCTCAAATCTCTTCCCACATTAACTGGAGAGGCACTGTATTGATAATTTCCCTTCCAGAATAGAGATAAATATAATTCTTTTAGGTAAGAAATCAGACCATTTTGCTGAGCAATCAATTGGTTCCAGGACTTAGAGGCAGAGTTCAGATATAATAGACAAAGACAGAAACAGGGACTGGCAGGGAGATGGAGATAGAGGGAAGAAGGGGAAGAACCAAGGGAAATGGGAGCAAAGGAGGAGGAGAGAGGGAGTTGGTGAAAGGAACTCGCCAATATGTCATTCCAGATGAAGCTACATGCACAACAGCAGGGTTTGGGTCTTTGTTTTTCTTCCAGTGCTGTTGGAGTAAAAAATGTATCGATTCATTGCCAAATCAGTAAAAAAAAAGTCTTTGGAAATTCTGAATAATTTTTTAAAAACTCCAGCATGTAAACATCTTTTTTAATAAAAGCAAGCATATTTAAAGCTTAGTCTGGAAAGGGATTTTGAATTATTAACAAAATGGAAGAGTTGGCCTGGAGCCCACCTGGAACCCAGTACCTCGAATGTCACCACAGCAGCTTCTGAGCTTCTGAGACCTAGATCATCTGAGAATATACCCGAGATCTCTGAGGGACTCCTAGGGACCTATCAAGAAGCTTCAGGGTGCTGGTACTGCACCCAGGAGGATAGATCTAGGACATCGTGGAGAAATCATCAAGGCTTATCTGGCTCTCTGACAATTATGGGCCAAGAACATGGGAGTCCAGCTGGATTTTCTACTTCTTGTTTGTGAGGGTGAAGTATATGAGGAGAAATGGATGGACTCAGTGGATTAACAACTTTTTGCATAATTGCTATTGATGGGACATTCTGCTCCTATGAACACAAAACCCTCTCTAAGGTTTAAGGAACCCAATACGGGGATTTCTAGTAAGGGAGGAGATCTGCCTTGACCAGCATGGCAAAAACATCTTTTACGGTCCACCAGTCAACCTGGCAAAGAGAGCTTTAAACTAGGAACAACACAGATGTAAGCTAACAACAAATAATCAAGTGAGGAAGTGGTAGACAGGGATGGCAAGCAAATATGGGGTGTTGTAGATTGAAGTGAGCTCAAGATCATCAAAACAGGGCTAAAGCTTCACCACTTCAAGCACAGGTACAAAAATAATACAGGAAGGTGTCGTGGGAAAGCTCTCATGTTTTGTCTTTTCTGGGAAATCAATGCAACTTGAGTGTCTGAAGTATGTGCATACTAGTGCACCTAGCATAGGGATTTTCCCCTATTTTCCCCATTTTCCCCCTCTCTGGTGGGACCTTATAGCGGCCTTGTAGTACCTGAAGGGGGCCTATAGGAAAGCTGGGGAGGGACTTTTTATAAGGACGGGAAACAACAGGACAAAGGCGTCTATTTAGACTAGATATTAGGAAGAAATTCTTTACTGTAAGGACAAATGAGACACTGGAGCAGGTTGCTCAGTGAGGCTGTGACGCCCTCTCCCTAGAGGCATTCAAGGCCAGGCTGGATGGGACTTGGAGCAACCTGGTCTAGAGGGAGGTGTCCCTGCCTATAGCAGGGGGTTTGAAACAATGATCTTAAAGGTCCCTTCCAACCCAAACCATTCTATGATTCTACGATATTAACTGCAAAAGACTGTGTACATACAACCTTTGTTACCTAAAAGCACAGTTCTTTTTGGTTCCTGCTTTTTCCTCCAGTCTGCTCAGGGAGCACAGAATGATGATGCTCCTACACTCAGTGCCCAGCAAAGTCCCTGAAGGGATGCAGGTTGTCCAGAACAACCTACTTTAGGCATCATAAAGCAGCTAATCTGATGAGATTTTGATCACCTAGAATTAACAGCTTGTGTTCATTTTTCAGGCAAGAAATAGCTGTAGATCCTTGGTGTAGTTTTCAGAGAACACAAGTTACAGAGAGAATATCATACAACACAGCCACCAAATTAACTTTTTCTGAGGGGGGCTTCTGAAAGTTAGTAATGATGTATCATGCTAAATTCCACTCTACTGTGCCTACAAGAGCCAACAATTAATGGTGTTGTTACCCTTTTCAAGGCAGAGCAAAGATAACATAACAGGAATCTTTTTACAAAAGCCAGAAAATGGTGTGCCTATTACAATTAGTTCTAGAAATTTATGTCTGGATGAAACAACAAATGAAATAGTTCTTTCCTTTCTTTTGCTACTTACTGTCATTGCTTCTAAATTTCATTCTGCTTTGTTCTCTACTCTGAAACAAAAACAAATCTGTTCCACAAGGAACACCACTGTAATTTACTCCCATGATGGAATTAACAAATTTTTTTCAAGGAACAAACTTCTTCCTAGTAAAACTGCTACTAAAATAAAAATATAAACAATTATTGCAAATATGTAGTCACAGTAAACATTAAATTTGTCTCTTAAACAGGTTTATTACTTCACCACGTGCTTGAATAAAGATTTGTCTTCTATAGCTTTGGCACAAGATCAGATTTATATAGTTTATGGAGATAATTATTTTTCTACATCAGCTGCATAGACTGAAGTTGTTTAGGAGGTGTATTTTGTCAAATGTTACTCTGACAAAAATAATCTGTTCAAGTATATTTAGATCTTTTAATAAACATATAGGGTTCAGTATTGTTTATAGCTTATTCACAAAAGCTGCCAATATATCAAGCCATTCTACTGTAAATCACTGGAAAAAAACGCAGGAGTTAAGCCTCACCTACTGTCATACTGTTGCTCTCTCACCTTATGGAAAATTTATTAATATTAGTATTATCATCATAGTCAATACACTGAGGCACATCGCAGCTTCAAACTTTTAAGAGATGCCACTGCCCAGAGGTGTTAAAATAGTTAGGAACTTTTCAAGTGTGGCCAACTCACACAGGAAGCTACCAGTTCTAAGATTGATATAAAGTTTCAGACTCCTTTCCAAAGCTATACTTATAATATTTTCTTTATAATATATTAATAAATTAGCATTACCCAGCAAAGTTCAGCGCCCTTGAAACTCACAATTTTCACAACGGTATGGTCATCCTTCTATTGTAATTCTTGTTGTTAAAAATAATTTCATCTATGTGGTACTACAGCATGGAGGTGAAAACAGAAATGTGTGTTTAGTTCTGTGTGGCAACAAGGATAGGATAGGTATTTAGTGGTATTATATACACATCATTATATTCCAGGTTGACAATATCCTGGATTAGAAGGGACACACAAGGATCATCAAGTACAACTTCCTGCTCCACAAAGAACCACCCAAAAATCAAATCCTACGTTTGAGAGCATTGTCCAAATGCTTCTCAAACTCCTGCAGGCTTAGTGCTGGGGCCACTACCTGGGGAGCCTGCTCCAATCTACGCTCTGACCAATCGGCTATTAACACGCACATTTCTTCTTTGAAGTTTAAAGTCTCACTTCTCTCATAGTTTATTAGCTTCAATTCTACTTATATTGTATTAGAGTGCGTTATCTTGCATTCCGATACTATATTTAGTAAATAAGTTTGTTTCTCCTATAATACAATATAACTGATCGGCTTGATCACCGAGGTTCGCTGCTTCAGCTGTTGCAGCCAGAACCGCAGCGACTGACCGCGAGGTGCAGGGGGTTTCGGTCGGTTCCTCATCCAGGGATCCCCGAGATAACACAGCGGCCGGGCAGCTCCCGGCCGGGCAGTTCTCGCGAGAGCGGCTGACGCGGCAGGGGCAACGGTTCTGCCTCCACCCCCTCGCCTAGAAAAGCCCTCCGGAAGGGCAGCGGACGGAGGGGAGTTGGGGTGTGGGAATCTCTGGGCTGTTTTAACGAGGAGGAACTGTAAGCTACCCATACACGGGGCCACACAGCAAGGACGGTTGTTATCACCGTGAAGTGAGCGATAAGCGCGCGGGCTCCTGTTAACGACTCAGCAACGGGGCGAGGGCCGAGCCGGCACTACCGGCAGCTACCCACTACCGGGTGGGGCTGATCAGTCACACCCCATTAAGGCTATCTAGTGCTGTTAGTGTGCCTGATGGTTTGCAATGGCTGCATTCCGGCGGGTGGCTACCGCCAAAAACATTGTGGAGACCCAGATGGAAGGCCCATGCTCACGCAGAAGGAAGACTGCAGCCAGAAAGAATGTGGAGACCCAGACTGAGGTCCTGTGCATGCTTAAAAGGAGAGCTGATGCTAACAAAGGTGTGGAGACACAGTGAGGCCCCAACACAAGATGCTAGTATGCAGGTCACTGGCTATCACCAGTGCCATAGCTTGGCCTTTGCAGTGCTGGGCAATGGAGGCAGCACTTGTATAAAATGTGACCACCTCAGTGACTTACTCAGCCTTGTCAATCTGAAGGAGGTGGAGAGGCTGAGGGCCATAAAGGAGTTTGAGAGGGAGATTGATTGGTGGTGCCAGTCCCTATTGGTCCCAAGATCTTGGCACTCAGCTGAGGCTCCACATGGAGCACATCACCCCCTGCTGCCTTGCAAACAGGTGGGAGAGGGGAAACGGCAGGCAGGCGTGCTGCAGTGAGTCCCCTGTCCTCTCCTCCCCCTTGGAACAATTTGAGAAAGGAGGAGGAGGAGTGGAAACGGATACCAGCTCGGAAAGTGGGCATCCCCCATCCCGACCATTCTGGATTCCCCAGGTGCCTCTGCACAATAGGTTTGAGGCCCTGGAACTTGAGGGAGAGATGAATGGGGGCATGGAGGGAGGCCTGCCCGCGAGGTTGCCTCAGGTGAAGCAGTCGACCCCACGCCTCAAGACTGCCTCCACCCGAAGGACAGAAGGATGGTTGTCATTCGCAACTCCCTGCTGAGAGGAACGGAAGGCCCTATATGTTGGCCTGACCCTACCTGTAGGGAGGTTTGCTCCTCCCTGGGGAACGAGTCAGGGACACTTCTAGGAAACTTCCTGGACTGATTCGCCCTTCTGATTATTACCGCTTATTGATAGTTCAGGCTGGCAGTGATGAAGATGCTGAGAAAAGTCTTAGGGCTATTAAGAAAAAATTCAGGGGACTGGGGCGGGTAGTTGGTGGAGCGGGTGTGCAGGTGGTGTTTTCTTCCATACCTTCAGTGGCAGGGCAGGATACTGAGAGGATCCAAAAAATCCACCTCATAAGTAAGTGGCTTAGAAGTTGGTGCAAACACATGAATTTGGTTGTTTTTTTTTTTAATATGGGGCAATTTACTCAGCACCTGGCATGATGGCTGCAAATGGAAGTAGACTGTCTCCAAGGGATAGGAGGATCTTAGCTGAGGAACTGGTGGGACTCATTGAAAGGTCTTTAAACTAGGAATGAAGGGGGAAGGGGGCAAAATCAGGGCCGCTGGGGTTCAGTGGGTCATTCAAGGGCTCGTACCGAACTTGATGGGTGAAGATGGTAGAGTACAAAGGGATGGACTGGGGCAGGAGAGTGTTGGGGATGCAGCTGTTCTAGGGGAACCTAGATCCTCTATAAAGGCGGTCAAATGGAAAGCCCAGCTGAAGTACCTTTATACCAATGCACACAGCCTGGGAAATAAGCAGGATGAATTGGAAACTGTGATGCGCTTGTAAAGTTATGACCTTGTTGCTGTCACGGGAAAAATGGTGGGATGACCCCCTGTCTCGCTCCAATTTACAGGGGGGAGATGAGGTTCTTTTAATATCTGTATACCCAGTGTGAGATTAAGAAACAACAATTCACAGTTTATTACAAATTCTAATCAGGGAGATGGGGAAGGGAAGGAGGGCAATAGAAAAGATAGGAAAGATGCAAGAATTGTGTAAAGCGGGGATACTCACCACAGGGATCCAGCAGCGGTCCCATTGCGTGACGTTTCGAAGGTCCGAGGCAGAAGCAGCAAGGGGGAGGAGCAGCAGCGTGGCCAGTCTTGGGCAGCAAGCAGGTAGCAGGAGGCAGCCGCAGAGCCAATCCAGGAGGAAGCAACGGCGCTCAGGTAGCAGGCCAAGGAGAGTTTGTTAGCATGCAGGAATTCCGTAGTGAGGAATCTGATGTCAGACACCTATCCTCATGGTTTTCAATTCCTCTTTTATCCTACTTTTTCTCTTGCCTACGTGACATCCCTGGGCGCTTGAGCAAGTCATGTGAGTGCACCCTGAGATGGCCATCATCCTGAGATAAGTCACACACAGAAGACCGCTTCACAGCTATTAAGCTGCAGCTCATCTCTCCTTGCCCCGTCCATCTGTGTCCTTCAGGCAAAGGATTTCACAACCTTTGCCCAGGACTTGTCCATCAGAGTTCTCCAGAGGAAGGGTTTCTCAACCCCTGCCCAGGACTTGCCAAGACTTGTCCATCTTTGTCCCCAGCAAGCTTTGAGACAATGATGTAACAGAATAATATCTTATGCTCCCATAACTGGAATACCACCATTGAGGGATATCGGCTCTTTAGAAGAGATAGGCTAGGAAGGAAGGGTGGAGGAGTTGCCCTCTATGTCCAAGAATGGATAGACTGTGAGGAGCTCCCTCTGAGAAACAGTCAGGAACAGGTTGAGAGCCTGTGGGTTAGAAGCTGGTGATAGGCGTACACTACAGGTCACCTGATCAAGGGGAGACTGTTGATGGGGCTTTCTTGCTTCAGATGCGGGAGGATTCATGCTCATGGGCTCTTGTCCTGATGGGGGACTTCAACCATCCAGATATCTGTTGGAAAGACCACATGGCGAGCTGCAAGAGGTCCAGGAGACTCCTGGAATCCATTCATGATAACTTTCTGGTCCAGGTATTGGACAGACCAACCAGAGGTGAAGCGTTGCTGGACCTGCTGCTCACCAATGCGGTGGAGATCATTAAAGGCATTAAGATTGGAGGCAGCCTGGGCTGCCGTGACCACGCCTGTCATGGTTTTATGATTATTGGTTATCAGTATACCACATCATAACATCCTGTAGTGCACTGGGAGTTTAACTGTTAATGCTCAAGTTCCAGGTATCTGTCCAGAAGAGAAGAAGAACTACATTCCCCTGGGAGCTTTGCAGTCAGAGAGGAGATATAACTCCTGGCAAGGTCACCTGATGCACTCTTCTTCTTTGGCTCTTCTTCATCTCCCTGCTGCTCAACTGGACTGCACATCTCACCTCAGTGTTGTGGTGAGGCCTATCCATCTTTTGTACACTCTCATTATGTCTGATTTATTAGCTTGAATTCTAATTATATTGTATTATGGTGTGTTATCTTGCATTTCGATACTATGTTTAGTAAATTAGTTTGTTTCTCCTCAGATTGTTGCTGCTGTTTTTAATTATTTTGGGTCCCCTGTTTCCCTTTTCCAGAGGCGTGGATTTTGTGAAATCGTTCTGTCTCGCTAGTTCCGGAAGTGGGCCGAACCAGCCCATAAAACGTTGACACATGCCCTGGTTGAGTTTGTAATCTCGAGAGATGTGGGACTGGCAAAGATGGGCGTCAGGACCCTGAACTTTGGAAGAGTGCACTTCAAGCTGTTCAATGGAATGTTGGCCGAGATCCCCTGGGATGCTGTCTTTAAATTCAAAGATGTTGAGGAGAGCTGGCTACTCTTCCAGGATGCCTTCCTGAGAGCACAAGAGCTCTCCATCCCTCTGAATAAGAAAGCGGGCAGAAGAGGTAGGAAGCTGGCGTGGCTCGATAAGGACCTGCTGAGCATGCTGAGGGCGAAGAAAGGTGCGTACAAGCTCTGAAAACAAGGGCGTTTCACCTGGGAAGAATACAGGGATATTGTCCGGACTTGCAGACGTGGGAACAGGAAAGCCAAGGTGCAGGTGGAACAGAACTTGGTGAGGGATGTGAAAAACAGTAGGAAGACATTCTACAGGTACATTGGCCAGAAGAGACAGGCCAAAGTGAGTGTACCTCCTTTGGTAAACGTAAAAGGAGAACTGGCTTCAACGGATGAAGAGAAGGCTGAAGTACTGAATGAGTTCTTTGCCTCAGTCTTCACTGGTGGCCAGGATTCCGGTACTTCTCACGTCCCCGAGCCCTGCATCCCTAAACCTCTAGGTGGGGACTAGGGCAGTAAATTCTCCCCACTTTAAGGGCAGAGCAAGACCGAGACCGCCTCATGAGACTGAATGTGTATGAGTCTATGGGGCCGGATGGCGTGCATCCCAGGGTTCTGAAGGAGCTGGCTGAGGTGGCTGCCAAACTGCTCTCCATCATATTTGAAAAGTTGTGGCTGTCAGGTGAGGTCCTGGATGACTGGAGGAAGGGTCACATCACTCCCATTTACAAGAAAGGGAGCAAGGAGGATGTGGAGAACTACAGGCCGGTGAGTCTCACCTCTGTACCTGGGAAGGTCATGGAACAGATCCTCCTGGATGACATGCTTGATCACATGAGGAACGAGTGTGTGATCCGAGACAGCCAGCGTGGCTTCACCAGGGGAAGGTCATACTTGACAAATCTGGTGGCCTTCTACGATGGGGTGACGGCATTGGTGGACAAGGGAAAGGCTATCGATGTCATTTACCTGGACTTGAGCAAGGCCTTTGACATGGCCCCCCACCACATCCTTATCTCCAAATTGGAGGCATGTGGAGTTGATGGCTGGACCACTCAATGGATAAGAAACTGGTTGAAAGGCCGCAGACGGGATGGTCATCAATGGCTGTATGTCCAGGTGGAGGCCGAAAATGAGCAGCGTCCCTGAGGGGTCTGTCTTGGGACCAGTGCTCTTCAACATCTTTATCAGTGACATCGATGACGGACTCGAGGGCACCCTCAGCAAGTTCGCTGATGACACCAAGCTGAGCGGTGCAGTTGACACGGTGGAAGGAAGGAATGCCATTCAGAGGGACCTCAACAGGCTGGAATGGTGGGTCCAGGTGAACCTGATGAGGTTCAACCCAGCAAAGTGCAAGGTTTTGCACTTGTGCTGGAGGAATCCCAGTCATCCCTATAGACTGGAAGGAGCGGTCCTTGAGAGCAGCCCTGCAGAGAAGGACATGGGGATCTTGATAGAGGAAAAACTTAACATGAGCCGGCAGTGTGCCCTTGTGGCTTGGAAGGCAAATAGTATCCTATCCTAGATTCTGGTTGCAACTGCTGAAGCAGCGAACCTCGGCGATCAAGACGACCAATTATATTGTATGATAGTGTGTTATCTTGCATACCGATACTATATTTAGTAAATTTGTTTCTCCTCCAGTCGTTACCGCTGTTTTTAATTATTTTTGCGGTCCCCTGTTTCCCTTTTCTGGAGGTATGGATTTGTGAAATCTCTTCACCCCGCTAGTTACAGAACCTGGGTGAACCAGCCCATAAACTGTTGACAATAATAAACGTTTCCCAGTTGTCTTCAGTCTGTACACTGCAGTCCCAGACCTGCTTTAGACTTCACCAGCAAAACCAGAAGCAACAGATCCATGAGCAGTTTTAGCATTGCTCAGTGAAGAACTTTTTCCTGACACCCAACATGATCCTCCCTGATGCATTTCTATATCATTCCCTGAGATCCTGTCGCTGTTACCAGAGCAGAGAAATGAAATAGAACTAGTGTATTGAGAAAAAAAAAAAAGCTATTTATAAAGGCAGAAGAGGAAAATGGGCTGACTGATGCCCAGTTAATAATACAACTGCCTACCAACCCCCAAGAAGCAGCTGGCTCTGGCCAACTTTCCACAGTTTTATGGCCTTCCACATGGTGCCGCATGGCATGCAATAACCCCTTGCCTAATTCAGGCATCTGTCCTGGCTCTGTCCTGTTCCCTGCTGCTGTGCCATAAATGCAGTAGTTCTGGCCCACTGGAAGGCCGAGTCCAGCCCTACTCTCATCACTCAGCTACGACTAAAACATCAGCGTGCTATTAACTCTGTTTTGGCTGGAAGCAGGACATTTTTATACAAATTACTCAGCAACAGTGAGAACATCCATGTGCTATTAATCTTATTTGGACTGAGAGCAGGACAGTTTTCGGTAACAATTAAGCTCTAGATTCTTAGAGAGAGAAGACGACTGGAAAAAGCCTTCATACCACATGCACGAAGAATGTTCTTCCTAGAGATAGCGTCAGAGGGAAAGGTAGGAGTGTGCCATCCAAACTGTTGGAGACCACTCTAAGGGTCAAGGTTAAAACAGTTGCCCTGGTTAATTAAGCACATTTTTTTCAGTGTGTACCAAAACCATATGTCATTGCTCTGCTGAAGAAGACGCCCTTCAGGAAAGGCGAGAGGATTACACAGAGGCAGGTACTGACCAATGTAGCAGTGCATAAGGAGCAGCATCAGGCCAAGTGGTGGATACCAAAGCATAGCTCTGCAAATCTTAAAAATCAGAACCAAAGGAGAGCTTGCAGCCATATTATCCCAGGCTAGGAATTACTTTCTCACAGTGCAGCAGCACAGGCTGTGAGCAGTGCTGGGCATAGACCTCAAGGAGAATGTGAGCTCTTTAGCTGCTGGTGGCCAAATCAGCACAGAAGCTGCATACAAGCATGGCAGTAGCATGCTGCATTATTTTAGGAACCAGGTTTTGTGCGCGATGCAACATGTATAGGCCAGATGAGAACCTCACCAAAGACATTGTAGTTGTTCTTGGGAAATGATCTATTATCTCTGTTCTGAGGATAGTTATTGTTCAGTCTTCTATGACAAGATCACTTTGGAAGTTTAAGCAAGAGGAATTGTTCCTCACTTCCTGTCCTGATAATAAGACATGCAATGTCACTCTGATCAATCCATCAGCAATGCCTTGGAGAAAACACTTTCAGAACTGAGACAATAATTGCAGGCCTGTTTCTTCTTCACAGAATCACAGAATCACAGAATTGTAGGGGTTGGAAGGGACCTCCAGAGATCATCGAGTCCAACCACCCTGCCAAAGCAGGTTCCCTACAGCAGGTCACACAGGTAGGCATCCAGGCAGGTCTTGAACATCTCCAGAGAAGGAGACTCCACCACCGCCCTGGGCAGCCTGTTCCAGTGCTCCGTCACCTCACTGTAAAGAAGTTCTTGCGCACATTTGTGTGGAACTTCCTGTGCTGCAGTTTCCGGCCATTTCCCCTTGTCCTGTCTCCATTCACCACTGAAAAGAGTCCGGCCTCGCCATTCTGCCCCCTAAACCGTAGATATTTATAGATCTGGATCAGGTCCCCTCTCAGTCTTCTTTTCTCAAGGCTGAACAGGCCCAGTTCACTTAACCTTTCCTCATAGGAGAGATGCTCCAGGCCCTTCACCATCTTCGTGGCCCTCCGCTGGACTCTTTCCAAGAGATCCCTGTCTTTTTTGTACTGGGGAGCCCAGAACTGGACGCAGTACTCCAGATGAGGCCTTACCAGGGCAGAGTAGAGGGGGAGGATCACCTCCCTCGACCTGCTGGCCATGCTCTTTTTAATGCACCCCAGGATGCCGTTGGCCCTCTTGGCCACAAGGGCACACTGCTGGCTCATGGCCAACCTGTCGTCCACCAGGACGCCCAGGTCCCTCTCTGCAGAGCTCCTCTCCAGCAGGTCATTTCAGTGACCATTTGGAAAAGAAAGCACTAATTTTTCCTGATAAGAAGTCTGGTCATACAGTGTATGGATCAACTAACTTAACAGCTAATGGGCCTTGCCCAAGCCACTCTAAAAACATAATAAATCTTGCCATCAACTTCACAAGACTGCAGATGAAAACAGCTTTTATTTGTATTCTTGCACACCTGATGTTAGTAGAAACAAGCTCTTTTTTCCACCTTCCTTTAAAAGCAGCTGAGGAAAAGGCTGTAAACACAACTGCCAGCATAGTCAGCATCCTCATCTTCTTATTCCTAGCTCTCAATTTCTTTTATCCGCAGTTTACCAGAACTGAGAGTGTGTGGGTTAAACAATGCCTGCACTGGAAATCTATCATTGCACAGGAAGCACAGGGAATAAAACAATGTCTCTTTGGCAGTTGGTTCATTCTGTCTGCCAAGTGAGCATCAAAAGATTAGCAGCACACCAGAGAATAGAAATAGTACTCTATCAGTTCTGCAGTAGCTACAGCATCCATAATAACTGAGAAAATACCCTTGGTTAATATTTCTTAGCAAGTGGTCACACTTCATACATTGATTGCAGTTACAGTGTAAGAGAATTTGATTTTCTAGAATAACAACTGATTTAAGTTTTGTCTCTTTCACATGTTTAGCAGGTCAGTGTCATTTAATTTCCTTCTCCTTAGTGTACTTCTATTTTTCCTCTTTGAAGTTTTCTCTCTAAATTCTGTTTCCTTTTGTTCCATACTGTCAAATCCATCCTTTTTTTTTTTTTTTTTTTTTAAATTCTTGCTTTCCAAGCCCAAGCCATTATGGCCAGTTAGCATAATTACTCACTCATTCTGTCTTCTTAGTTAAGTACATTATTATTCCAAATAATTAGATGCAAAGAAGATCTGCTAGACGGTGTAGATCAATTTCCTTTCCAGAAAATAGCAAGCACCTTAAATGTCTCCTGAATGATGTGTTTCCTTTATGCTTTGACTTGAACTCTTCAGAGGACTGACACTGTTGTTCACCTCTCCTTTGGCTATGACTAATATTTGAGGCATAACATCAGATAAGTTGGGACTTTCACTTCTTACACCAATCTATCCTTAGACAGCAGGAAAGCTAAGATTATATCTATACTAGAAAATTAAATGGGCCAGCACCTATTTTCTGGACATGACTGAAATGGGAAAGCACAGTGCACGTATACCAAAAATCATCCTTGTATTCCTCCTCCTAAAACACCATTGTGAAACCATTCCTGTCTCAATATATCTCCTGAACAACACATAAGCATTGTGTGGGAGAGGGTTAGTTCGCACAGCCCTAACATTATGCATGTTAATCAATGGTTATTTGCACAGCTGCATATATGACAATGCTGGACTCTATGATTTGGCCCTATTCAGATGGAGACCTGACTAAAACTAAGAGGACAAAGACCTTATTCTACACAACATCACTCACATTAACAAAAATCATAGCTGGAGCTACTGGAGGATACCATTTCAGAATGGGAAAGAGTGGCCTTCCAGCTACCAGGAGAGTGAATAAGATGTAAAATTCTTCTCTTCAGAGCTCACTCCTCTCTAAAGATAGGCAGTGCAAGCATACTAGAATGACTGTGAGTAATGGTCTATTAAATCTCACTGTGAAATGAGACAATATGATATCATTTTTTACAGTGATGATAAAATGGAAACATTAATTATTTCTATGCCAGTTAGGAAATAGCTTATGGTACGGACAAATGATTTGAAACGTTCTCTACATAGGCGAGTGTGCACAAATAGTATATCTGGACAAAACAGAAATCAAGTACGTCTATTTTTCAGAAAACAAGACATTTACAAGTTGCCACAGGATGTATAAACTGTACAGTCTGACATATCAGCAGTAGCTTTTACGGAATGGAAATCTATTAAGAAAAAGCCAACATAACTCAAGCCTGAGAAAATAATGTCTAGAATCCTCACACACTGCGCTTTTCTTTAAACAAGGAAAATATGTCACCTCTGGTTAACTCTGATGACTTTTAGCTTCAGTGGGAACTGGGAAGGCCTCTTTAGAGGTCTGTATACAGATGCATATGCACATGCACAGTAGATATATCAATAAAGACATAGATAAAATATACACATACACATGCATGACAATATGAAAATATTTGAATTGTTCACAAATGGGAGCAGCTTTCAAGATATTTTTAACATATTTATTAAACTATTTTACATCTCAGCTGAATTCATTAATAAATTTGATTTCATATATTGCCTGAGAATACCTTAGTAGTACAGTGGACAAAGAGAGGAACAAGCTACAGTTCCCTATCCCAGCTGCACTTGTTTCTTCAGCTCGGTGGTGAGCTGACCTTGGCCAGCTGCCAGGTGCTCACCCAGCTGCTCTCTCACTCCCCTTCCTCAAAAGGATGTGAGAAGAAAATAGGGTAAGAAACCTCATTGGTCAACATAAAGAAAGATTACTTACTAATTACCATCATGGTCAAAACAGACTTGATCACACAGAATTACAGGGGTTGAAAGGGACCTCTGGAGATCATGCAGTCCAGCCTCCTGCTAAAGCGTGTTCCCTGAAGTGTGTTGCATAGGACAGCATGCGCAAACAACCACTATAATACAAGCACTTGGTATAAACAGCAAGCCTGATGTAGAGATTGACACCAATTTGTATTGCATCCAAAGCAGAACAGGAAAAAAGTGTTTCTCTATTTTTTAGTAAGTGTCAAGAGTTCATGGAAGATGGATTATTGTGAGGTAAGCATCGACCCCCACGTGGACTCCAACTGAGCATATCTGTGAGAACTGGACCATTGAATGAAGCTTTGGTTGGGTGAAGGAAGTGATGAAATAAAGGAAGTGCTGGAGTAAAACCTTGGTCACTCTTTTTCTCAAAAGATAATACAAAATCTCTACATAGGAGAACTGAAAATAATTGTCCAACTCTGTGAAAATTTCTGTTTGGTTCAAAAAGACCCCAAATAGAAGAGTCTCACATGGTGTCCCAGTAGTCATCAACAGATAGCAGCAATTATTTCCTACAGATCTTGGAGCTAAAATTTAGGAAATAATTACTGGATTATTAAATAGGTAGTTCTGTCACCGAAGAAAAGAATAAGCATGCTTTCAGCATAAAACATTTTTACAGGATTGGCACACAAGACTGACAATGGGACAGCTAACCTACACACAATGTGGCAGCAATGTATTTACTTATCTCCCCTCCGATTTTCAACCCTAAGAATTTTCCTGTTGAAATCTCACTTTTCTGTGAGGAGATTCTTTGTAGTTTATATTATATAAAATGTTGTACTTTGTGGTCTCTTTCAGTTAGGACCATAGATGCTATTATTACACAAACGGCAAATCATAGTATCCTAAGTATTTTATAATATTGTATTTATTACGTTATCAGTCTTCCCCTCAAATGCAATGTTCCCATCACCATTTACAGTCTAAAATTTTATTGCCTGTATCTATTTAACATGTTGTCTATTTTCTGTCCAGGTACCTAACTATCCATCAAGGTTATATCCAAATCATACAAATACATATTTTCATTTTCTTACTTTTAAGTCATGCCTGGAATTGTCACATTTCAAATTGTTTTGTTTTGTTCTCATAGCCAATGATCCCTTATAGAGAAATAAAAGTTGTATTAACAAATGGAATGACTTATCTGTATGTATTTGCACCACTATTTCATAATATGTTTTGAAGGATCCATCTTCATGGTGTTGTTCTGTCCTGTTTGAAGGATAATGGCAGCCTGTACTCAAAGGACAAAAGCAATGTCAGGATAATCTATGAAACTCCAGCCACCCCCTGCCTTTTCTATCTAGTAAATACTAAGCTGCTCCCTGGAGGTCATTAGGGCTTGTTTTGCTGTCTTAGAAGTTGTCCTCAAACATGATACTTTTAAATTTAGGGTCACAGTGCTTTGTGATATGCGGGGCATGTGGAACCCATCAATAAACAATTTGCAGTCGCCATTCCTTGATTCTGAATACATGTAATGGTTACTTCTTCTCATTTTTTCTGCTGCTTCATCATAAAAATATAAGTAGATGTGGTTTCTGACCTCCCCCCTTTCCTCACACCACCACCTGCCAATGAAGACATTCTACAGCATAAATAATTAATGCTGTCATGTTAATTCCTAGGATGCTACCAAGAAGCATGGCCTTTTCATAGTTTCTTTTCTATTTCTTCAGTCATTGCTGCATCCATAATGAAGTGCAACATTAATGTAACATTAAAGTTGCAAATTTAAACACACAGAAATGTGGAAATGGAAGCATTACTACTCTCACAATAATGCTAAGTCCACTATTTCTGACACTTAGCAAAGGTAAGATACTGAAAAAAAAAATCTGCTAGTTAGCAGGAGAAGGAAGTAGACTCCATACAGCCTGAAGACTGGCTCATTATCCAAGCTAAAGATCATCTATCTCTACTGTGATTTCTGCCATATTGCTGGCAATTGCACTGCAAAAGTTGCTTCCCAGCTTGAGTCCAAGTCCTCCAAGCCCCAGAGGCAGGAAACACAAGAATTCACTTTCCTCTGCAATGGCAAGAGAAGCTGATAGCAGTTTCAGATTTTTCAGAGGAAACAAGTTAATGTTGGACGCCACTTACAAAGCATCATTAGCTCAGATCCAGCATGAGTAAAATTGTGCTAAAAATCATGTAAGAATCTTTAATATTAGACTTGGTCTCTTATAGATTTTGGTTTCTAAACAGGTGCTTACTCAAATGTGCTATACAACTTTACAGAGGCATTGCAGCAGTGTTGTATCACTCTGCTGTGTTGGCTGGGTTGTTAATGCCAGGTAAGAACATTGCCTGTAAGACAGAACACAGACATTAGAGTCATTGGTGCTGGTATGATAAACCAGACATGATATGGAATATGAAGATGGCACTTCCTATCACACCTAGAATCACTAATAGAAAGACTAAATATGCAGCCTACTTTATTTGCCAGAATGAAATAATTTGAAGAACCACTGAGACACAATACTGGAAATCTCCAAATTTCAAAAGGTATCTCTGCTTAAGACATCAGGGGATGGCCAGTCACCAGTTTGCACTATTGAGATTGAACTTTGGCTGAATTCAGTTACCTTTCATAGGAACCTGAAGCCGTTTGAGATGCCTTAGTGCATTGTACCTGGACTTCTGCATTTCAACATTCCTGTATCATATATCCCAGCTCCATGCACACGTTCAAGACACTTCAGGGCATTTAAAATAGCCTGTGCAAACTGTGTACAAATTTGAACCTTTAGCAACAGATCAGAACTAATTTCACCTAAAAAAAGTGAGATAATCAACTTACTTTTCCAGGCTCTTGCCTGTTATCGGTGAATAAGTACAGGCACCCTCAAAGATTTTTCATTCCTTACTACAGTAGGCAACCAGGATTACTAAACAAGCTGTCTTTAGAAACTTAGGAGTGCTTTACTCTGTCAGGGAATACAAGATTTATTGTAAGTAAATATTCACTTACTTACCTAGAAAAAAAATCAATTTTAAGAATTTTCCTATAGGGAAGTATGTTAGAATTATCATATATTTTATCCTAAATATTTTTAGGCATCTATAATATGAAAGCTAACAAAGCCTTCATGCAGTATTTTGATTTTTACTTTATTAGTACTTTATAAAGTTTTCAACTTTCAGTCGAACAAAGTACTTCTTTCACCTTAATGCTCAAAATATTGTTTTCATTATGTGAAAACAAATAAAATTTACAGTTCTGAGAAGTAGTGTCCTGAGGCCTGTTCTTGAGGTCTGTCTCCCAAGTCAAATTCAGTGGTGCACACAGATGGACCTGTCTTTAACTAATGTGGTAAAAATTAATCTCTAGAGAATAAGGGTTTTTTAGGCAGCCGTTTCCAGCCTTTTTTCCATAATGAAAATCCCTTATAGGTATTCAAATCAGTGGAAGTTCCAACCTATAAATAACAAATTTAATTAAAGCACTAATAGCAGCATTTTCTTATTTAATTTAGCATGCCTTCAAATGTTTTTGGTGGAATCCTTAAGATAGACTGTTGGTTGAATATTGAAAGTTTCCACTTTTAAAATATCTTCAAAATCTACATTTTAAATTTAAGTTACTGAATAAACTAGCATAAACAAACAAACCCCTTCACTGCAAACTAGGAAGACAAAGTGTGAAGCCACACCCTACCAGACAGCAATACCCGTTTTAAAAGTTTCAATCACTCTTTGGCTGGCTTTCATTTCTAAGTTAGGATTTCTTAAAAGTCTGATTAAAATTTTAATATTTTTTCCTATAATCAGATGTCATGAACCCTGTCCATCATTTTGTCTGAATCATCATGTGTATAAAAATAATTAGAAATCTCATTACAAGATTCAGAAAAGTATAAGAAACACTGCTAATGAATTTAACTGCACAACACATCTTTGATTATTCCAATAACTTGCCTTCAAATACAAGAAGGATCAGGTCCAAAATAATATCCTTATTCTAAATGAATAAGGACGTGAATTTTATTAAGAATAAAGTGACCAAAAGTTTCTTAAAGAGACACGACCTCTGAGAACAAAAGAAGCAGATTTCAGAGGAGAATTCCATCCAATCACTGAAAAGGTTTTTTACGAGAATTGCTTAGTAATCTCCTAATGAAAACTCTTTGTGGGTGAGTGGCTTTCAAGTTCCTCATCGCCTTTCTTTGAGAGAGAGAATTGGAATGGAAAAAAAAAAAAAACTGAATTGATCACAAAGCTGATATGGACAGGAAAGATAATCTAGTCCCAGAACAAATGATTCTGCCATAACCGCCCATTTACATTGGCTTCTGAGCCTTAATGAACTGATGAATGCAATATGTAATGGCTCACACAAGTTATATATAACATCTCTTCAAATTTTGATGGTGATGACATCTCGACATCTGCTGTCAAGTATGTAGGACCATTTGTGTACCTCCAGCTTCTTGAATGCTAATCAGTTAGGTACCTCTGATTTCATGAGAGATGAAAAGGTCAAAGTCACCACATCATTCCATGGTAATTCTGCGGAATAATAAAAATAGCACAGCAAAAAAAGATGTATGTATTCATCACCAGTACCCTGGAGGATGTAGGGGAAATTGTACAATATAAAACTAATACAAATATGTTCTTTAAAGTCTTAGATATTTATTTAGTTATTTATTTATTTATTTTAAGAGGCTAGACAAGATTTCCCTAGTAAAGAAAGACTAAAGACTACTGAAAGAAACACAGAAGTCTCAACTGTGTTGATGCCTGCAAAAAAATCAGTACCTCAAATATATGACAGCTACAATAAAACTACTTGACATCTATGCCACTCATTTTTAGGATAATGTGTGGCACATCTGTTCTAACAAACATACTTCACTAGATAGGCAAACTGTTGTGTATACTAATGAGTCTTAGATTATCACACCAGGTTCACCAAGGCCCAGTTCTTTCTAATTACAAAGGGATTCAAGAGAGGGAGTTTTAACAAATACTGTGTATTGGACACCTCTAGTAGAAAGAGATGCATTTCCTTCACTTTCTGGTGAACTTCTCCAAATACCTCCCAGTCTTTGTCTCTGAATCAAATACACAAAAGATCCTGTTTATCTGAAGAGAGTCAAGATTTTATCATGTAAATCCTGAATGGAAATACAAATCAGTACTTCTCTATTACAGAATCACAGAATCACAGAATTGTAGGTGTTGGAAGGGACCTCCAGAGATCATCGAGTCCAACCCCCCGCCAAAGCAGGTCACACAGGTAGGCATCCAGGCAGGTCTTGAACATCTCCAGAGAAGGAGACTCCACCACCTCCCTGGGCAGCCTGTTCCAGTGCTCCGTCACCTCACTGTAAAGAAGTTCTTGCGCACATTTGTGCGGAACTTCCTGTGCTGCAGTTTCCCCTTGTCCTGTCTCCACTCATCACTGAAAAGAGTCCGTCCTCGCCATTCTGCCCCCCACACCTCAGATATTTATAGATCTGGATCAGGTCCCCTCTCAGTCTTCTTTTCTCAAGGCTGAACAGACCCAGTTCACTTAACCTTTCCTCATAGGAGAGATGCTCCAGGCCCTTCACCATCTTCGTGGCCCTCCGCTGGACTCTTTCCAAGAGATCCCTGTCTTTTTTGTACTGGGGAGCCCAGAACTGGACGCAATACTCCAGATGAGGCCTTACCAGGGCAGAGTAGAGGGGGAGGATCACCTCCCTCGACCTGCTGGCCACGCTCTTTTTAATGCACCCCAGGATGCCGTTGGCCCTCTTGGCCACAAGGGCACACTGCTGGCTCATGGCCAACCTGTCATCCACCAGGACACCCAGGTCCGTTTCCGCAGAGCGCCCCTCCAGCAGGTCATCCCCCAACCTGTACTGGTGCATGCAATTATTCCTCCCCAGATGCAAGGCTCTACACTTGCTTATTACACAGAGGGATATCTCAGTATATATTGACTACGTCCTGATACTTTGACAAAGTGAAGAGTTACACACCTGTTAATTTTTGAATGTTTAAATCACAGTGTCCATTGAGACTAAAATTTTCTTGAATCCCCAGAGTGCTTTATTATAATTTTTAAAGTGGTTATTTCTATTTTGCCTGTTTAGTATAATCCTTGACAATGCCACAGTCTCTAATATAATATCCAATAAGTATACTTAATAATGTTTTGGTAATTTACACAGAAATGCTTGCTTCTTACAGGCTATTCATTGCTTGTGTAAAATTATTGTCTATCATCCATATCATAAAGGGGGTAAAATAAATTTTAAACGTGCTTATTTTAAGGGTATATTCTACATTTTCGACAGCACAGATTCACAAGATGCTGGATGTCACTCCATCACTGAGAAAGATGAAAAGCTGTCATCTCAAAACATAGAAAAACAAGGTCAAAGAATAAATTTCTTCTACATCTCCTTTCACCTATTAATCTGATAGATTTGCTTTTCAAGAGAAATGAAAGACATCAAATCTTTCCTCTAAATTAGCTGAAACATCAGAAGTCACATGCTGCTAATGTTGGTCACGTAAAGGACTTGTGGTTTTCAATTGATAAGAGCTAAATGGTTTATATTCATACATTTGAAAGTCAGCAACTAAATCTGCTGGAACTTGTAAGTGAAGGAAGACAAGAGACTAGTTGGAATGATGTAAAAGCCACAAGTGAAGAAGTTCCAGATATCAGAAAGAGAAAAAAAAAAAAAGAAAAAAAAAAGAGTGAAGTCAAGGGTGTTGGTATCAGCTCCAGACTAAATAGGGGTATCTGCAAGGGAAATTATGAACTTCAGCAAGAGTATTTATGACTATCTGAAACACCATGAGCAGACATGATCTCAGTGCCTTTATTTTGTCTAGGTAGGTTATCCTAGGTTATTTCAGATGACAACTGTAACTCACTAGGTGTCACAGGTCAAGGTGAACCGAGTAAGCTCTCCACGCTTCACTGTTATTAACTAATTTGTCTCCATTGGCAAAAATTGGCTTAACATCTACCTCACAGGCAGACAACCCAATTCACACACTCGTGTTTAGATATCCACTTTGAAGATGAATCCTTTCCCAAAAAGCAGGATCTCATTTAGTGCCTGGGCATAGGCATGTAGTGCCACTTGAAATGAGAGAGGACATCCTGGATTACAAGCTGATCAGATTTGAGACTTGGAAATCTGAATTCTTCTATGCAAGTTGTAGGTAGACAAGGACATTTCAAATGCTCCTAAACACTGTGTTTAGGAAAATGAATCAAGACCTATTTATTTACCATGTGAACCTGAATCATGCCCATTCTGTCTGTCCTATTACAATCTTCAAGGACAGAATCCCATGTGTATTCTTAAGTCTGTTCTTGTGATAGCTGTTTGCCAACAGACAGCAAGTCAACAGGTCTTTTCAAATCAGTTTTCCAACTAAGAAAAGACAGAAACCACTTTTTATATTCCATATATCATCCACATGAACATGGACTCATTGGGACATGTCAGCACAGAAGCAAGTTCCTCTATTATTTTATTAGAATAAATGCAGTCTCTTAATACATGGATATATATTTCTTACAGAAGATTTATTGTACACTGAGAGTTTCCTAAAGGCTACAAGCTACCAAGACCAACATATCCTAAGAGCCTAGTCCTTCCCATCTGCTAATGAAAGAAATCTGACATAAGAGTTTCAACAGAGTGACCTGCTGATACATTTAATATCAAGAAAGGGTAGCTGGTGTAGGAGATGCTTCCTACAAATTCCTTTTGCATTCATAACTTCTCAGGAAGAAATGCTGGAGTATTACACTACACCCACACAACCAGATAACTAACTTTCCCAGTTCTGCAAACACATTATTTTGCCTCTGGGGTCTTTTTAAGAATGAACCATCTAACACCCTTCAAAACAGAGATCAGGTGGAGTTTTTGGGACAGACCACTGTAGGGATCACTGCTAGAAGACAGTACAGAGGAGACTGATGCAAAGCAGACGACTTCAACCCTGCACTATTCTGCTACACTGAAAAAGAAAAAAAAAATGAAGAAGCAAATGTGCAACACCTCTTCCATAGGTTGAAAATCATTCCCTGAGGCAGATTCATCAGGCAGTGTAGATTCAGCATTAGATACTATCCCCAAGGGGGAGATGCACAATTTCTTCAACTGTTATTCATCCCATATGGATTTTTCATTGTAAACAATATAGGAAAAAGGCAGATAGATTGAATTATGTTTCTAAATGTCACACTTTACCCACATATGACAAATGCAGGAAAAAAATCTGTTAGGAAGGTATTAGGCAAACTGTAGATGCTGAGTTGTAGACTACGATCTGTCACTAGCAATAATGAAAGCTCTTCCATGCTGAAAGCAGTTGAGAAACTTGAAGAATATGGGACAAAGCTAACTGATAGCAGGAAAATTAAGAAAATTGAAAATTCTGCATTTCAAAAGATTACTAATAATTATTTTAAAAAGAAAAAAAAAAAAAAAAAGAGAGCCAACATGTGACACCTGGAAGATAGAGTTAAGGGTAGGAGGAGGAAGGAAAGGGGGAAGCTAGCTCAAGCCTGACTTTCAGGAGAGAAAATACAGGGCACCACTAGTTTTGTGTTTTGCAAAACAACACCCTATACCTTACTAATTCTTTTTCACTTAATCCTGCTGCATGCAACCATCCATCAACTACTGTGAAATAGAAGTCTTACTGTCAGTTCAGGAGTAGGAAATGTCTGGATTCACAGAGACACATGGAACCAAACCACTCTCATATTAGGTCTCTTTCCTCTTTCATGAAGGGTGGTTTCTCTAATGATGATGGAGGGGAGATGGAGAAATATTTCATGGTATCATCAGGGTTGTTCAAAGATTCTATGAGGCTACCAACCAAAACAGTGCAATAAACACAGTTCTCACATGTTTCGTTTTTTGTTTTGTTTTGTTTTATTATTATTCTTGATGTTGTCGTTGTAACCTCTTCTACTAGAACAATTGAAAATCATTGTTAATTATACCATTACCACTGTATGGTATAAATTCATTCCTCTTTAATTTATATCGGTTGCCATTGGATTGCAAAATTTTTCCTTACACTGAGAGTTTATTGTAAAATCATTAATTAAGGATTGGAAAAGAAACCATACAATGTTTAAGAAAAAAGTACTAAAACCAATCACAATCCTGGAATATATTAGCAAAGTCTGAGCTAAATTAGAGAACTGATGAATATATTAGCACAGCACCAATAGTGCATAATGAAATCTTTTAAGGAACATAGGGAAAAGGAATAAAGTTATTAAAAATAAATGCCTTTTTCTACAATGCTTCATGCAAAGGGTCTCCACTGTATTAAAGCACATAAAAATAATGGAGAACAAAATTGAGCTGTGAGCTCTGAGATTTTCTACATTTGTGTATTTTTAACGTAGAATTCAAGCAGGTTCCAAGGCATTATTCTACAGTTTCATGTATAAATGAAACAGCAAGTTTCAGTAACTTGAAATTAATTTAGATTAAAATTAAAGTTTAGCTCCATACAGAATTGAGTTGTGAAATACTGCTGCCAAAAATGAATAGAGATCTAAATGTGAAAGGTCTGTTGGCTAACAGAATAATGGAATATAGGTTAAAGACTTTGATTTGAAGCCCACACTCACTAAAGAGCAGATAAAAACAAGTTTTTAAATATCTGGCCAATGTAAGCCATCGTATCAGCTTGTCAGCAAGTTAGCAATACTTACTCTCTTTATTTTGTAAGTAGAAATCACATTTACAATGATGCCATACAAATCTTCATCTGACTTTTATGTTAATGCTTCTGAAAAAGATCCAAAGAATAAAATATTTCTTTAGCTACTACTAATGCTTTTAAGCCATGTTTGAACTCTTTATTTTAAAACAAACAGTAACATCCTTTTGCTTCATTACGACAGACTATCCAAATCATTTAGATATTTTATTAAAATATACATCAATAAGAAATGTTAAAAATCAGAAGTGACATTATTTTGGAGGGTGAATTGCTAATAAAGCAACACAGATTTTCATCCTGTGTGAAACAGCTGGACCATGACGGGATCACATTAGCACTAATTAAAATGATATTTTTTTTGTGCAGTTTTTGTTAATCCAGCTTCATTGCACTCAAAAGGATTTTTGCAATCCGTAATGAAGGCTATTATGTAATCTTACTCTGGTTCTCTTGCATCAGGTTACTGTGTGAAATTTCCCCATAATAAACCATATTTTCTTAAAACGCTCAATAAAATCAATATTAAGTTTTTTACTATTACACTGTTTTTTCCCAATATATGATCCTAATTTAATTTTTTTAAAAATTAAAGCTTTAATTTATCTTTGCTTGATGAACAAGAAAAATATCATATTAAAGACAACATTTTGCCATGTTTCTCTTTCTCCCTCACTTTCCCAGGTCCCTGTTGTTCCCAGTGTATAATTTGCAAAACATATTGCTTCAATACTTACAATGAGAGAGGCGGCCCAGCTGTGGGAGGGAAAGGACAGCAGTCTCCAATATTACCATAATAATCTGCCCAAGGTCCCATGAGCCCTCTGGAGTATACAATTCTCTATACTGCAGGCCCCAGCTGGAGAATGTTCTCTTGACATGTATGCCAACCTTTGCCTGCAGGCAAAATAAAAAAAGGCAGAGAAGTAATCATGAAAATAAAAAATCTTGTCAACTGTGGTAGGATGCAGTTTCCATGTTTTTTTGCTCACGTAGGCAGTCATTGTGCTAACAAAATGATAGGAGACTTTAAAAGACTGCAGCTGGTATGTGTTTAGCTGGAGAGGGAAGAACATCATGTGCCATGTTAATTCTGCAATTCTAACTTTGGGAAAAAATGAGCAGTGGTATTGTATTGTATTACTGTCAATATGCATGACAGCTTTATTTACCTCCTCTTCCAATGACTGCTCATTACAAGATTTAAGCAGGAAAGTGAAACCCTGACAGCATTGTGCTAATTGCAAAGGGCCAGATTGTGATCCTCTTTTTTTTTTCACAGTGATGTAAGCTCTCAGGCAAATAGTCTTGCTGGCTCAGTGGAACTAATTGGGAAGTAAGTACTCACCACTGTGAAAGGCATACAATTGGCTTAGAGAACTTTCAAGAAAAAATGTATAACTTTAAATGAAATAATGCAATAAGCTTTCTGCTTATGGTGGTTGCATCTATCACCAAATGTATGCTTTTGTTCTTCAGTTTGAAACTCAGTTTCCATCAAAACTCAAGTTTCTTCTTCTGATTGCATTCGAACAGATGTGAGAGGAAACCAGTATCACAGACTCCAAATCAACTCCCATGTTGCTATAGACTTCCTGAGTAGAGAGATAAAAGGTGTGTGTGTACCTTGTTGTGGTGAAAGACTGTATTTTCTAAGCAGTGTTGTCAAAGTAGGACAAAGGGTTATTTAATATTGTAACCCCAAATAACACTAAAATAAGATTTTCTTTTACTTTCCCTTGCTATTGTAAATGCTCAGTATTTTGCCTCACTTTAACTCTGTGGATTTCACAAGTTTATTCAAGGTGGAAAATAGGTGGCACTAAACCAGTACCCAAACTGAAAGCCTTAGCTCTCCCATCCAAAGGAGTTCAGAATACAGCGTCCATAGAAGAGAATCATAGATTTCTTCATCTAATGATGAAATGCCTTTTGGATAGGGTGGATTTATGTAGTCATAAGCCTGTATGCAAGCAGAGAAAATGTCTGAGGAAAGCCAACAGATCAGAAGATCTGTTTCTGATGGCTCAGGATATACAGACACGATGGAGACTCAGAAACAGGGGCTGCTCGCAACAGGGGAAGATTCAATGCAGTCTTCATCTTCCTCCTCCCTTCCTAATCCCCACTCCCTTCCTACTCCACACTAATCCACAGAGAAATTTCCTTCACACAATTCATAAAAGCAATTCTGATCTTTTAAAAGTACTTTCTGCTTACTTCTGCGTTTGTATGTATATATGTTTGGGTTGTTGTGGGTTTTTTTTTTTTTGTCTTCAAAGTCACATGGCCTCTTTAAGGCATCTAGAAGAAACAAGAGCATGTATTTGCTCAATCATTTCTCTTGAAGGATATGTACAGTAGCGAGGTAAAGAGTTCGATTTGTTGTCTGCAAGCGGAAGTCATTACTTACTGGGTAGACCTGGGAGAGGCCCTGTCTGTCTGGCACAAGAGCGAGATCATTGTTTAAGTCACAGGACAAATAGAGCTTAATTGAAGATGCTAGAGACTTTAAAATGAGGAGAAAATGAAAACAAAATAAAATATATTTAAACTACTGGGCCAAGATTAAACATTAAATAGTATTGCATGTGAATGTAAGAAAAAGGAGGAAGCATGGCCAAAGCCTATTTTACAGACTTTAACAATGTCCCCTCCCAAAATTACTTGAACCGAAGAACGTGACTCTCCAGAAAGACATGGCTTTTGGAATCCAAGGCACTACCTGTAGGAGAAGTTTTCACGTAATGCAGCTTTGGATATAGGTGTCTAAACTGTCTGTTTGCATTTCATGGTGGACAAAAATTAATAAATCAGATCTGTTTCTTACCATGGAATGAGCAGGAAGCCCATTTATTGTCACATAGATATATAACTTTGCTACCGGGTTCACCTACATTCTTGTAAGAATGAATAGAATTTTGAGGTGGCATTCCTTCTCTATCTTCTTAATTGTGAAAACTCTTGTGGCTTGTTTACATGGTTTGTGTTAACTACTTAACACTTCTGAAGCCACAGCTCTGTCAGTAAATTCAGCATTCTTTAGGCCACAGTCACAGAATGAGAATCATTTGAGTTGAACTGGTCATCCAGTCCAACTCCACTGCAATGAACATCTAGGGACATCCAGTGCTACAGCAGGTTGCTCAGAGCCCCATCCAGCCTGACCCTGTATGTCTCTAGACACAGAGCATCCACTAAACAGTCCAGATGAGAACAATTAAACCCAAGCTCTACTAATCTCTGATCCAACCTGCTTATTGGGAACCAAGAGTGGCCTCATAAACTCTTAGAACTAGATCATCCCCAGGAACAGTATGGAAAAGGATGGGGCAAAATCATGGGTAGAAAGATTTCCAGGGCTATTTATCAATATAGATGCAGCATGAAAACATTTAATGGATTTTTTTTTCAGATTAGTGAGATCACCATAAGAACATAAAACAGTTACCATCACACAAAGCTACTGTAAGTAGTTTAAAAAAAACTACTCTATAAATGTGTTACAGAATTCTGTGAAACATTTATACTTTATTTCCTGGTTGGACCACTTGAAAATAAATAAAGTTTGATATTAAATGTCACTGTGACATAAAAAATTAAATATTTTTTCAGAAAATGTAAGAAGAATGTATGCTAGCTCAAAACAGCATATTTGGTTTTCATCTGAGACAATTTTATCAGTTTAACCAAAGAAGAATATACATTTTTTACTTACCTGGATTTGCATTTTTCTTCAACTAGGTCTACCTACAGATACTAGGCAGGGCAGTAAGTATCTGGCTGATAATCAGCATGAGTAGGACAGGAGGCCAGCGTCAGATTCCACTAGGAAAAAGACAACTACCATCTAGCAGAAAAAATGTGTTTTGACAACTATAGCCCTCCCATCATCTCCAAATTACCCAATTCCACATTTTTGTCTTGATGGTAGAATACAAGCAGGGGTTTCCTCAAATTAATTGTCTTTCCTTCTTTATACAATGGAATGAATTCCAACCCACTTTGTTTCATGCACCTATCTTTGCACGCAATGAAATCTGGAAGTCTCTCTCCAGAGACAGCCTAGTTAGCTGATCAGACAGCCAAACTTAGGTAAAATGAATGGCATGTTTCTATTACTTCATGTCGCTTTGGAAAATCCCTCTAGGCAGGTACAGAGATGTGCCAAGTGCCTTTAAAAATCCAACTCCCAGTCCCTGCAAAATCTCAACCACCTGTGTTATGTTCTCAGTTTGTAAGTTCTTTTCCGTGCTTTACAAACTCCCTTGGCTCATGTCAACAGAAAATATTTGCAACCAATCCAAGCAATTCCAACTGCAGATGCTGCTGAGAAGCTGGCTTACCCATGCAAGAGGAGCGGCAGTCAGCACAGTATTGACAAAAGCAAAAGCAAAGCAGAATATGTATGTGTACAACAAAGATTTTCTCAGCAGCCCTGTGATTAAGAGAACCAGCTGGGACTGAGCGTGCCACAGCAGCTACCACAGACCTTGTGCTGAAGAAACACAATGGACGTCTACCTGAGGAAAGGAGATTAGAGCACTTGTCCAAAACAGAAGAACAAAATGAAAACAAGTTTTTCTGAAAGTGGAAATAAGTATTCTTGGGGGTTGGAGATTCATGACCCCTGAGGCCCCTTCCAACCCTGGCCATTCTGTGATTCTGTGATTCTTCTTCTCTGTTGAGTGAAACAATTTGTTGACAAACTGTTGACAAGTATCTGAAACACTGACTACAGCATTAACCAAATGGACCCCTTGTCACATGGTGTTTTGTACCTCTGTCCAGAACATGAAAGGAAAAAAAAGAGGTAAGAGTAAAAACTAGAAGACTAAAACTTATCGAAAGGCTGATTCAAGCTCAGTAGAATATTGCATTTTAATGAATTTTAATTCACTAATACGTGTGAACAACAGTTTTGGTAGTAAGCAGTGCCAGGAAAAATGCTTATAAATGGTAGAATTAGAGGGTTTTAAAAGTGTTATGAAGCATGGTGAGCAATGGGATGGACTTTCATAATTAGTAAACATGCTCAAAAATAAGGATATTAATCTAAGTTACTAATTTAGTGATTGGAGCTTAAAAGAAACCCCCTCAACAAAGAAGAAAATACATATAGTTCGCTAGGAAAAAAATGACATAACAGAGCCACTCAAAGTATGTTCAGAAAAAGAAGAGAACTGGGAGTAATGAAGGAAAGCAGGATTATGATGTTAATAATCAGAGGAAAAGAAAGTTGTGTCAGGCCTCAGAGTCTTTTCTTTCTCTGAATTGTCTGTATCAATTAATTGTATTCTCTCCTTCTCTAGGTTTTCTAGTGCTGTCCCTATTCTGAGCTCAATTCATCTCCTGTTCAAGAAATAGACAGCAATACTGTGACTGAGTTGTTTGCAAAAGTAAAACTCACTGTGGTAATTCAGATTAATGTACAGGCATCAGTTCTCCTAAGCTGCTAACACAAATGCAAGTCTTTACAAAAGCTCAGCTCTTCTTTCTTCTACCCAGACTCTCTCCCCTCTGGCTCCCTATCTCCCAATGGAAGTGAAGGAGGCAGGTGTAGGGCAGGTCACTTGCCTTCTCAGTCTCTTTCCTTGACGTCCATTTACAAACCTAAAAGCATATTTCTTCACTATCTGCTTTGCTGTCATAACCAAAGCTTTCTATCAGATACAAGAATGTGACTTCAAAACACACCAGAAGATTACCTCTGTCTCAGAAAGCTCTTGGGGACAAGACTAATTTACTTCTGTAGGGAGAAAGGGAGAGAAGAAGCTAGGGATGGAAATGTCATTCATTGGAAGGGAAAAACTAATAACATTGCATAGAAATAAAAATATAAGTCTGATCAAAGAATAAATGTAAGAGTGCAACTCATGTTACCAACTCTAAAAACAATAAAGATTTTCAGAGCTGTGTTAAATAAAAATACTTGCTTTTTTGCTTGAAAGACACAACTAAAGTAGTGGTTGCCCCTAAGTGGTTGCTCATTTTAATTTCTAAGAAAGCTCAGAAGACTGACCTGAAAATCTGAGTTTACTGAAACCATGAATTCAAATTCAAACCAGGACTGTGGTTTTAGTGGATGCAACAGTGATACTGTGAACAAGAAGCATAATGTGGTGGAGCAAATGCAAAGGGACTGTGGCTTTTGCATATACAGAAAGTCACATCCAGAGAAAGACCTGAGCAAACATGGGACAATTTGGGCTGAATTTAAAATGTGTAATACAAAGCCCATTTATCAAGAGGTCCAAAATTCAAAACAGCTGAAGCATCTCAGCATCATGTTCTGTACATTTATGTAATTCTGCTACTGGGAAAATGCCAGATCTGAGACAGAGCCACTGGGATTCATGAAGTACATGTGAAAGTGTAAAGCACTGCATGGTTTTCAATTTCCATTCTTTAGAAGCCCTTACGAAGCGGTGTGCAAGTAGCATAAGGGAGCTGGTGTCACAGAAAAAAAAGCATGCTCAGGTTGTTTGCCTAACACTGTTTAAGCCAGAGCTTACATCAAGAAATCAGGCCTGCTAAGGGCATTGCCCATTATTAAGGTCCAGGGACATGTTCTGGCCATATCTCAGCTACACACTGGGAGCAGTAGGCCACTGCAGCAGTCTCATAATTTTTTATGCTGCTATTATTACTCTGAGTTCAATTTAAGGAAACCCAGGCTGCTGTCTGAGCAGGATGTGGTTGGATCCAAACTACTCCCCAGTCTGCATGATCAGGGGATGAGAATTCCTGTACACACTGAGTTGAAGAAATAATGCTGCTGAGGGAGCATTTAGTCCCATATGTGACTGACCTTCATCTAACTTATCATATGCTCTACACCTCTCCACAATTTTTGTTTAGAAAGAATGATTCGGGACCAGAAACATCAAGTGAGGGAAGCTTCCCACTGTAGCTGTCCCTTCATTCCTTCTCCATTCTCTCATTCTTCCTGAGCACCACCCCCTCTGCTGGCATCCAGGACTTGTGAGAAGAATCATTAGCTTTTTCAGTCTTTTTTTCCTGGGAAATATATTTGGGCATGGGAAATTAACAATGTTGCTGTTAACGTCAAACAGGAAGATATGCATTCTAATAGCGAAGGAAAATTCCTGTGGTCATTCTTGATTTGTTATCCACATGTTCATGACCTTCATTGACGAAGGGTGTCATGGTGTACCTACTTTCCTTAAAGACCAGTTTGTCATTTAAAAAATAACTAAACAAGTAGAAATTCACCACTTTTCTAATGGATTTGAGTTCCACACATTTGTTAATCTGCTCTTCAGAGTAAAGAATAATGTATTAGGACAATAAATCTAAACAGAAAATTAATAAAAATTAAAGTTGTGTTGCTCCGAGACTGATGCCATGGTTGTATATCAGTGATACCACTAGCTCAGTGTAAAGCATTTTGAGAACCTAGATACAACAACAGCAACAACAAAATCCTCACAATGTGACTGCATTATTTATTCAGTACAGTCCACACCACATGCTGCATTAGCATATAAAGGGTACCTTACACTGAGTAGAGATGCAGGTGAGATTTATCAGATCACCTATTCCACCTTCCTGCCAACATGGTAGCACTTCCTATTTTTAGAATATTTTTAGTGCTTAGGTCAGTCTAGATTAAAATGGAGCTTAACCGGGATTCTTTCAGGGTTTGTTCCACAGTCCAGCAAATCTCACAGTCAGTGTTGCCTATTGTTAGATCTCTGTTTCTGCTAGTGCACTCAATTACCCTCAATGATCTACTATGCCAACTCTTCCATTTCTCACCTGGGCAAATGTATCCTTCAAATTCTGAAGATTGCTATTAGTGTCCCCAGTTTTGCCTTGTCAGCCTTCTTTTTTTCTTATTAAAAAGAAGAAAAAAAAAAGAGGTAAAAGGTGTCTGATGGCATCAGTGCATAAAAGGACAAAAAAATGGAAGTGAAGGTGAATCTGTGCTGAAAAAAAAAAGACTCAGAAAGAATCAGAAAAAAAAAAACAAGTCAGGTTGATTGCTGAAGGAATTCCGCCAAGGCAAAGTAAAACTTACTGAGAAGTAAAATGAATCACAACTATTACAAGTTTTGAACCTGATCCTTAAAACCAACATTCATATGAATTCAGTGACGTTGACTGATTCAAGTCGACACATTTGAGTAGCTGTTAAACATGATGGACTGGCTTCCATCAGAAATTAATGCAAAATGCCATATACCAGATTGACACAGCTTGCCAGAGAAAATTCTTTGAAATAAATCCTTTGAAATTCCTGAAATTCATTCATGTAATGAATAATTGCAAACAATAGTTTAATCCAAAAGTTTCCAACTGAATAGAAAACTAGCTTTCTAGGATTGTTCTTTTATAGAAGGACTATAAACTGAAATAAAGTAGTGGAAAAAGCACAGTTTTCGATTGTTTAAAAAATGAAACGAAATTAAACAGAGGTAGAATGTTAATTTTATTTGAAAATAATGCCTAGGTCTAGATCCTGTGTGCATCTAGAAGATTCTTAATATGCTTACAGTTTCTGAGAAATATTGGCCAAAGAAAATTCAGCAAAAAACTAATTCTGCATATATGCATGAGAGATCACACCCGTGTGAGTAAACAGAGTTTCTTGAAATGTGAATAACCAAGCTAATTGGTTTCTTCTCTGAACATCTGAAAGAAGTCAGCTTGGCTAAGCCAACATTTTCAAAGTGATTTGTAACTTTTAACTGTGTTATTTTTTCTGCTGTTCAATTAGTCATCTAGGGCATAATTTCCAAGTATGTTATGCAGCACAATATCAGTGAAGTTTATTTACATGTATAGTATCCAGAAATTAGAAACACTATGTTTGCAATAATTACCCCATCCATCCCTAAAGACATTATTTTGAATTAGTAGATCATCTGAGTTAGCTTGAGGGCTTGTTGGGTTTGCTCAAAGTTGTTGAGACAAATAAGCAGTCTTTTGTCCTTACAGTTTTGATCACTTTAGCTGAGGGTTTGCTTCAAAGCAAATGCTGGCAAAAAAAATAAATAAATAAGTAAAGCACCACTTGTGTATATTAAGCATTTCCATGTGCTTGTTCAAGCAAGATGTATAACAATAAAAATTCTGTAAATGTGATAGAACCTAAACAGTCTTTATACTGTTCATCCTGAAGGGTGACTTCAAGAGAAGTTGTCATTCAACATTTACGATAGATATGATTTTATGCCCAAGCCATGATTCTACACTGAATCACAGTGTATCACACTGATGAACACTACAAATACGGATTCCTAGTCAGGCCACAATTTGATATATAATCATAGTTCATATTAATTCATACAGGCCAATAATCAAAACTGTCTGCTGATTGGTTACCATCAAAATCAATACCTTTTGAACAATCGCTTTCAAACAGTTTCCTTTTCTTATAACTGATACAGGACCTGGTTAAAAAAGCTTTGAAAGAACATTTTACTTCAGTGTACTTCACCAAGTATTCACTGTTTCCAAATCATTTATCTCTTAGCTGCTACAAAAAAACGCTAATGCTATTTTTAGGTTACAGTAAGTCTTCTTTTTATTCTACCATGATGCTGCGTATAAAAATCACATCTATTCTGTAGGAGCATAGCATAATAGTAAGATACTCCTATTACTGTTTTGTTCAATTTTCCCTGATGTATAATTGCCCTGAGGGATATCTAAATAGGAATCTCCAGAATTCCTTTTAAAGTCTTCCCAAGAACGATTTTCCAGTCTTGGGATGTTGGGTTGTTTGTTTGATTTTTAGACAACTTCATTCATAACAACTGCTTACATGGGTGGATAGTGATAGGACAAGGGAGAATGGTTTTAAACTGAGACAGGGGAGGTTTAGGTTAGATATTAGGAGAAAGTTTTTTACACACAGGGTGGTGATGCACTGGAACAGGTTGCCCAAGGAGGCTGTGGACGCCCCATCCATGGAGACATTCAAGGCCAGGCTGGATGTGGCTCTGGACAGCCTGGTCTGGTGGATGGTAACCCTGCACATAGCAGGGGAATTGAAACCAGATGATCATTGTGTTCTTTTCAACCCAGGCCATTCTATGATTCTATTATGTGATTCTATGTCAAATTCTAAGGTTCCTTGCACTCTTATTCATACCTAAGAATGCAAGATATTTGTATTCATGATATCACATATATGGAAATATCAGCTTGACATTCAGGAATATTTGTTTAATTTAATTTTTTAAAATAAAGTCTTCACCAAAAGTGGAGTTGTAGCCACAACTGAAAATTCCCATAATTTATGTGCAAAATTATTAATTGGGAGAACTTTTTTGTACATTAAAAAGATTATTTTTAAATGTCATTTCCCTGCCCAGTGGTGCTAAAAATTGGTATTTTGTGCCTAAAGGAGATCCTTGGCTTTCGAAAGGAATATTTCTCATGTTTCTCACCCTGCAGTGTTATAAGGTAGCACACTTTACAATCATGTGAAGATACATATACCTGGAAGAAAATCTATCCAAGGTGGCTTCACAAGGGGAGTATTTTCAGATAAACAGCAAATGTGGAAAAATATGACCATATGAAATGTGAGCAGTGAAAAACTTGAAAACAAATGTTTTTCTTCTTTCTTCAGTTGAAAGGTTGAAAGTTAATCAATCAAACTTGGGATAGCTTACTCAGTCCATCAGTCTATATGGATCTAATATACAAAACTCTGTATTTCCTGTTGAAATAGCAAGCTGAAAGCATTAATTTCCAAGTACTCCAGGTATCCTGAGCTCTGTTCACACAGTTGTATTTAAATTAGAAATAACTTATCATTTACAGCGTAACAGCATTGCTCATACAATGGCATATCGTGGTATCTGCATCTGCTGGTATGTAGGTAAGCACATAGGTAAAAGGAAAGGCATTTCAATGGATAGGTATGGCCTCACAACATGTCTGTTGTCACATAGTACCTTGGTGGCAGAAGTAGTCATGTAATGAAGCCCACTGAATGCTGTACGTGTAATTTATGTTTTAACTTCTGTAAACATCACCTAGCTGCTTTTGCTGGAGGCTGTGTATAAATCATTAAACAAATATATTCAACAATTTACACAGAGTCAAGAAGAAGGAAGTCTCTATTTCCATATTTAAATCTGCCTCCATGTACATCATTACTTTATTTTATTAATTTGCCAATATCTGTGCCCCATCTGCATACAGCATTAAGGATAGCTGGCTTTCTTGTATCCTACAGTTAGAGAATTTGCTATGGAGCTGTACAAAAATTAAAAACAAGTTGCAGTGATGGCTTGGAACCTTTATTTAAATAATCAGGTCAACAGAAGTCCAAGATCAGCTTAATAAAATTGCTCCTTACTATAAAGAAACAATTGAAGGCAGCAAGTCACAGTCTAATTGGGTCTTACGAAGCAAATATATAAAGTCTCTTCCAAGCTCATATGAGGCCTGATCCAGAAAGCTCCAAATGGTAAAAACCATCCCTACAAAGGTTGAAGAACTTGCTTCAAACTTAATGTAAGTAACTACTCACATTAGCATTAGTTGAATTTACTTATTCTTGAGCTTAAACACATGTGCAAGTCTTCACAGGATTGGTACCTAAATTCAAATGCTTGGTCTTTTATGCAGTGCAGAAATTGCAGAGTGCATAACTCTTAAGAAAAAATGTACTTTTATGGTTGATTTTACTCACCTAAACAGTTCAGACTTCTAATAAAAGGCAAACAGAATAATAGTATAAAATTATTCTTATCCCTTATTCTCAGCAGCATCAGTCAATGAGAAGAAAAGACTATAGCCTATCTATATTTAATTATAAAGAAGGTTTCTCTCTGATTAATTGAATCATTAAACATGCACAGATACATTTCATGGTATTAAATATTAGTTACCTTCCAGTATATTAAGAAGTAAAAAACAGAGTGGATTAAATGGGAAGAATTATTCTTAGTGTATGTCTTGCAGTGCATAAAACCACTCACTTGTTTCCCAGGAAACGAAAAGGAAGCACAGACATTCACCACAAAGCAATGAAATGTGCACAGTCTGCAAAACAACCAGCAAAAAAAATTTTGGCCTCTCTTTATTTATGGTTTCAGCTATTGTACTGTTTACTCTAGCCTTTACAAAAGAACGATTCCAGCACTTCCCATGTTCCTGCACCAGCAATTGGTGTTTCTATTAGAAATACAATAATATACTACTTTAGGCATTAGGAGATATGGAAAAACATATCCAACCAAACTATTTGCAGCATATGCTCACAATAGGAAAGCACTGATCAAAATGTTTTCATTTGAAACCCCCTGTGTTTTAAGTAGCAAGTAGCTGCATTAACAAATGTAGCACCTCAGCATACAGAATCATATATGTACATAAATGCAATTTATACCCACAGAATTGTTTCTAAAAACTTAATTAAAAGAATATATGAAGAAACATTTAAAATAATAATAATATAATTTTAAAAATGAGGTGTCAAAGAAATGACAAGGCTGAGCCAATAGTTTGGAGCGGAGGTTTTCAGCTGCCATGCTGTGCCTTTCACAGCTGCCTACATTTCATGTCATTAATAACCAGTAAATAAGATCTGCAGGTGGGCATATAGGACACCCTGAGCCAAGAAACTGTAGTTAAGGCTTCTGTCTCTGAGATGGGTGGTCAGGCCCATTTGCACAAGGCTACTTATGTTTCCATAAAGAAGGGTAACCCTACTTAGCATAGCTTCAGGGAAGCTGTCACAATACAGAGAATGCTAATTACTGTAACCAACTGGCAATGATGCATCCAAAATTAAATGGCCTGTGACTGAGCAGATGAACAATTTTTATAGCCCTAAGTTCAGGGAACATGGATATTCTGTCAAATTAACAGACAGTCTATTTGGTCTTAATAGGTAAATTGAAGTCTTTTAAAAGACATTTAGATGTGTTATTAAGTTATCAGTGTGAGTAGAGTTCTTCTAGTTTAAAGGCATCCAATTTGAATCTAAAATACTCATAGCCTATTACAGCTAAAAGGAAAACAACAGAAAAATCACGGCCCTTATAAACTGCATTTCCAGGAGAAGATGCAACGTGGCCTCTGCTTCTACTCTAGGTTCCTGTTCATCTCTTTGTACTCGGGCAAAATTCCCACTGAAGTCAGCAGGAGTGCTTGAACAGAGGCCTCTGGGCACAGGCACTGTGCACTGCCTCCCCTGAGCTACTTGGGCTTCAGTGCCAGAGAAATGTGGAGGCTTTTTAGGAGAATACTGTTAAGATCAAAGTTTTTACTTGATTCTCTACAATGAGCTTTAACAAGCAAATCAAAGCAAAGGCCAGACATAAGTAGTCCTTGATTTTGCTGATCACGCTTCATGAATGAATTACCCATACCTTTCAGCATGGATGATACACCATTCCAGCCTTCCTAAGAGCACTGCCAACAAATACACGTATCATCAGCTGCCTTTACTATCCACTTTTAAGTCGTCATATCTCTTCCTGAATGGGAAAAAAATACTTAAGAAAAGGGAGAAAAAAAAAAAAAAGTAAATGAAATATTTATAAGAAAGTTCTGAGAAAGCATTTTTTATTGTCATAGCGTGACACTTTGCAAAGGAAGTTTTGTAGCAAGTGAAGCTTACAAAGAAAGCTGTCAGTGCAGTATACCTAGCAGATTTTTTTTTTTTTTTTTTTTTTTGTGTGTGTGTGTGTGAAATTTACAAATTAACCAGTAAGCAAGTCTGGCTGTATTCAGGGGAAACAGAGTTATAAGCAGGTCTGGCTTCATCTCCCTCCAGTTGATAAGAAGCTGGATCTAAACCCCAATAAATGTAGGATGTTGTTACAAAAAAGTCACTATCACAGAATCACAGAATGGCCAGAGTTGGAAGGGACCTCAAGGATCATGAATCTCCAACCCCCCTGCCACATGCAAGGCCACCAACCTCCACGTTTAATGCTAAACCAGGCTGCCCAGGGCCCCATCCAACCTGGCCTTGAACACCTCCAAGGACGGGGCATCCACAACCTCTCTGGGCAGCCTGTTCCAGCACCTCACCACTCTCACAGTAAAGAATTTCCCCCTGATGTCCGACCTAAATCTCCCCTCCCTCAACTTAAAACCACTTCCCCTCGTCCTACACATATCAACCATTTCAAAGAGTTGATTCCCCTCCCCTCTGTAGGCTCCTTTTAAGTATTGAAAAGCTGCAATGAGGTCCCCCCGCAGCCTTCTTTTCTCCAGGCTGAACAAGCCCAGCTCCCTCAGCCTGTCCTCATAGGGGAGGTGCTCCAGTCCCTTGATCATCCTAGTGGCCCTCCTCTGGAACCTCTCCAACAGCTCCCTGTCTTTTTTGTACTGCAGACTCCACACTTGGACACAGTACTCCAGATGGGGCCTCACAAGAGCAGAGTAGAGGGGGACAATCACCTCCCTGTACCTTCTGGCCACCCCTCTTCTGGTGGAGCCCAGGACACCATTTGCCCTCCGAGCCGCAAGAGCACACTGTTGGCTCATATTAAGTTTTTCATCTATCAGAACCCCCAGGTCCTTCTCCACAGAGCTGCTTTCAAGGACCGCACCTTCCAGCCTGTATGGATGCCTGGGATTCCTCCAGCCCAAGTGCAAAACTTTGCACTTTGCCGTGTTGAACCTCATCAGGTTCACCCGGGCCCACCTTTCTAGCCTCTCGAGGTCCCTCTGAATGGCATCCCTTCCTTCAACCGTGTCGACCACACCGCTCAGCTTGGTGTCATCAGCGAACTTGCTGAGGATGCACTTGATTCCTACATCGATGTCACTGATAAAGATGTTAAAGAGCACTGGTCCCAAGACAGACCCCTCAGGGACGCCGCTCATTACCGGCCTCCACCTGGACATACAGCCATTGATGACCACCCTCTTTCTGCGGCCTTTCAACCAGTTTCGTATCCATTGAGTGGTCCACACATCAAATCCACATCCCTCCAATCTGGAGATGAGGATGTGGTGGGGGACCATGTCAAAGGCCTTGCTCAAGTCCAGGTAAATGACATTGGTCACCTTCCCTTGTCCACCAATGCCGTCACTCCATCATAGAAGGCCACCAGATTGGTCAAGCATGACCTTCCCCTGGTGAAGCCATGCTGGCTGTCTCGGATCACATGTTCATTCCTCATGTGGTCGAGCATGATCTGTTCCATGATCTTCCCAGGTACTAAGATCCAGACTGTTATTTCTCAGAGTTCCCTTTTTTTCGTTGATCATATTGAACTGAAACACAGATGTCTCTTCATCCCAGCTTCCCAATACTAAGAGTGGAATTCATCTCAGCTGTCTTAACACACATTTACAATGTCTGATCTACTCACACTATGGTCCCTTTATAGTCAATGGAGCAAAACTACACACTTTTAAAATATAATTCACTTAATCTATTCAGAATGTTTATCTTAAAATATGATGTATCATGTCCTTAAAAGCTCAGTTTCTCTGCAGTTACTCTCAGTTGTGTTTGGTAACATCTGCTTTTATGTCAATGCCTTTTGGCTGGGTGAAGTGGAGCCTACAAAAAAACTCTCCCTCACTTTTCAGATACCCGAGATGAAAGCCGCGCATTCTTCACAAAGGGCTCTTTACATGTTCCTTAAAGAGCAGATGTGCTCTGGGAGATGCTCTTTTGGCGGACATCAGGATTTGTGCAGGTTCCATCTTCTTCACCCACATGAGTATGGAGGGGGCAAGAGAGCTGCAGGAATGAGCAAGCCAGGGAGTAACACTCACAGAACAGCTGCAGCCACTGTTCAAGTGGGAACAGATGGATATGGATAACATTGTCTGAATACCTCTGCAGCACTCACAGTGGACCCTCTCTTCCCTTCGCTTATTGGCTGTTTTCTCCAATTGCTTCAATCTTTGCTTTTCCATTTTTCCATTTATCTCCTAACATATCCTCCTTGGATAGATTTAAAAAACAATAACACAGTGCTTATAAAACTCCAGCAGTTCTTAGATATATGTTATATCCTTCCCTCCCTTTCTCTCTTGTCTATTTAAGATCTGTGTAGCCGTCTATTTCTTAGCTGTGTTTTTCCTGAAACTAGCCTCAGAGGTGAAGTCTATGTTTACCTGAGCTTTGGTGTCCTCGGAACACTCTGAAGTCTCTGAAGTTGTGTCCAACAAGCTATAACATACTAATGAAAATGGAGAATGGTGTTATGTTTTAATCTGGCAACATTACGGTAACAGATAACAAGAAACCTTACTTGAATATATTGCTCTTCTGCAATAAAAAGATAGAGAAACTGGGACTGCAGCTTTCAGAGATACGTCAATCAAGAAAGACCTATGACTGATTTGGATCCATAGCATCTTTTATGTCCTGCTATCAAATGTTTGGTCCTGCAAGGACCAAAAATAAAAAAAATAAAAATAAAAAAATAAAAAATTAAAAATAAAAAATTAAAATTAAAAAATACACATATCAACAAAATGCAAAACAACACTTTTTACAAGGAAAAAGTGTTTGCAGGGTGGATGGGGTTTTGAGCAACCTGGTCTAGTGGGAGGTATCCCTGCCTATAGTAGGGGGTTGGAATTAGATGATCCTAAAGGTCCTTTCCAAACCGTTCTACAATTCTATGATTCTATGGAATCCATTTAAAAGCCTTTCAATGATCAGCTGAACTTATTAAATCAACTCAATCCAATTAATAGGAAATTTAGAGAGACAGAAATATCAACTGCATATACTAGCAGGAAAGATGATATTTTTATCTTACATATATTACAAAGTTAAAATTATCTTTATGAAAAATGCATCTTTGCAGATTTTGGATTACAAGAACTCTGGGTATTTAGGAAGATATAAAAATATTTTTAAAAAAATTATTTCTGTAAACTAGTAGCTCGCATTCAGCTACAGGATTCATTCTCAGAAGTGTTGAAGTTGATGAGCATTGAGTTAGTGGCACAATACTTCAGTGCAAAAACTCCAGTTGGGCCATTTTGCAGGTGTTGCAGCAAAAAGCCAGGAAGAGCTGGGGCATTGTTACAGTAATCTCTCTCTATTGCTTTGCAGCTTTTCCTCTTTTCTGCCAGGAAAGATTGTCCAGGATTGCTGAGTTTTGTACAGAATATAACACACTGCTCACATCCACACTAACATCTGTCAAAATGCTGGATAAAGAGACAGGTGGTTCACACTGCCACACTATTGTAAAGAAGTGCTCAGAGGATATTTACTAGATTTCCTTATCACCCCTCTTATTTGAAGAGGTCGACTGCAATTGGACTTGGAATCTGATTCTGATTGTGCAATACACAGAGAACTGGTAGGGATCTGTATCCTTTTAAGGCTTTAACTGGAATAACTTAATGCATCCCCTGCTGCCTGCACTGCTCTTCTGGTCATGAATGTCCCCATACCAGGCAATTACTTATAAATACTTCCTAATTTGCCACAGTGCAAAACAAACAGTTTATGCCCCACGTTTCATGAACAGAGAAAGCTAAAAATGAGTTTGATTTTGCAGCAAATGGATGAGGAGAACAGAGGTGACAAATAGCTCTCATTTATAAGATATTATTTACAAATCTTATTTATAACTAGCTGCAGCAATTTATAAACAAAGGCATTATTTGGATGTTCTCTATGCATTATCTCTGACAGAAGCCTGAAAGGACAGAAAAGCCCTGTGTACAACTGAGATTTAAAGGACATGGTCTAATAATTTGCTGTAGTCTGATTTCATTTTTTAATGGGAAAAACTAGTACTGTGGATATGCCAAACATATACGAGCATGCTACATTATCTTTCAGCAGAATATGTGGTAGATGAATAGTATAGTTTGATGGGGGAATATGATTCTGAAAAGTAATTTGGATCCAAGGGCCTGGAACTGTGTTTTTTTCATTCTTAGATACATGAACAGTCACAAAAATGATCCATTCTCCATGTTACATGTACCATTGTGAGCAAAAATATGGATTGCTGAGAGGGGTCCACATGATTCCTCTTGGTACCTATGCTGAGGAGCACAGCAGGACACTGCTGACCCCTACTTGAAGCCTTCCAGAAGTGTGGTACCAAGATAACCATAGTTTTAGAATGATGATAGTAGGTGACTGGTTTTGATTTCAGACATTAAAGATGATGCTACACCTTATTAGAAATGTAAAACATATGATTGCTACATGATAAAATCACTCCAAAGTCCTCACGCAAAGGAGATTTTAGGAAATAGTGACCTATCTCAAAACACTTCTTATCAGAGAATAAAACAGAGGACTCAAACGTGCTGCAGAAGCTATAGCAAATCTGCCGTTCAGATGTTCCTGGCCTGGAAAAATTGGTCATTCTCAATGCTCATGCAAAGTAAAACTCAAAGCACAAAGGAAAAGGATTCATTTTCCTCAGTGAATACCTCAGGTCACTCTTTAGCAAAATCACAGAATCACAGAACACTCCATGTTGGAAGGGACTCAGAAGGATCATCGAGTCCATCTCCTAGCTCCATTCAGAACCACCCCAATTACAAACCCTGTATCTGAGAGCACTGTCCAAGCACTCCTTGAATTCTGACAATATTGGTACCATAACCACTGCCCTGGGAAGTCCCTACATGTCCTTATCTGTTAGCGTTTCTTATGCTTAAACAAACAGAAGATTTAATTGACAGAGAAGAGATTATCAGCTGTAACCAGATCAGGAATGTTAACAAACACAGATGGTATGTTTCTGCTTTAGTAGTGAGTGCTTCAGGTATGGGGAGCATGCTACGAGAAGGATTGTGTTCACTTCAGATGCTGGGAAAAAAGAGTCCGGACCGTTCCACACAACATTTTTTCTTAAAAATCCTTAGATTTTCTCTTTATAACTGCAACTCCTTTAAGATAATGTATTCAGTTCTCAGCCAGGCACAAGAGTAGACAGTGCAAGAGCACTTCCAGGTACCTTCACCATCCTGGAATGGGTCACTGCCTCTATATGATCTCTGTGACAGGCACTACAGCAGGATCAGGGCACATTTGATACAAGCACCCACAAGCACACCTGCTCAAGAGGCTCGTCTCAGTGTGTGTGAGGCAAAAGAGCTGGCACCACGTTAGATGGACATCAGGAAGGCACAGTATTCTATGATGGACTAGTAGGAATCAGAAACACAGCCACTGAAGGCAGGATGGGAAACCGTAGAGTTCTCCTTTCTTCTCTTGAAACAAATCCACGATTACATTCAAATCATTCCTTTTCCCTAAGATGGCAGTGGCTAGCAACTTCCAACTACAGAGGCTTTTATAGGTGAAGGATACCAACGAGCAGGCCCTGCTCATGTGCACTGTGGGTACTTGGGACCCTTCAGCATGAGCGGACAAACCTGCCGAGAGGTGGCACAATGTGCTGTGACTGCATTGTTAGTGAGCTGCTCAAATTAAATTTTAATAGAACTTTTAAAAATAATTTCAGCATAAACCACAATGCATGTGAGTGAGCCTAAATTAATAAAAAAAACTATCTTTCAAGAATGAAAAATAAATGTAATCTGAGATCAATATTTATGAAGCTGTGATTAATTGACTGATGACCAAATGATTACAAACTTCTGTCTGAGGCAGCTACTCAAACGTATTAGCTTTGATGGAAAAAAATTAAAAAAATACAAACTGGGTCAATGAAAGAATGCATTCCTAATCAATTTTTAATAGCACTTAAGATTTTATGATTTTTTAAACTTTCCTTTTAATAATTAATCAGAAAAATGAATCTAATTTAAACAAGGTGCTGTAAGGTGTTCTGTATCTGTTTGATGGTGTTCCTAATGAAGAAATTCAATTAGGGCTGACTTTTCATTATAAATCTCTTGGTTTTAAGGAAGGTTCTGATTGGCTGGTAAACATTCAAGATGGGAAGAGTAACTGAGGAGAATAGCACTGCTCAGCACAAGCTACTCATTAAGGTTTTACACTGTTAATTCCTGCTTCTTCTCACTTCAAGACAGAAAGAAAGAGAGGAAAAGAGAGACAGGGAGGGAGGGAGAGAGAGGGAGAAAGAGGTAGAGAGAGAGAGGGAGGGAGAGGGAGAGAGAGAGAGAGAGAGAGAGGAGGAAGGAAGGGAGGAAGGGAGGAAGGGAGGAAGAGAGGAAGGGAGGAAGGGAGGGAGGAAAGGAGGGAGGGAGGGAGAGGGGGAAGAGGAGGGGGAGGGACCACAACCTAACCATACTACCCTAACTTTAACAACCCTCCACTAAATCATGTGCCTGAGCACCACATCCAAACAGTTTTTAAATCCATCCAGGGATGGCTTCTCAAACACCTCCCTAGAGGTGATTCCAGTGATTAACACTCCGTTCTGTAAAGAAGTGTTTCCTGATAACCAACTTAAACCTCCCCTGGCACAACTTGAGGCCATTCTCCCTCATCCTGTCACCTGTCACCGAGAAGAGATGAACCCCACTCTCACTGCAATTACTTTTCAAGTATTTGAAAAGAGCAGTAACACCTCCCCTCAGCCTCCTCTTCCCCTGACTAAACAGACCCAGTTTTCCAAGCTCTTCACAAGCCATGTTGCCCTTGCTCATGGCCAAAATTTGCAGAATAATGGCCTCCCTCCTGAAGATGTTCCCTGTGTGGCCAAACAGAAGTACCTTTTCCTATACTCAGTTTAGTAAATAAACTAAGTGCAGGATGCAGTGCTTTTGATGGTTGGGGCTCTACTTGGTGCAGTTTGGGGTCATTTCAACCATACTTCTCCAGCCAGCCTCCAGGCACAGCCTAGCAATCAACACAACCCTATGTCTTTGTAGGGAATGAGTTCAGGCAATGTTGGCATGAGCAGGACTGCACCAGGTGGCCACAAGATCAAGGCACATGCTCTGACGTTTTGCTTTTAGCAGGACAAAGCTAGCTTTAGTGCACGCCTGTGTGGTGTTGCAAAGAGGCCACGAGCCTGACCTCTGCCTGGGTCCGAGCTCGGCCTGTGCCATGCTAAATGCAGAAACACAGCCTCCAGCACAGTGTGGGCAGAGCTCAGCACAGCTGCCTGAAAAGCCCGTGGATATATCCTTAGGCTAAGACATACAATTACAGGTGTGTTAGAGTGCCAGCACAGCATAATACTCCTGGAACTTCTCGCCCTAGGATGTCATTCTAATATAATTCAGTTTGTTCGGATAAAATATTCATCTGAAAAAGAGTCTGACAGGAAATCAACCTCTTACATGTGCCTCAAAATGAAAAAGGAGGATAATCTAATCTCCCCTAGCATGCAAGTTGCAGCAACTTCAGATATAATCCAGCCTTTTCATTTACATCTTTGGTTCCTTGCTGACACGTGGCAAAAAAAATGCAAGTGTTAGAAGGGCAACATAAAAAAAATCCTAACGAGGTCATAAAGAGCAGAGTTTTACTGACTTCAGTTTGGATGTCTAAGATAAGGATGCCTAAGTCTGAGCTAGTCACTTTAAATCCCTTCATGGATAATGCAGCTTGAGAGCGGGTACATTCTACTTTGAGATGAGATAATGTCAGCGCAACTAAACTCAAAAGGAAAACTGTGCCTATAGAACTAATTTGTCATCTTTCGTTATTTCGTGTGAAGACTATCTGTACCAAGCTTACTGTCAATCTCAAGCACTATTAAATCGCCAAAGCAACATCTTACTCTGCCCCCAGCTCCCTTAGCCAAAGGGATTTATGCCCTGACCTCTGGCACTCTTTTCCTTTCCAGTGGCACATTCTTCTACAGCCAGAAACAAAATATTTTTTTAAGGAAAAAGCTTAAATTAACCTTTCTTTTAAAATGAAATGAAATCTGAGCAGAAACTCATAAAGAGCAAAGGTAGTCTACAGAATAGACAGAGGGTACCAGAGAGCTAGGAATTTGTGATGGCCTCTGAATGGCACCAGGAACTAGCAAGGCAGATGCTGCTGTACAGGAGGGATGTCACTCTGTGGGGCTTGTCAATAGAAAAACCCTGAGCATTGGGAACCTGTCACCCTTTTGGAAAGTAAGTGGTTTTATGTAGAAGAGTTTTTAATTTAGGCACCAGAATCCCAAGCTTGAATCCCTTCTTTACTCTTGCTTTTGGGAAATCTCACTCTATATTCCCCTAAATCAGATAAAATTACCTGAGTAGTCCTTCTTAAGAGCTAAGGATCCAACCTTGTTTCTTGAACAGGAAACTCTTAATTCCAAACTCTAGCAGACTTCACTGTTGCAGAAGCAGGTACTGAGAGTGGCTACTCTGGTTTGGCACAACCTGACAGCTTCCAGAAATTTCTACATTTCACAAAGCCACACATCCAAAGATACATTCTGATAATTTATCAGAACCAGTACAGATGCACAAGTTACCTCTCGTTTACCACTTGAGGTAATCAACCGACACCATACATCCTCAGTTGGGTTCCTAGCTATCTCTGCTCAACATGCTGGTGGAAAACATACACTGAGCTAAAATATAGGTAACTCACACACTTTAAGCCAAAAATACAATGATTTTATTCATCTTCATGTGTCAAAAAATACATAAATGAGTCTCAAGTTGAGAAGAGTTAGCGAGCTCAGTTTAGTACTCTGACCTGTTTATCTTGTCCAAAGTTGGTTTCCTCAAAGTTCTCATCAAAAAAACTTTTCTGTGATCAGTAATGTTTTGTATTTTTGCCATTTGTAGTCTCAAGGTTTCTGAGATTTCTGGAGCACATGGCTAAGCTATTTCACAAAGAAAGCCTGGAGATCACTAGTGGTTAGGATCTTGGCTTTTAACCTGCTCTCTTCCATCCTCTCTGTGCAGATTTATTAGCAGCGGTGTCCAGACACCGATCTCCTGCCCATGTGTTTGATCCTCATGCTCAAGCGCCCCAGCAGACATAAAAGAGATCCCAGGAAGGTTTTTATCCTTTGTATTCTGTTTCCAACTCTGCTGCAAAATCACTGTCCTCACCACGATGCACATAACTGCATTATGTGGCTTGGATCCTCCAAATGTTTGTTACCTCCTGTAGTCACATTACATTTCTCAGCTCCCCTTAGCTGCAGCAGATTTTTACTCCTCCAGCTCCCATCTTCTCGCTCTTTGTGGTCTCTCTCTCTCTCAGTACTACAGCAGTATTTTCTATGCCCCTGAAGATTTGGTAACATCATCCCATAAATTTCAACTAAACCTCAGGCACTGCTAGATCACAATTTCTGAAGTATTTGCTCACTGAGTAGGCATCCAACTTCGCAGAAATCTGCTAAACAAATAAGTTTAACCTCCTTAAACAGAAAATATATTCCTTTTAGCAGCTTATTCAGAGAACTAAGCTCTTTTCCGAGCTATTTTTGGTTAGGAAAAAATATATACATTTCAATAGATCTTGTCCTCTAACAGGTCACTTGCTTTACATAGAATGTTTTGAAGCAGTGGAAGCTATGCAGGTGAAAAGTTTCCTGCTTCATTCCAGATTCATTTTAAAGGGTTTTCTATGTCAGCTATGTTTTCTTGTGTTTTCTCATTTTTTATTTCTCTTTAATGTATTTACCCCTTCTGCTTTTCAAAGTTTCAATTTCAATAGAAAATCAATATGCAGATAAAACTAAGAAAGACAAATAACGGGTTCAGTGCCTTCCACATGTTTTGCTTGCTGCACAATAAATTCACCAAATGTATGTCATATTCCAGTGGCTCTCTTTAAAGCTCAAAAGCCAGTGATTTTAGATTTTGCTTGTAAAAATCCTCAGAGCGCTTTCTCATCTTATCAACAGGTAGATCATTCTAGGTCTAAAAGTGTGTCCTCACAGCTGATGTCCCCTCACTCCAGCCTAAAAAAAATAACAGTCTGCCTTCTACATCATTAATTAGTCCTTTTTCTAACTGACAAGAAGTCACTTTTCTCTGATATTTACTAAAAAGTGATGTGTTTTAGCACATGAATATTCAATTATTATCAAGCACACTTTGTTCTGAACTGTTCTTTCCCAGCCAGGAATACGTTACCACCAAAGCTGCCGGGTGCCATCAGCACTGCCATGTCAGTACGGATTAGTTTGCTCACTTTATTTGCAGTTACTCACCTATATCAAATTGAAATGCACCCGCACAACTCATCTGTGTCAGTCTAAGATACTTTCCTTGTTAATCATTGCATCCACAACTTTATGCTTGTTTGAATTAGCTGCTCAGCATTCCCAGCATTTATCATGTAGTGCAATGTTAAATCACTCAGGTCTGTAATTTTCAGCATGCTGTGGCACGTTTACAAGAAACTACAGGGATCCCGGGACTGAGGTCAAGCTAACAGACTCCTACGAGTCCTGTCCCACCAGCACTGCTGTCAGGCAGCCTGCATAGCACAAATCCTGCATTTGGAGATGTGCTGGTGGAAGCAGGGCAGCATACAAGTTTGCACCCATGGGTTTGTTTCCATGGATGACAGCAGGAGCCTCCACTGGGCTTCATTAGGCAAATGTTGCTGCACTTGCAGGGCTTTCCATCACAATTTCCCTTTTGCCCTCACAGCAGTATGGGCTGTGAAAATCCTACCAACAGGCAACACCTTGAGACAAGGAACAAAGGTTTTGGCTTGTGGGAGCTGCTAGCCAATGCCAGGCCCTTAGAGCACGGGGGGGAAATGGCCACCACCAGCCAGTGCTTTGGGTGGTGGGGAAAGTGGTTCACACCCTGGGGAATTCTTGGCGATGTCAGGAGGGTGACTAGCAAAAATGCCATCTTGAACTTCAAGAGGGTGGACTTGGATCTGTTCAGGGCGCTTGTAGCGCGGGTCCCTTGGGAGTCGCTTCTCAAGGGTAAAAGGAGTCCAGGAAGCCTGGACACTTCTCAAGGTGGAAATCTTAAAGGTGCAAGAACAGGCTGTCCCTGAGTGCCGTAAGGCGAGCCATAGGGGTGAAGACCGGTGTGGATGAACTGGGAACTATTGTTGAGTCTCTGGAAGAAAAAGAGCCCTCTGAAAGCAGGGACAGGCTACTTGGGGAGATTACAAGGAAGTTGCTATGGTATGCAGGGAGGAAGTTAGGAGGGCAAAAGCCCAACTTGAACTCAGATTGGCCACTGCAGTAAAATCGAATAAGAAATCCTTTTCTAAATATATCAGTGGTAAGAGAAGACCCACGGAGAATTTCCATCCTTTACTTGATGCAGTGGGGAATGTGACTATTGATGACATGGAGAAGGATGAGGTCCTCAACGCCTTCCTTACATCTGCCTTTAATAGGCAGATCAGTTATCCTCAGGGCACCTTATGCCCTGATCTGGAAGTCTGGAATGCTACAAAGAATACACTGCTGTTGATTCAGGTGGAGACAGTTAGAGAGCTCCTCCTCCATCTGGTCTGTCACGAGTCCATGGGACTGGACTGGCTTTATCCTAGGGTGCTAAGGGAGCTGGCAGGGGTGATTGCCGAGCCCCTCTCTGCCATCTACCAGCACTCCTGGTTATCTGGAGAGGTCCCAGAGGACTGGAGGCTTGCCAATGTGACTCCCATCTACAAGAAGGGCCATAAGGAGGAACCGGAGATCTACAAGCCTGTCAGCCTGACCTTGGTACCGGTGACAGTAATGGAGCAAATCATCTTGGGTAAGATCGCATGGCACGTGTGTGGCATCCAGGGGATCAGGTCCAGCCAGCACAGGTTTGTGAAAGGCAGGTTGTACTTGACCAACCTCATCTCCTATGACTGGGTGACCAGCCTGATAGATGAGAGTAAGGTTGTTGATGTAGTCTAGATAGACTTCAGCAAAGCCTTTGACACAGTCTCTCACAGTATTCTTCTGGGGAAACTGGCTGCCCGTAGCCTGGATAGGTGTACCCTTATTTGGGTAAGGAACTGACTAGAGGGCCGTGCTCAACGGGTAGTGGTTAATGGAGTCAAGTCCAACTGGCAATCCATTATGAATGGTGTCCCCCAGGGGTCGGTACTGGAGCCCATCTTGTTTAATATCTTTATTGATGACCTAGATGAAGGGATTGAGTGTACCCTCAGTAAGTTTGCAGATGACAGCAAGTCGGGAGGCTGTGTCAATCCGCCTGAGGGCAGGGAGGCCCTTCAGAGGGATCTGGATAAGCTGGATGTCTGGGCCGAGGTGAAAGGGATGAGGTTCAACAAGACCAACTGTTGGGTCCTGCACTTTGGCCACAACAACCCCATGCAGCGCTACAGGCAGTGTCCCTGGCAGTGTTCAAGAGGTGTCTGGATGAGGAGCTACAACATATGGTTTAGTGACTTGTGGTAGCAATGTTAATGGGAGGATGGTTGAACTAGATGATCTTGCAGGTTCTTTCCAACCTTTCAATTCTATGATTCTATGAATTTAGTATCACTGAATTTTTTAGGTTGGAAAAGATCTTCCAGACCAACAAGTCCAACCATCAACTTGATCTGCCAAGTCTCATCACTAAATCACATCCTTTATTGCCATATTCACGTCTCTTAAAAACCTTAAGGGATGGGAATTCCACCACCTCCCTTGGCAGTCCATTCCAATGCTTGATTACCCCTTCCATGTTGGTCAGCAGTCAGCTCAACATAAGCCAGCAGTGTGCACAGGTGGCCAAGAAGGCCATGGCATCCTGGCTTGTACCAGAAATAGTGTGGCCAGCACGAGCAGGGAGGCAGTTGTCTCCCTGTACTCAGCTCTGGTGAGGCCACACCTCAAGTAGTGTGTTCAGTTTTGGGTCCCTCACTACAAGAAGGATATTGTGATGTTTGAGCACTTGGAGAGAAGAGGCATGATGCTGGTGAAGGACCTGGACACAAGGGTTGTGAAGAATGGCTGAGGCTGTTCATTCCGGAGAAAAGAAGGCTGAGGAGAGACATTACCACTCTCTACAAATACCTGGAAGAGGTTCTGGCAAGGTGCGGGTCAGTTTCTTCTCTCAGGTGACGAGTGATAGGACACAAGGAAACTGTCTCAATTCTGACAGAGGAGTTTCAGATTGGGCATTAAGAAGAATTTTCTCATGGAAAAAGTCATGCATTAGAATGGCTGCTCAGAGGAGTGGTGGAGTCCCCAGCCCTGGAGCTGTTGTCCACACAGAATCATAGAATCACCAAGGTTGGAAAAGCCTCCAAGATCATCCAGTCCAACCATTCACCTACCAGCAATATTTCCCACTAAACTATGTCCCAACATCTACACATTTCTTGAGCACCTCCAGAGTTGATGACTCCACCACTTCCTTGGGCAGCCTGTTCCAGCGCTTGACCACTTGTGGGGAAGTTTTTCCTAATGTTCAACCTGAATCTCCACATTGTGGACGTGGCGTTAAGGGACATGGTTTAGTAATAGGACTCAGTAGGTCAGGCTGGTGGTCGGACATGACATTCTGCAAGGTCTTTTCCAGCCTATATGATTTCATGACTCAGACTTCCTTGGTCACCAGTGCTGAATACAGAGGGACGATCACTTCCTTGTTCCTGCTGGCCACACTATTTCTGACACAAACCACGATGCCATTGGTCTTCTTGGCCCCCTGGGCACACTGCTGGCTGATGTTCAGCATGTTATCAGCCAACATCTCCCATTTAATCTGCGTCACAGTCTCACTTGTGATGTTCTTGAAGAGAAGTTGGAAAAAACACAGAGGAAGGCCAAAGGGAATTAAACGTTAGAAACAGCCAACACGTAGCGTGTCACAGCACAAACAGGAAGGAATGGCACACTGGGGCCCGAACTGCCCTCTTTCAGTCTTCCTCCACCTAATGCCTAACGCTCCCAGGCCACCTCCTCCACGTGGCACAGCGAGGACCGGCGAGGCCCGGCCCTGCCTCGGGGTACAGCCTCGAGGAGCCGGGGGGCGCCGTGAGGGCAGCCGTTAGGGCGGCGTTGGGGCTTCCCGTTGCTCCCGCCCGCCCCCCAGGGGAGCGCTTCAAAAGCGCGCGCGCTGCGCTCCACTCCTCCTCCCCAGCGCCGGGCGGCACTTGGCCTCGCTGGCTTGCCGTAGCAGGGCCGCCGGCGCGCTGCCTCCCGCTCGCTCTTCCGTGACTTCCGTGCAGGCGGCGCGGCGATGGCGCAGCACGGCCCGAGCGTCACGCTGTCCCTCACGCTGCCCATCACCTGCCACATCTGCCTAGGGAAGGTAACGGCCCCGTGGCGGCCGCTGCCCGGCCCTCTTCGCCCACACGCCGCTGGGGTGGCGGGAGGAAGGCAGCCGGCCGCGCTTGCTCGGAGGTGTCGCCGTACCCTCTGCGAACAGAGGGACGATCCCGACTGGGGCTGGGGAGGATCGTGGCCAAGGGGCTGCTGGCACCGAGCGGGTGGGGGGAACCTCGCAGGACGTCTCTGGGAGCCGTGAGGGCCGGGGGCCACGAGACGCCGTCCGTCCGTCCGTGTCCATCCCCTTCCCCCCACACACTCGAAACTCGGACTGCGGGCGCAGTGCATTCGGAGTGAGGATTTTGAGGTTTTGTCTTCTGATAGCTGTGGGAGGTGGAGCAGCTTAGGATGCATGGCAGGTTTGTGTCCGAGGGCGGTGTGAGGCCGGGTGGAACAAAGAAGTGTAGAACCCGTCGTGGTGGAAGTGTTCAGCAGAATTACAGTCTTTTGAGAAAGTGTTGTGATTTGCTGGCTTAAGAAGGTCTCCGTCACCTTTTCATCTCTTTTGGGTGGCAGAGAGCTGTTGGGTCTGTTTGGCTCTGAAATCCCCCAGAGCCAGCTGCCATCACTACCTGCTTTGCTTGTTCCTTTCTCACTCCCCATTTCTCTTTCACGTTTTCTTGCATCCCAAAGCAAACCTCTTAAAACACATCAGCAATCACAAGTGAAGAAATATCCTTTATGTTTGTACTGTGGTATTTACACCCGCTTTCTTTCTGCCCCATGTGAGCGTGCCTCTGAGGCCTGTTCTGCTTGCCCAATAACCAAAGAAAAAGTGTGTTTGATGCATGCAGCAGATATGGCACTGATAGTGGCAGTAGTGGGACACCTCCCTTTATTCAGCTGTCCTACCTTGACAGTGCTGTTTCTGTCAACCCCGTGTACAGGCCAAGCAAGGCAGGAATGCAGTCCTCTTATCTCTTCTTTTGTGTTTTTAATACAGAGGGAGGAGAACATAAGTTTGCTGTGTATGTAATGCAGAGCGGATGCTCTTTGAAAAGGATTTTAAGTCTGACTGTGGTGATTTTCAACATAATCTAAACATGGATGTCCCATTCGTGGAGGCATTCAAGGCCAGGCTGGATGTGGCTCTGTGCAGCCTGGTCTAGTGGCTGGTGACCCTGCATATGGCAAGGGGATTGAAAAATATATGATCATTGTGGTCTTTTTCAACCCAGGCCATTCTATAATTCATTCATATTCTGTTATAAGCCTGCTAGCTCATTTCAAGCCATTGCTTCATTCTTCCTCATCGCTTCTGGAATTGGCCAGGAATGGAGGTAGCTGGGTTTGTACTGGAAGAATTTTCCATGTTTTTCTTTCTTGATATCTTGCACTGAAATAATGTTTTAAAATTATGTAGGTGAATGAAGTATCTGTATAGAAGACTTTTGGATGCTTCCTTTATCAGATGCATTAGGTTTTGCCAAAGTTGTCTGCTGTGGCTGTCCTTTTTCTTTTAATACAAATCTTTGTCTCCAGCTTGAAACATCACAGAAAAACATCAGAAAAAACTCTTTTCAACAGTGTTTTTAGAAGGTAATAAAGGGCTATTAGCACAAATAACAGGCAAATCTTATCATCTTATAGAGTAGAGTAGAGCGGAAGGTGCTGCTGGGGTTAACAGGTTCTGGTACTTCTGTATTTTGTATTGTGGGCTTCAGATGGGATGTAAAGCCACCCTGCAGTCAGAATGTATCTACTGCTATCTGTGGAACTTGTAGGGGATTAGTGGCAAAACAGGGATTTCATTGTACATTGTGAGAAGTGTATAAAAAGAGAAGTAGAAACTCCTTCAGTATTGTCATCCACATGTTGTATTTAGGGAAGCTGCGTTCTTTCAAGACAGTCTTGGCTAACTTCTAATATTCATAACTGGCAAGTTGATCGGAAGCTGCATGAGGCCTTCAGGCATACTTGTTGCAGATTGACTGAAGGTCTCATCAGATTGATTTCAGCAGTGATTTGCTTGGGCTCAGGCATGAGGTTCCGTGCACACTGAAATCTCTGAGGATGTCTAGGGGTTCATTCTCTGATATCAGTGTGCTTGTTTTCCATATGCCTGCTCCTCAGTTCATCTGCTTGAAGGTCCAGAAGAGTCTTCAGTGTGGTGTAAATGTATTTGATTTTGATCCACGGAAGAATCATATTGTGTGGGGAGGGAAAACTAGGACAATACTCAAATTTTCCTTAGCTAATCAAGACTTTGCAAATAAGCTGTAGCCTTTCCAGTCACTGCAGTCGATTAAGGAACTGAAACTGTGCTGTAATTCAAGTGAAATGCTTTTTAGTAACATGTGTTGTGATCCCCACCCCCAGGTTTGTCACAGGCTCAGGAGCTTGGTGAAGGGAAGTGGCACCCCCAGCCTTTGTGTTTCCTGATGACACTTCAGCAGCAGCTCCTTCTGCTGTTGCATGAATTGCTGTGTGTTAGTTCTGAGCTAACACAAGTATAAACTGCAGCCCTGAAATGAAATGTGTGAACGTATAAATCAGGAGCAGTGTCCTCTAGAGAGTAATAATTGTGACTTACAGTTGTAGAGTTGACATTCACTTGAAGAAGAATACACCCATGTCATGTTTGGGGTAACTGAGGGTCTCTTGCTCCCCTGGGTGAAGACCTACACTCTTAAAATGTGTTCTCTCATTTGGGCTACTGTATGTTATTCTTCTGCATATCAGAGCCATTTGTATAACTGTGCTCATATAATGGCTGGTTCTGGATGAAAAAGAAGAGCAACCAGAAAAAAAGTTGTTTTTTTTTTTTTCTTTTTTTCTTCTAGCTGCTGGTGGAAAGCTGCAGAAAGCTCTTTTTCTGGTGAAGAAAGCAGTAAATAACAAGAGTGTATTTTTTATGTATCTATATTATTGAAATATTTAAATGTTTACAAAGCATTGCTATGCTAATGCTTGCATTAATACCACAAAAAAAGCGTCCTTAATTAGAGGTGAAAATGTGCAGATGCTTGCAGAAATCATTTAGTCTCTCTCTTTACACCTTCAGTAACTTGACATTCTGTTTGTGTATGGACAGTCCTGAGGTTCCTAGGCTGTCATATCAGGAGTTTTTAAACTACTAGTAATCCTATAGTGTGTTAGAGGCATAGAAAGCAAATTGGAGAAGGAGCTGACAGATCTGGCTCTTAATTCGGATCTGTTGTATGTGAGTGGTAAAACACTTAGTTTATAGTTTGTGCAACACTGACTGTGTAGGCATGATTACTTCAGGACATTTCTTACCTGTTTTCCAAAGTGGTTATTAGTTTTCCAGTTACTTGATTTTTCTCTGCCAACATTTCATTTATCTGTCTTAGCTGGACAGCTTTTCTAATAGAATGAATGAGGAAAACTGTGAGGCTGATGAGGACTTCCTTTGCAACTGAAAGAATTCTCCTGAGCTTGGGCTTCTAAGTGCTTAACAGATGCAGTGCAGCAGATGGAAGTAGTAGGTGCTGCTACCTCTGTGTATCAGAAGATGTTTATTAGGCAAAAATGGTGATAAAGTAATAACAAATATTTCTTTTACAGAACCTTAACATAGATATGAATGTCAAGTCTTATGAGATTTGAGAGTTTATATTACTGTAAGTTGTAACACATGCCTCAGTAAAGCATGGATGTAAGGAAAAGTAATTTTCTTCTGTATCGTAGTTAGTCTGTGTCCCATACTTACTTTCAAACTGGATTTATAGTTAATCATAGAATCATTAAGGTTGGAAAAGATTTCTAAGGTTGTCTAGTCCAACTGTCCACATACCACCAATACTGCCTCCTAAACCACATCTCTGAGTTCTGCATCTACCGTTTCCTTAAACGCCTCCAGTGACACTGACACTTCCCTAAGCTACCTGTTCCAATACTTAACTACTCTTCTGGAGAATAAATTGCTTTTAATATCAAATCTGAACCTCCCCTGGTGTAACTTGAGGCCATTCCCTCTCATCCTGTTGCTAGTTACATGGGAGAAGAGGCCTACTCTCACCTCACCACAACCTCTTTTCAGGTAGCTGTAGGGAGTGATAAGGTGTCCCCTGAATCTCCTCCAGACCAAACAATCCCAGTTCCCTTGGTTGCATCTCGTAAGACCTGTGCTCCAGACCCTTTGCCAGTTTTGTTGCCCTTCTCTGCACGTGCTTCAGGGTCTCAATGTCTTTCTTGTAGTGAGCAGCCCCAAACTGAACACAGTACTTGAAGTGCAGCCTTACCAGAACTGAGTATAGAGGGTTGATCACCTCCCCAGTCCTGCTGGTCACACTATTTGTGATGCAGGCCAGGGTGCTGCTGGCTTTCTTAGCTGACTGAGCACATTGATGGCTTACGTTCAGCTGAGCTTCGACCAACACCCTCAGATCCTTTTCCACTATGCAGCTTTTCAGCCTCTTCATCCCAAGCTTGTAGTTCAGGACCTTACACTTCATAGTGTTCAGTTCATCCCGTTGGCCTCAGCCCATCAGTCTAACCTGTCTGAGCCCCTCTGTAGGCTTTCCTCAGGCAGATGAACACATCCCCTCAGCTTGGTGTCATTTGCATGTTTACTGAGGGTGCACTCAATTTCCTGCATCCAAATCATCAGTAAAGATATTAAACAGGATAGGCCCCAGTATCAACCTCTAGGGAACACCATTCGTGACTGGTCACTAGTTGGATTTAACTCCATTCACTGCCACTCTCTGGGCCTAGACATACAGACTGATTTTATTTTTTTTTTTAACCAGACAGCATGTAGCTGTCCAAGCTATGGGCTGCCAGCTTCTCCAGGGGAATACTATGGAAGGCAGTGTTGAAAGTGTTAATGAAGTTTAGGCAGGCCACATCAACAGCCTTTCGCTCATCTACCTGATAGGTCACCTGATCATAGAAGTAGGTATGAGGGTGGTAAAGCAGAAACTACTGTTTGTGAACCCTTGCTGGCTGGCCCTGGTCTCCTCCCAGTTGTCCCACACCTGCTGTCTGATCACACTCAAGATGATCTGTTTCATAACTTACCCCAGAGCCTATGTCAGGCCTGTAGTTGCCCAGATTCTGGTTACGAATCTTCTTAAAGGTAGGCATCATGTTCACAAGTCTCCAGTCACCTGGAACTTCCCTGCCTGACCAGGACCACAGAGAGACAATGGAAAGCAGCTTAGCAATCACCTCTGCTAGCTCCCTCAGCACGTCAGATGGATCCCGTCTGGCCCCAAATAACATTCAGTAATAATGCAAGTTTGTTTACTCTGTTGTTTTGACAGGGAGGAGGGATGTTTCTTGAAAGGAACTATGTCCAATCTTCAAGCTGTCCCATTCTGTTCTAATGATGGGTAGCAGTACGTATCTTGCAGAAGGCTTCTTGAATGATCGTTGGTTCATATTTCTGGTCGGTATTTTTGGCCCGTATTGTTTTAAAAAGTGTATTTCCATAAAGCTGGTTATATACAGGCTAGAGATAATTTATAATGCTGTTCATTTCAGTGATAGCTCTCAAGGCAAAGCCTTGGTTGTTGCTAGGAGCTCTCTCTCGTTCCCTTCCTTTGGAAATGAGTGAACGTTTATGTTTCAGTCTCCCTCTGTGTAAGAATGTGATCTCATTTTGTTTGTATGGTTGGCTTCTCTTCTTGGAGATGGCTTTCACAGTGTGTATTGATGAGCACACAGAACTGAGCATCTCTAATTTTGCAGAGATGGTTGTAGCTGTAGCACCACCTGTAATAGGGAAATTTGGTGCTTTAAGTCAGGAGACCACACCTAGTCAGAAACAGCAGTGTCACTTTCCTATTGGAAGTCTAGACTTCTTTGAGAGATTAGGATAGTATATTTTTATATTCTATTATCTGAAAGTGTTTTTAAGTATTCATAGCATCTTTCTGTTTGTTTGTTTGTTTTGTCTTTTTCTTTTCCCGCTTTTCTCCTCCTTCTTGATGCTCAAAGGTCCGCCACCCAGTAATCTGTGTCAACAATCATGTCTTCTGTTCCATTTGTATTGAAGTCTGGTTGAAGAATAATAATCAGTGCCCAGCTTGCAGGATTCCCATCACACCTGAAAATCCTTGCAAGGAAATTATAGGTAAGGACAACTGGAGGCTTTGAAATAATGTTTACTGCTGGAGGACATTCTTTTGGGTCCAAAGATGTCTGGGTATTTTTTCCATCAAAGCATGATCTGCCTGGAAGCATGCGTAATAACTATACGATAAAAATTTCAAAGGCTGTGCGTAATAATGACTTGATTATTCAAAGGCAGAAAGCACCCCACCACTGCAGTTATTTTTTCTTTTGTAATCTTGGGTTGGACAATGACTTTAACTGGATAAAATGAATCTCACTGCCAAGTGTCTTACCTGTGTGTTGCAGTTTGACCTAAGAGGATATCTTATCTCAGCATCTAGCCGAGAAATTGTGTACTTAAATCCACAATCTTAGAAGTGTATACTTTTTTTTTCAAATATTGGTTGTTTTTATGTTTTTGTTTACCATGTCTTTTTTGCTTTATTTTTAAGAAAATGTTGAAGGTGCCTAAGAAAGACAAAGCTACGAAACTTGAATGAGGATACAAACTTCCTCAGGGCTGAGAAATACTGGAATCTTGACTTGACATAAAATACTAACATTGCTATATATAAATATATAAAATATATATATCTGAACAGCCTTTAGAAAAATATGCTGTCGTGTGCTAAATAAATGTATGTGTGTTGGTTTTTACTGTGTACTTTTCTTCCTTTCTTTACTGGTTTTGGCCAGGATACAGCTCACTTTCTTCCTAGGAGCTGATGTAGTGCAGCATTGTTGATTTAGGAAGAATGATATTGATAACATACTGATGTGTTAGTTGTTGCTGAGTAGTACTTATACTAAATCAAAGACTTTTCAGCTTCTTGTGCTGCCTCAGCTGTGAGAAGCGGGGAGTGCACAGGGAGCTGAGAGGGAACAGAGCCAGGACAGCTGACCTAAACTGGCCAAAGGGATATCCTATACCGTATGACATCATACTGAACAATAAAGCTAGGGCTGCCCTGGGCAGGGGTTTCCTCTGGGAACTGGCTGGACAGCAGTCGATGAATGTTGAGCTGTTGTGTTGTGCATCATTTGTTTTATATATTCTTATTATATTCTTATTAATGCTGTTATTATTATTTTCCTTTTCTGTCCTGTATAATGGTCTTTATTTCAATCCACAGGTTTCTTTTTTTTTTTCCTCATTCTCTCTCCCATCCCACTGAGAATTGGAGAGTGAGTGAACAGCTGCATGGTGCTGAGCTGCCTGCTGGGTTAAACTACAATAGTCCTTTTGGTGCCCAGCGTAGGGCTCAAAGGGCTGAGATAATGACAGATCTGACTGGAACATATAAACACAAATTTGTCACAACATTGATTTTCCTAATCGTCAAGTTCTGTTGTGTAGCACCTTACTTGCTGTGTATTAAAGTTATCACTTTGCTGTACTGTATAATACTGGCCTGTGTTCTGACAAGATTACCAGTTGTGAGACTAATCTGTTTTTTGTAGTTAGCATTGCTGTCATTTCCATATTTCATGATCCATCTTTCAGAAACTATTAACAATTAACACTTTTTACTCCTCAGGGAGCCAGTCTATAGTGGAGGTAAGAGGGACACTTTCCTCTGTACCGTCAGCCCTCTCTTTCTCCTTCTCTTCTAGGCCAGTTAAGTAGATCTTGAGAATGTTGAGTGTTCTTGGAATGTTCAGACCAGCATGTTCCTATTACTTTGTCTCCTGATTGTGTTCCAGGTCTTGTTTAAGGTTAAACAACTATCTACAAATATCTCCCAGGATCTGTTTCTGGGCTGGATGGTTATGAGTGTAGGATGGAATGGGCAGGCACCTGGAATGGTGGGCACCCCCATTGTTTTGGAACTTCTTCCTTGAACAAATGCAGGGTCCTTAAAAACTGGTAAAATGTTTGAAAAAGGTGTGCTATCGCCCTGGCAATTCCAAGGAGACACAAATCACTGCAATATACAGGAGCTGAGTCTATGCCTGTCGAGCTGCACTTAACACTGCTCTAACCCCTGCAACATGTCACGCAGCTGAACTGGAAAACCGACCCATGTAGATATCAGTTGTGCTTGTAGACAAGGTGAAACAATGGATGCTAAAGTCTCATTTAGTAAGGAAAGAAACTCCTATGAAGAAGAGAAAGGAGGAGAAAGTGGATAAGACAGGCTACTGTGAAGCAAAGCCATCATAAGAACCGGAGGAGGAAGAGGCAGTGGTTATAAATAAGACAAAATCCACCAAACGCCTATCCCTGCATGAGTTATGTGAAAAGATTTCAGCTGTCAACAAGGTGAGCACATTGTCACCTGTCTGCTCTGAGGCTGGGATAATGGGGCCAGGAGTCTAGATTTAGTGAGCTGCAAATCCGGGCATTTGGGATGCTTCTCTATGGAAGGGGACATTGACAAAACAATTGGAAGACGGGAACAAACACTCATCCTCTGGAAGTGACTCCTGTCAGCACTTCAAGAAAGATTATTCCAAGATTTCCATTCATCAGCTGATTAATCAACAGGAGAGCCAAGCAGTCACGAACCAGACTCCCTTGCCCTTCAGTAGTCCCATATGGCCATTGCAGAAGTCCAGTGGAGTGTGGAAGCTGACAGTGGATTATCATGGCCTGAGTGAAGTCGTGCCACCGCTGAGTGCTGATGTACGAGACATGCTAGAACTACTGTGTGAGCTGGAGTCAAATGCAACCAAGTGGTATGCCACAACTGATATCTCCAGTGTTTTTCTCAATCTCTTTGGCAGCAGATTGCAGACCCCAGTTTGCTTTTGCTTGGAGGGGCATCCAGTACACCTGGAATCAACTGCCTCTGGGAGTGCAAGTGCAGCCCTACCATTCGTCATGGGCTGATCCAGGCTGCACTGGAACAGGGGGAACCCTGTTCAGGATGTGGCTGGGCATCAGTCAGGAGGTGGTGAGCAATTGCATTGTGCATCGTTTGCTTTCTTTGTTCTCTTATCACTGTTATTATCCCTTCCTTTTCTGCCATATTAAACTCTTTATATCAAACCATGAGTTTTACCTTTTTTTTTTCTGATTCTGCATCCCAGTGGGAGAAACAAACAAGCACCGGTGTGTGGTGCTTAAGATGCCTTCTGGTTAAACCACAATACCCTCCCTTATATTTAACAGTGTGGTCTTAAATAAGGCATGAATCTGTCAAGGATAATACAAAGTTGAAAAAATTCAAATGTTGTCTTCCTGCTGTGAGACAGGATTTTGTCTTCTAAACATCACTAATAGATTCCATCTTAAGGTGTTTGGAAAATGTAAGATTGTAGTTTCCCATGGTAGTAGGTTGGTCCAATATTAGCTGTATTTGTAGCTGATAATATGAAAGATGCTGCAAGGTGGATTGCTAGTAGTAATAATAGTGGGTTTCTTTCTTCTGTGCTGCTTTAGGAGGAACAAGTGAAAGTGATCCTACATTTAGTCCAACAGTTAGGAAGCACCTACGTAAAACGAGGCTTGAATTGCTCCACAAAGAATATGAGGTAAGCACACGGGAGTGTTGTGACTTTCCAGATGAACTGCAACTGTTAAGTTACTGCATGCTACTGGTCTTCCTGCTTTGAGTCCTGGTGTTTTTAATTTGAGCAATGCTATATATTGAATCTACATGGACCTGAGTTGCATTAAAGCTGCACTTTCTAGCTGAGGCTAGGGGAGAGCATTTGCTGGTGGCTGGATAGATCCTGCAGTTTTACAATAATGTTATGTCTAAGCTAGAGGTAGCCAACTACAGCCAGAGGCTGTGGAAATTCAACCACATGATAGTATGCATTTTTTAATGGATATTGAATGTTGGGTACAGACATTTTCTGAATGATTCCCTGTTGCTTATGGAGTCTAAACGTCTTTTTAAATTCCCCTGGAATATTCTGGTGTAGGTGAACTTCACTACTGTTGCTTTATTGTGTTTTGTGGGAGTGGTTGAATGCTTAGAAGTTCTTCAACTCTCTGGCTGGAAAAATATTCTAGGAACAAGGTTAAAAGGCATATAAGGAATATGTATACATATATAAGAAATATGCTTAGTTTATCTTCTCAGTTATTGTTTCCTTAGTAGCAGCAGTGTGAAGACACCTGTCTCATAGCAAGGAGAATGGGAGAAAGAAAACAGACACTGTATGTATCCTTAATGCAGGAGAAGTCTTTCTGAAAAGTTGGCCTGGAGCTCAGCTTCTTTCATAGAGGAGTCACAAGAAGGGAGTTTCCTTTGTTTCTTTTATGTCAACTCCAGAGTCACACAGATGGGCATAGAATAATGTAAATATCTTCCAAAAGAAAAGAGAATCTATTTTAAAATAGTTGTGAGTTTTTTATTATTTATTTGGGATTTGTTTATTGGGGTTCTTTTTGGTTATTTTTTGGGGGGAGAGGATGGTAGAGGCTGATTGTATGGCTATGTCTTGGATTTATGTAAATGCCATAATGTGGCCTCCTTTAGTAATCTTAACATGAGCAATGCAAGTTGATTAAATAAAGCAATTAAGTTGGAGAAGAGTAAAGAAGACATTTTCAGGATAAATTACATATTTTTTATCCCACTAACAGTAGGCTTTTGCTTCTCTATGAGGCCAGATTGATACGGCCAATAGCTTTGTTCTTTGTTTTTCAGCCACTCCTTAAGTATTTCTACTCCTGTGCAGCTGGAGCAGCCTCTTCCAGGCAGTGTTCTGTCCATTTTAAATCTTGAGACTTTCAGCATCTGAACATGTAATGTTTCAGAGTGGCTCTCTCTTCTTGTTCTCAAATAACAGCAAATGAGTCAGCAGAGGACGACCTTAAGAACTCTCTTTATACAGGAAATCCTCCCACAGAGCACCCTAATAATAGATTAATGTTGCTGAATGCTTCGAAGCTTTTGGACTGCCCACCAGTTCATTCAGGGTCCTTTATGTAGTCAAGGGGTTCCCGTCACTAAAACCTCTCTATGCCTGAGTGTGCAAATTGATTAAAATCCTGCCTGGAGCACCATACATAAGCATACTTATTTTCATGAGTGAAAGGCGTGCATCTGGGCTTGCCAAATAACCAATGGATCTTTAGTGCTGTGGAAACTTGCCAGCATTATTTAATTAATCTCACACATTATTTTAATTCCTGTGAATTTCTGACACCTTTAGGATGAAATAGAATCCCTGCAAAAAGAAGTGGAAGAGCTGAGAGACAGAAATCTCAATTTGCAGACGCAACTGAAATCTGTTCTGGATCCCACAGTACCAGCTTTGTGTTACCAAAATGAAGAAACTAGCCAATCAGCAGATGAAGCAAGTACCAGTGGCCCAGAAACCCCAGAAGAATGGAGCAAAAAGCTGAAAGCTGCCAATGATATATGTGAAAAAGTGATAGATAATGTAGAAAAGTTAAAGGAGGTAAAAAATACATTTCTTCATCCATCTTGAAGTACAGTTTTTGTGTTAGTTGAAGGGGTGAGAGCTGGCACGACCTCTGGATACTTTATAGATCCAGGAAAAAACAGGGAAAAAATTGAATTCCAGTGGCTGTTGATGTATCATAGTATTTCCATACAGCATTTGCAAGTGTCAGATATTATTGCTTGTTTTAGTGAGCCTTACATGTGGCTCTTCCTCAACTCCTCTGTCACTCTGTGACTGGGTAATTGGATTATAGTAATGCTTGTCACCAGTATTGATGGCCAGATTTTTCAGGCTTGCGATAATCTATATAATATATCTATTTTACAACATTCAATGACCGAACACAGTAGAGTTGGCTGAGACAGATTTTGCACTATTGCCCTCCTTACTAGCCAATATTTTTGGTGCAATTTGCTGAGACAGAGTAACTTGACCTGTTGACCGAAAATAGGCAAGCTTCAGCATTTTATAACCAGAGCATCCTTCACTGGAAGCCTGCAGCTTTTTCATGCAAAACTGAAGTTTTATGTTCAAGAACAATTTTTTTTTTTTTTTTTCTAATAATTAGTAGCATTTACACTTTCCCTCCAGTGCACATTATGCCATTCTGTCATTGTTATGTTAGTTGTTAGTGTTAATGGAACACTTCTAGATTTGTATCTTTGTAATCTAAAGGAAATTCTGGTCCTGACTAAACTGGATAAAAGCTTTGTGTATTAAACACTAAAATTGTGACCGAAGAGTAAACTCGAGTTTCCAAGATGAGCTTTTCCAATAGATTGGCTAGGCTTGGATTTCAGCTTTACAGGCAGAGACACAGCTGGCCTTCTGAGAGGATACTTCAGAAGCTTCAGAGTAATTTCTAATGGGCTAAAGGGTATTGCCTGGAAAGAGTTCTCTATTTTTCTTCCTTAGCATTAAAATGTAATGTCTCTTTTCTGTGGTAACAGAGGTTTATAACTCTTTTTCATAGATAAGATAAAATTGTAATATAGCAGAGACTAGGAGACGAAGGATGGTTTGTTTTGGTTTGGTGTTTTTTCCCCCAACATAACTTCAGCCTTAGCAACAAAAGGTTTTTATGGAGTTTCTGATTTTAGTTAAGGATTAGATACAAATAGTGGCTTAGATGGGTTTTAGGGACCAATTCCAAACCTCTGATGTAGATGCTTTCTTTCAGTCTGTTGCTGCTCAATTCTGGAAATACATAAAATCACTTGGCTCTTTTTAGACCTCATTTGACTTCTGAAATAAGAGCGCGCTGACCAAATCCAGTCTGAACAGTAGAGAACTCTTTCCCACGTAAAATCAGTCTGGAGCCAGAAACTTCCTTATTCCCTAAAGTACCTGACACAGAAGCTTCAAATGTGCATCTCTTCTCAAGTGAGACAGTGTCCCTCAGAGGATACTGCTGCTGTCTTTCTCTAAACCAGACTGGGGGCGGAAATGAATCACCGTTATCCTTCAGTGTCCTAGGACAGAGACTTCCAGAGTAGGCATTGTAACTTTGAGGAGAGTCATAGCAAATCTGAAAGTAGCGATATGAACACTGTGATAGAAATATTAGATGAAGCACACTCACCAATGGCAAGGTTATGTGAAATCATAAATCTAGATGCTACTGCATGGGGATATACCTTGCAGGTTATAGGCTTGGAGGTTAGAGCACCCTCTAGAAGGACACCAGGGAGATTCAGTTCTACCTTGCGGCGTGCCAACTGGATCCCTACATAGCAACTCCACACAAGTTGTTCATCTTCTGTTTCACCGTGTGAGTGAGAGAACTGTGTCTCTGGAAAGAGTGAAAGGTCTTGGCCTTGTTGTAAAACGGTTTGATGCTCCCAGATTCTTATTCATTTCCTTCAGGATGGCTTTTTGTTTCCTTATTTTTTTAATACACAATGGAGGAATTGACACACTAATACCAAAGCTCTGGGCTCACCCTTCTTATCCCTTCTGTACAATAAATCTCTGCTTTTTTTTTTTGTTGCTGTTTTTTCCTCTGGGAATAACGTAGCATTTTTTTTTGAGTTTTGTTTTATTTATTCCCCCTCCATTTCTGCCCCAACATCCCGCGCTATCCTAGTCTTACCTGGGAAGTTTCTGGGAATATTTGTACAAGCGTTTAGAGTTTTTTGTCTCTCTTGTGCTGTTTGATGCTTCCAACGAAGGGCATTTAATTCATGAGCCTATTTTCTTAGATCCTTTTCACTTCTAACTTGAGATTCAAGTATTCACTGGAAGCATTCTCTAAGCGAGGCCATGAATTACCAAGTCCTGAATTGGTGCGGTTATCTACATACAGAGATTGAATAGGCTATTAAGTACAAAGAGTTTTTTCTACTTGTTAGGATGGTGGCATTCATTGTTCTGAAACACGGCAGCAGGAAAACTTCTCTTTATATGAAGTACCTTGTTAACAAGAGCGTCTGCTGAACTGAGAAGAAGGAATTGACCTCAATTCAAGGAGTGAGAAGAGTTGTGAATCAGGAGGTCTTAGAAGAAAGTAAAGAAAGACTGCAAATAGCTTGTCATAATGGATTTACATCCATAGGATAACTACTTTAAAAACAAGAAGCCAAAAAAAAAAAAAAAAGCCCAAAGTAATCTTAATCTAGTTTGGGATGGAGGAAGCTGTTCAACATTAGTTTTGCTGATACCTGCACATTGTAATGTTAATGTACTTAACGTATTTAGTCATGGGGAAAAAAAACATGGAATTGCCATTAGTACATCTCCTTAATGACTTTCTGTACTAACTAACATAGCAGTGTTTATTTCCCTAGATAGGACACTTGCAGTGTATTTTGGGAATATAAATTAAAAATGTCTGTTCGCTATTCAGTTTTGCAAGCCATTTCCCATGATGATTTTTAAGTGGTGTCCCTGTCTGAAGGCTGTTTCCTGCTTTCACATTTCTAGTTCTGTCTCTTTAAAAAAGCAGAAACAGCTTGTCCTATAAATATTAGAAGTCATTTCTGTTTTATTGTATACTTATTTTTTTCCTTTTCTTTTCCTTAGGCAAATAGGAAACTGAGCATGGAGAACAATAGCCTTTTAAGAGAGAATTTGCGACTAAAAGCTGAAGTTGATAGTAGATCACCCCAAAAGTATGTGAATATTTTAAAAGTTGCTATATTTTATTTATAGACTCTTTAACTGTTGTAGGGCTTGAACCTAAAACTCTGGTGGTGTACACAGCATTACATATGTGTCACAAGGTAGACTTTGGAGTTTTCATCCTCGCAGACTTGGGTGACAAATGCAACTTAGAAAGTAGTGGCAAGTCTACAGTAAAGGAATACGTGCTGACCACAAATGCTGCTGTTCTGTCTGTCTTGTACTGGAGAACTGGATCTATTACTTGAATTCTGCTGTTAACTTATTTTTCATTACTAAGAAATTTCATTTAAATCTGACATCTTTTTCTTAAAGTAGGTTTGTTACTGTGAGCCAAGATTCTGTTGATTTATATTTGGTTGGTTTGGGTTGTCCTTTCTTCTTTTTGTTGCCTTCAAAATTTGTTGTATGAACTTAGGCTGCTCATTCAATGAATGTTCCTGACAGCCTTTATCTGAGCAAGATGCATAGATAGGATCAGGCTTCTGCAGCATAAGGATATCATTCCCAGAGCTGATGTCTGCTTGATACTTCTAAGCAGTTCAACATCAACGATGACCTCAAACAGCAGAAGCTGTTTCATACCAATTACAGCTGTGTGTGAAGTCTGTCTCCGTGGAAGTACTTTGTGAAGCAAAGCAATCATATTTTTTAAGATTGTGTCTTTGAAAGCTAAGAGCAGCATTAGTCAAAGGTTTATATAGTGCTTTTGGGAAAGGGGGCTAGGGGGACCTTAGTAATGCCAGAGAAGAGCTCTCTGGATTTTGTTGTAGCTCAACTACCTTGCTGGAAGATGAAATTATTCCTTGATAGAGAGCTTCCTTGCTAAGCTATTAGTTGTTCAAGGCCCTAAGAGGGCAGATGCATGATCCTTATTTGTAAATGTATAAAGGTACATTTTACTCTCATGTCCACTAATAAAGGAGATGGAATGCTGTTAAAGATCTTGGCAATGAAAAGGGATTTAATGGCAAGAAATACCTTTCCCCTGTAAGAGTTGAGAGGAAGTTGGTGAGATAGCAAGCAGATGCAATTAAAGTAATCCTAGAAAAGATGAGTTAGAAGAGACCAGATCATTTACCTTTATTCTGTTTTACTAAGGTCAGGTAAATTCCCCAGTGGAAAGAATTTCTGTTCTTCTAACTTGTTCATGTTTTACCATCCTATTTGTCAGAGAGATGAGTTACCTAGGAAGGAAGAACAAGACTGTTGCATACTGGTTACTTTACCATCTTTTGTCCGTGCAACCTAAAAAGAATAGCTGATGACTTTCCTCTTTGCAAGTATAAATAATAGCCAAATGTTACTAGAAGCTGGACAGAGCAGGCCTCTTTCACAACCCAGATGCCAGCTAGATTTGCCTGTTCATGTCTCTGAGAACTCTTTTTAGCCTCCGTAACAAATACATCGTTCCTGTATTTTAGGAGTGATTTTCTGCTCATACTAAGCATGGAAGTTAAACTGACTGAGGAACAGTTCAAACACTTTAAAAAGTGTAGACAGTTTCAAGTCTGTACCCTACAGCTGTTATCTTCAACTTTGGTTTCATTTTGACTTAGGTGGTTTACTACAAGTATTTAAGTATATTCAAGGAAAAAATTGGGCTGGAAGAAATCCTACAGCACATTGAATGTAATATTTTTTATGTGCCATGTCTATACCTTTTCAGTCCTTATTTTCTAGACTGAATTCATCCAGTTCTTCTAGATGTGTGACTTAGGAGGAAAAGCGAGCATCTGATTTAGATGGTGTTGTTCTACTGTCTGTGGTTTTCAGAAGCATAGAGCTGGATACAAGACTGTAAATGAGGCCTCAGTAGCGCTGAGTGGAGCAGAACTTTTGCCTTGATACAACATTCTTTTATCTTGCAGTACTGTTTTTATTGCTTCATTTTATCTGACACTCCTAGCATGAGTGGCTAGTACTTGTTCTGCTAAACAGCTACTGAAAAAGTTACACTGCTACCTCATGTTGTATTTCTGCTGCAGTGTGTGGAACTTGACCCACTTACTGGCTTTCCTCAGGTGGATGTTTTGATGTTTATGTCAAACTTTAAGTAATCACTTTGAATTCCAGTCCCATGGCAGGAAGTCTCTACCATCTTTGTGTTGCTAGCAGATTTTATAAGTGAGCTCTCTTTGATCCTTGTGGTCGTTAGTGTAGTCAATATTGAGACCAGACCTAAGGGCAAACTTTGATACCCAATATTGAGGTCTTTAAACTAAGCTTTATATGCTGAATAGCAGTTGCAATAACTTACCTTGCTTATGAAATCAGAATTTAAAGAATTAACACAAAAACCCAACAACATCACTATAATTAAACTATTTTTTTGCAGATACACTGTTTTGCTAATGCAGTTGGGTTTGATGTACTTTATTCAGAAGTATTCAGGTGTAATTTTTGGGGAAAGTTCCTGAATGATACTCATACAGTTCAAAACATCTAATAAGTTAGATAATTATAATTTGCTGTCACAACCATTCTTTTGTTTGTCATATTTCTTAATGAGTTTTGAATTGCTAGATATGGATTCATGCTTAAACAACTAGCTAACTTACTAGCTAAAATTTGAATCTGATTGTTTGGGAAAGACTCTGTCATTATTCAGTTCCCTTGACCAAGATGTAATACAGCTTAGTAGTGCTGATGCTAAATATTGTAACTAAAGTCATTTGATTAGGCTTTGCTTTATAGCAAAGGAAGCACTGATAGCAAATGAATGATCCCTTTGTAATGTAGGCTCTACATCTGACATCACAGGGAAAAAAAAATACAGTTTAGCCTTTTTCAGTAATCAGTAGAGATCTTTTATCATAATCTTGAGTTGTTTTTTCTTTGATTATATCCATCATAACCTACTGAAAAATGCAGCAATGGCAGATTTTTACAAAATTTTTCATTATGTTTATTGATTCAGTTTGGTTTTTTTTGTTTTGTTTTCTGTTTCTGAAACAGTTTTGCTAATAGATTCTCAGACCCAGAATTTAATTTTTGAGCAAAACAGTTGAGAAGGCTGACTTTCACCAAACCATTTCACAGCTGGAATATAAACCTGAAAAGCAATAGAGATAAATTTCTTGATCTGATTCTTGTCAGAAACCCTTGTTAGTCACCCATTTCTCAGGCAAGTCAGATTGTTTGGTAGTTACTTGCTTGCTCTTTACTTGTTCTTCCTCTCAAGAATATTTTTGTCACTTGTTTTTCGGGTACAGAATGGGAAAACTAAAGCTTAAGTTTGCAGGATGATGAAGCCCTGCTACTTCAACTCTGCTTAAAAGTAGAGGACTCTTAGGTCAATTGGCAAAGCACAGTGGATTCTAAAAGCATTTTTGGCAAAGGAATGTTTGCTTTTTACCTGAAGGAAAATAACTAGCAAGTCCATCTGCTCCAGGGTACAGTGCATTTTATGAATGGTTAGATTCAAATTAGCTTGTATCAGACTCTTAGGCTTCCTAGGATTCTTTTTCCTAAATATTTAATTTCTTCTGCCAGTTAAAATCCCAGTATGAAAAACATGCTGAAAATTGTTGCATTATCCATTGGGGGTTTTGTTTTGTTCTGTTTCGGTTAATAATTTTTTTTTTTTTTACCCCAGATTTATTTTTTATCTTGTCTAGCTTTGTGACTTTGGGTATCTGCATACTGAAATCTAAGGCTTTTGGCTTTTTAGATCATGATTCTGTGTAACATTTACTTTTTATTCAGTTCAGTTTCCACTCATATCAGGCAATTCAATTCAGCTTGTAAGTGAGCCTACCTATTGGCTTCTTGTAATCTGCATCCAGGGTGCAGATATCTTCTTGAATAGAAAGCTGGGCTACTTTCAATTTCCCAGGAAGCTGGCTGTCCCAGAGGAGTGGCTGTTTTCAAAAAACTTGTTCCTCTATAAGCTTACGAAATAAGCTGTAGCAAGTGTTCCTCGTGCTTCCTTAAAGAAGGTGTTGCATGCCTTCTTCTGTGAGCCAGTCTTTCCTGCAAGATGAAAGCAATAGTAGACAATACCCAAGGCTTTTTATTCAGTTGAACCAAATTCTATTGTTGATGTTGATGCATTTTTCTAGTGTAAGTTGTGAAACAGAGAAAAACACTTGAGGTCTCTCTCTTTTCTTACTGTTTGCTTGCTAGAAAAAAAAAAAAAAACAAAAAAAAACAAAAAAAAACTGCCTTCTAACAGTAACTGTTTCATACTCGCCTGTATAAATATTACACACTGCTTTAAGGAGATTGCATATAACCTGGGACATTGTCAAGATGTTGCTGCAGTTGGCCTTTCATAGTTGGTGTAGAGAGTGACTGCAAAGCTCGTCCAGCTGTATCTGATACATGAAAAGAAAGACTGTAAAACCTGATACTGCTTTCAGATGTTTTGTTGTCAGATTTCGTAGCTCTTACTTCCCTTCTAACTGCAAAATCCAAATGAAACTTGTATGTCAATGATGGAACTAGGTATGGTTGTGCGCTCTGATATTGCCCTAATGTCAGTCTGTGACAAGCTTTGAGTGCATGTTGTCGCTGCCCACTTCCCAGCCTTTGTTTCTCTTGGAGGAGGCTGATGTTAATGTTTCTGAGCCTCATAGCATTCCCTTTGGAACACTTTGGACCATCAGGTGATTAGAACAGAAGAGTCATCTGCCATGATATCTTTGCAGACCTAATCTTTTGTATATGCTTATATAGGAAAACTGTGTTTGCTGCAGTTGTTTACCGTACGAAAAAAAAAAAAAGTTAATAGGAAGCTGTATAGGTTTGAAGCTGATTCATATGGAGTTAAGGGCTAAACTGAACAGGCAGTCAGTGGTCACTAATATGTGAAAATAAAACTTTAGAGTTGAATTCACAAAACTTACAGATATTGGGAGAAGAAACAACTGCAAAACTTTTATCTTTTAAGAGGAGAGAGACTACTAAAGCTTGCAAACTGTTCCTAAATTGATATCTTCGAGAGCATTCAAACATAATGAAGGGAAAAGCTTTGAGATAATGGAAGACAGTTGCTCAAATATTATAATTATGTTAGTTCTTGTCCACTGTAGATGAGCAAACTGCTAACTTTCTTATTGATGGTGTCAAGTTAAGTTAAAATGCTTCTCAGACTGACTGAGGAAAGGTCCTGAAATACAGAGTTTAGGTGCTCATCTAGGCATCCAGTGTTACCTCAGACACTAAACGTCTCCAGTACATCTGTCCATGGTTGGCAGTTGTGATACAGGACCTATAGAAATTTCTCTGTCCTTCAGAGAGATAACAGGAGGCCAGCAGTTACTTAAAAGACCTTTGGCCATTTAAAATATGACTAGCTGCCATTTTGGGAGATCTAAATTCTTACTGAAACATTTTTATTTACATTGAATATCCATTAACTACTTTGGTCTTTGTGCTTGAAACAAGCATAGTGAGATACAAATGGACTGTTTAAGAGAGATTACTAACGAACAATTCCTCAGCACTGAAAATGCTTGGTCAGTGCCAGAAAAAGTGGAAAGGGCTCATTGTCGTGTGTTGAATACCTGAACTTCTACTGATGGATGTCTTATCTTGTTCCCAAGTGTGAGCATGATTCTGATACTTTTGGGGAAAATAATGTATCAAAATATCAGGCCAATTTTCATTTATTTTCATATAACCGTTCTGTATTTTGTTATCATCAACAAGGTACAGCTTGGGCTATGGCGCAGCTCAGTGTATATCTGAGGAGAAAAGAGGAGGAAATTGCATAAAGTGGTTTGATTAAGGAGATGGAAGGGGTTCTGGCTTCTTCAGGCAAAATATGTCTTCTGAGCTGTGAGCCAACATGCCGAATCAGTTACTAGAATACCTCTGTCATCCTCTAGTCTGGAGTGGTTGGTTTAAATACGTGCATTGTAATGTGGCTCTCAAAAAAAGTCATGTCCTTGAAAAAATTGGGAAATAAATGCATACAAGTCTCTAAACAGGAGCAAGAAGGCATCTACTACTTTGGTGTTTAACTGCAAAGATTGTATTTGTTATGTCTGATGCTCTGTTTCTTAAAACTAAAATTCCCAAGCACATCCCTCTACAACAATTAACATATTAGTGATGCTGTTTGGTTTTGAACAGCATACTGTATTTTTTTTAACCTGAAGACACTTGTTATAAAAGTTGCACTTGAGAATACTCTTCATAAGCAAATCTGAGGCTGTCACTAATGCTGTTTGCATTAAATAAACATATTACACCATTCTTCCATTAAAAAGGAGTTGCCAGGTATGCATATAAGTGTAAACATGTTTAATTTTTATGTCAAAGTGTGTGTTACAGCAGACCCCAGAAAATCCTGCTTATTCTGCATGATAATTTTTTCCCATCTCTCACTTGGCTCTTAAACTAATGATGTGTTGTTGTATCCTTTATTAAGCAGCATATATTGATTTCTGTAAGGCTGCATGAGAAAGTCTTTTAGAGAAAGGTGAAATAAATACTTCTGGATGTTGCTCGGACTCTCCCATGCTGTAGAGGCTGTAGAGGCTCAATACTTTCAACCAAAATCTGAGTTCTTTTTATTGAAGGGGAAAATAAACCAAAGTGTGTTGCATGTGAGGATGCTTTTTTCATTGTAACCTCCTCTTCACCTGAGAATATAAGTAAAACATTGCTGAACTCCCTATGATTCTGTTTTTATCTGATTTCATATGGAAGAAGGAGGAAGTCTTGTACCATTTTTGTCCCATTTCCCTGTTGAATGAAACCGGAAATGGAAAAACTGAAACAGTTAAATCAGAAAACTTGTTTCACATAGAATGAGCAGAAGAGAGATGGGCTACTTTCATTTTTGTGAAGACAGTGGTAATTGACTAGAGCTAATTTGTGGTAACTTGCCTTGGTATAAGTTCCCATTAAGTGAGTTGCTTTGGCAGAAAAATTCTTACCACGTCAACACTCTTATTCCAAGCAGTGAACTGATACCTCGCGCTTTTATATCTACACAGTAGTGAGTAATATCAAAACTACGTGGAATTTGGACTGGTTTGATTATAAAAATGGTGTAGTAGCAATTCTGTGAAAGAAATTATGTAGACTGTGGTGCAATCTTTACTACCACTAAGTCCTTTCAATATGCAGAAGTAACTGAATGGTGGAATATATCAATAGATCTGGTTGCTCATGCCCAACTTGTTCAGGGCTTGTGATGCCCCTTATTCCTTTCTCTCACTTTCGGTGTGACCACATTGCAGTTTTCAGCACAGAGCAGTCTCCTGCTGCTTTATACTGAGTTTAGTTCCTTGCTGGAAATGCATGCTAGGATTTACGGATATTTCACCAGCGTAATCGTGGGGCACAGATATGCTTCCTTCATACCTTGTTGGTCTAAAGGTTACAGTGAGAGCATTTAATGAAAGGGTACGAAAGTGGAATTAGGAAGTTTGTTGGGGAAATGTAGTGGGAATTCCCTGTTACTCAGTGATTCCTAAGGAAGTACAGACAAAGAAATGGGGTGGAAACAGTCTTTGTGCTGGAAGAGTGAATATGAAGTTTTGCAGTGATGTGGATCTGCAAGGTGGAAAGTAAGATAAGCCAAAATCGAGAATTGTCATTTATGTGTGATATAAAACCACGTGTGGCAGAGTTTTAGGGTGGCTGCAGGTCCTTTCCACATTCCTAATAATACCAGAACTTTGTTTTACCTTTCGGTAGATTGAAAGCCTTGGATGGAGCAGGAAATTCCCTGGTGCCCATCTGTCAGTGACAGGTTAGAATTAGTCAGGGCATATAGCTGAAACCTTCACCTGCCCTCTAGGGAAGGTCAGGCTTGAAAGCTGGTGGAGGATGGGGGGGAAAGATAGGTCTGTATCTTTGCAGTTCAAAATGTGCTCAAGCTGGAAGCTCACAAACATACAATTTTAACAAACCACAAGTGGCACTTCTTTTGTACTGGAGTTGAGGAAGAAATTAGATTGTTCCAGCTGTAAAATTTGAAGAAAAAACAAAATAGCTCTGACATAAGCAGAAGTACCATCCATACGGTGGCTGAAGAGAAGCTGTATATGTAATAAGAATATAATTGAAATGTTCTGCATAAGTATTTAAAACACCTCAAATGACTAGTGCTATTCCTGAATTTTATATTGGCATTTTGTATTTGACAAGGTGACATTGTGTAGGAATTGTATTGTAAAACACTGCTGTACTGCAGGAAAATGATTGAATGTAAATATTTCAAGATGTGGACCACTGTTCAAATGTTATCATAAATCTTTGCCATTGTTTTAGGGGATAATTCTTCATGCATATTTGAGTTGAATTGATGGAACCAGCCCCTGGAAGGATAATCTGCTTGTTATTACCTTACTACTACTAATAGTTTAATTCTGGCTTCTCAGGGCTTCACTGTAACCTATACATTACGTATGCAGATTTATTTATTTTGTTCTGTGATTAGCTGAGAACTGAAACTGTCGCTTTTGTTTTCAAATTAACACAATAGAAAAGCACCACGTCTTTTTCCAACTTAATGTTTTTGGGTTTTTTTTTCCTTCTTTTTCTTACAGGTTTGGTAGGTTTACCATAGCTGCGCTGCAGTCCAAAGTAGAACAAAGCGAACGTGAAATGAACCGTCTAAAAAAGGCACTGGAAAGAAGTGATAAGTATATAGAGGAAATGGAGTGTCAGCTTTTACAGCTGAAAAGTGCAGGTGAAGGAACTCAGACCATAAGTGCTGTTAGCGAACAAGCACTTTCTGCAGATGCTAAAGGAACTGAGAGCAATGAAGATACTACATGTTCAAAAACCCAGGTTGAGGAGAAAAAAGCTGTGACTACCAGCCAGAGTCCTGACAATCTTGAACAGCTAGCAGACAGTGGAACATGTTCAAACTCTTTGAGTCAGGATGTTTCAGATGGTTCAAAGACCCAGAGTATCCAAAAGAAAGAATTGTTTCCAGGATGTCAGGGAGTCCATCTGGATGAAAATAGTACAAGTATGGATACTTGCTTAGAACAGCAGTGGAATAAAATTGAGGAATGTACCCCATATAAGGATGAAGAACTTTATGATCTTCCGGCACCATGCACTCCTTTTCTGTCCCTTAGTCGCCTTCAGTTGAACACTCCTGATGGAAAAGAAAACATGGAGAAAACGTCAACATTCTTGAGAAAGCTGAAATTTGAAGAGTTTTGTGACACTTCAGATGACTGCAGCAAAGATTCACGAGAGCACAACACAAGCAGTGAAAAGAAGCTAAATTGCTTTTCTGTGGGAAAATCAGGTTTTTGGGGCACTGGCCCAAATAGGTTCACAGACAACTTAGATTTTGATGAATCAGCGCAAAATTCAACAGCTGGTCAGTCAGATGAATCGTCAGCAAAGTCCAGTGATAAAACAAGTTCATGCTTGCCTAAAAGGTTACATACTCTCTGCTCTTCGGAAATGAATCGCACAAGAACCTCCAGTGAGGCATCTATGGATGCTGCCTACCTTGATAAAATTTCTGAGCTGGACTCGATGATGTCTGAATCAGACAATAGCAAGAGTCCGTGCTATAATTTTAAGTCCTCTGATCTTGATAATTCTTCAAAGTCTACAGAGGGCTCTAAGCTTCTGGATGAAGCTGAGAAGAAACTGGAAGGGATGAATGAAGGACAGAGTATGAAGTGCTCAGAAACAAGCGACCTATCAGTTCTATCAGTTGACAGAACTGGATGGAAACCTGCCATGTTTTCTGTCCTATCCCCATCTAGACTAGATGTGAATGACCACTTTCCACTATTTACAGGCCCAAATGTAGTAGCTAGTGAAATCAAACCTCCAAACTGCTTGTTTCAAAGAGAGTTTTCCCAGAGCCTGCTATTCAGTAACTCCCAGAGGCTGTTTGAGGAACAAAAGTTTGAATCATGCTTTTTAAAGATGTCATCTGACCTACACAATCAACTTAACCCTCCTTGGGTGCCTTCCTTTATTGCTGAAAAGAAAAATAAAAATGCCAGTCAGTCGACCAAGAGGAAAATTCAGAGCAGCCTTTCCAGTGCTAGTCCGTCAAAAACTACCAAAAACTGATTCTGTGTGGAAATCAAATGTGGCTCAAAGTCATCAAACTGCAAATGTTTAGTATTTACCAAGTGAACTTGCTTTTTTTTTAACGATTTCCCTGGAGTCTGATCCTGCTTTCTTCTGACTGAATGAAAACTGAACATTCCATTGCCCATTACAATTTAGGTTGGACGTTAGGGGGAAGTTCTTTACAAGGAGAGTGGTTAGGCCCTGGAACAGGCTGCCCAGGGAGGTTGTGGATGCCCCGTCCTTGGACGTGTTCAAGGCCAGGTTGGACGGGGTCCTGGGCAACCTGATCTAAATGTGTATGTTTGGTGGCCCTGCTAGGCAGGGGGGTTGGAACTACATGATCCTTGAGGTCCCTTCCAACCCGGGTGATTCTGTGATTCTGTGATTACAAGCTCTTTCCTAGGAAAGAACCATTCCAGATCTCTTCTTTGGCTGGAACATTTTCTTTACTTGGAATTTTTATGGTGTGTTTTTTTTCTTCTGAATTTTCAAGTTTCATGATTTTCCAGTTGCTAGCACAGTGTATGGCTCCCTTGAGCAGGCCAGTTTTAAGTGATCCTGTCAAATCAGTCATTTATTAAGAACTTGCTTTAAAGGTTACATTTTCCTTTCACATTTTGTGCGTGCAAGGCAGCTACTGGCTATATATCCTATGGATTCATGAAATTGCTATAAAACAATGTCCGTTTTGCCATAAAACTTGCCTCCAAGAGGAAATCTCGCTGCTTAGATTGTTTCATGGCACTGTACTGTACCAGAACTCTTGTTTTATGTAGGTATAAGGTAGCAGTCTTTTTCGTTTCAGGGTTACAGTAGTTCAGTTAGAAAACATCGCTTCTTTAACAATGCAAATATGGCTTGTATTTTTTGAAGTTAAGCACAATTTTTAATTTAGTTCCCAAAAAGGGTTGTTATTCTAAATGTGTTCAGTATGCCTGCGTAGACCATAAAAATGGGTTTGTATGCTAATGACTTGTTTATCTAATGTGCACTGAACATTTTACATTAATACTGTACCATTTTACATTAATACTGCATGCTTTTCTATGTGAATTGAATAAAACATGTTATAAGCAATGTAATCCTTGATATTGTCTCTCAAATGTAGTATTAGCAAAAAGGAAAAAAAGGAATTGAGAAACTTTTTTTTTTTTTCCATAATTTGGAAGATAACCTGAGTTTTGTTAAATGTAAATGTAAGCTTGTTCACAAAAAATAAAATCTCCCTTTCTCCTCCTTGTTAGATGTATTACCATTCTAGTGTCAGCATCAATACAGTTGATGGAAATGGCTTTCAGCCTCTCTGGAGGTGACTCTTCCATAAAGTATTGCATAGGTCAACATAATGTGATGGCCTAGTACAGGCAGGAGACCTAATTAAGCAGCAGAGCAAAATTGGTTTCTTTGCATTATTGTGTTTTAAGGGGTTTTTGCCATTTTGTTCGGTGGGATTTTTTTGTTTGTTTTTTTGTTGTTGTTTGTTTGTTTTTTGTGGGGAGGTGGTGGTGGACTTTTTAAATTTTTTTCAAGGGCACATTTAGCTCTAAGATTCCTTTTTTCTTTTTGTGCAGGCCTCTGATGGCATTTTTTACAAGTAGAAATCCTTGATTTGTCAATACACATGATACGAAAAATCCATACGCTGCCTTCTGTCCCCTTGAAGAGAGTGAAGGCAACTGGAAAATTTCAATAGACTCTGGCTCATCTTTTGCAGAGTTAAGCATTTGAACAAGAATTACATTTCACACTGTAATGTGTACATGGATTTATGCAATTGGTATGATCATTCTAAATGGGTTTGGATTGTTTGTTGTTGTTAAAAAAAAAAAAAAGAACTTTAACAAAAAAATCATTGTTTGGGCCATACATGTGAGTCCCCTGTCATGGTTAGGACACTGTGCTTCCCTATGCTATTTTCAGTAAGCCGCCTGAGGTTTCATCTTCAAAGAGTGAAGTTCAGTCATTTGTTTTTCACTTAGGCTTTCATTTTTGATTTTTGGAAGTAAAAGAGTTACCGTAGTAGACTATCTGAACATGAGCTGCTGCTTGCTTCAAGTAGTTTTACTAAGTCAAAAAATGCAGCCTTGGTTTAATCCTTCTAGAGAAGAGATGAGGGTGTCTCAAATACCTTTTTAAAATATCCTCATATTGCTAAGCAATCAAATTACATGTTAAGGCCAATGTATTGGTTCATTTTGGTTAGTGGAGATGTATTTATGTGCTTACTCCAGTACACTTCTGATACTCAAGTAGTTTTCGGTGATAAGAGCGCGAATACAACTGATGTTTTGTACATTAAATCAAGTTTCAATAAAGGTTTTCTAGTGCTCTTTCTTAGCTCTTTGGAAAGGAACACATCTTACAGGCTTGCCCTTCAGTATGACCTTTGCCTGAATAAAGGGAAAAAAAGAGGGCCTGAGGTTAGAAAAAATGCTGGAGGTCAAGATCATAAACTTTTTATCTCGTTCTCAAGCATGATCAAAAAAAGATGTTTCAAGGCAAGTGCTGGGGCTGGTAGCCTACATTGTGACAAGAGATGGTGTATTTGGGTGTAGTACCCTTTATAAGCTTTGTCTTACTCTTAAATCTCAACCGTAAATACTCTCAGTAGGCTGTGATTGCATCCAGTGCTGTGAGTAGGAGTTTGTGTTTTATGACTTTGAAAGCTGAAACAGTGTGAACTAACGTATTTTAGTTTTGCCTTGGTCAATTGTTCATTTCTTTTGTGTGTCATTAAAACAGCCACCCAGCTGTAGATTCATAGAATCATGGAATGGCTAGGTTGGAAGGGACCCCACGATCATCAAGTTCCAATCTACTGCCACAGGCAGGGCTACCAACCTCCAGAACTGGTACTAGACCAGGCTGCTCATGGCCCCATCCAACCTGGTCTTCAACATCTCCAGGGACTGAGCATCCACACCCTCTCTGGGCAGCCTGTTCCAGCACCTCACCACTCCCTCTGTAAAGAACTTCCCCTTGACATCCTATCTAAACCTTCCTTGAGCTTAAAATCATTCCCTCTTGTCCTATCACTGTCTACCCTTCTAAAAAGTTGATTTCCCTTTTCAATGCTGGAAGATTGCAATGGGGTCACTTTACAGCCTTCTCTTCTCCAGGCTGAACAAGCCCAGCTCCCTCAGCCTGTCTTCATGGAGGAGTTACTCCAGCCCTCTGATTCCTAGATTCTGCATTTAGTTAATGTAGGTTGTATTCCTTTTGGCTTAAAATTTGGAGAAGTAAATGATGCCATAAGAGCTTTCAAAAAATTGTTTATGTGTAATTATAGCATGAGTTGGGGTGGATTGCAGGGGATCCTTGAAAATCATCCAGTTTGATCTCCCTTGCCATGAGCAGCAGCACCTTTTGCTAGATCAGATTGCTCAGATCCTCCTCCAGTCTGACTTTGATGGGGCATCCACTACTTTTCTGGGCAACCCTCAACGTGAAACCTTGCACCCAGTCTAAATCTACCCTCTTTTAATAGGGTTTCTTCAGTTACAAACTTGTTAGCCATATATGGGGTTAAAGTTATCTAGGTTGCGTTCTGTCAGCGCTGTTCTTCCTTAATTTCTTGCTGTACTTACCATGTTCTCTGAATAAAAGAGTTCATCGCTGTTAATTTTTTATGGCAGTTATGTAGTTATGTAGTTACCTAGTAATGTAGACTTGGAATATACAAGATCTAAAACTTAACTATTACAATTCTGATTTGGACAGTAGATTTTTCAAAAGTGATGATGTCTAATGATATGAAATAGCTTGTAGAATCTTCACTTAGCCTGGCTATACTTCCTGGACTAAATACCAAGCAACTTGCAGGCTTTAAAATAGAAGAACGCTCTCCAGGGTACTGATAGTACAGGAGAGTGAGATTGCTTCCAGCCTCAGTTCATTGCCAGCGGAATCAGTTGGGTTACACCCAAGAGCAGGAAAGCAAGCGTCGAATTTTCACTTCTTGGCAGGCAGATTTACCTACAGGCTGTCAGGCAGGTGACCTGTCCCCCCCAGTTCCCTGAAGGCCTTACGAAAGACTGCTGCAGTGGCTCTACCCATCAGCACTAATCCCATCTCCCAAAAAATGGGGGAGAAGAAGGGTGTGTGTCTTGTATACACAATTCAAGGTGAGCTCACTTGCATCCCACTTCATTTTACAGTTGTTTCTCTCACCAAATTTAATTTAAAGGCAATTTGAGTCAACTAGATCGTATAAACTCTTGGGCAGCCTTTAAGTGTGCTGCTGCACCTAGAAAATAATTCTGCCTCTCATCAGCCATAGCTTGAAAAAACCTTTGCACACCTCCTCTGTACTGTGGCTTAGATAAATGTGATGCAAAATGTAAAGTCGACACTCCACCTTGCTGCCTGTGGTGTAGAATTGCACCACGTGAGTATACTCAAGCTTCTCCCTTATCCAGGTTTGGAAGTGGCACTAAGGTAACTATATATGGACACTCAGGGTTATTCCAAAGAACACCCGCAGCCAAAGGTGATCACAGAATCACAGAATGGCTTCGGTTGGACAGGATTTTAAAGATCATTGAGCTCCAGCTAGTGGCTGCCACTCATCGGATCAAACTGCCCAGAGCCCCATCCAGGCTGGCCTTAAACGCTTCCAGGATGGGGCATTCACAGCTTCTCTGGGCAACCTGATGATGAGTGATCCTCTCCAGCTTTCACCCAGGGTTTGTCCTTCGTCCCATGCAGCCTGATATCTCTGTGGCAAGCTGTAGGCTGAGATCCAGGGAAGGACACTCGCGTGCCTGTGGGGCCTGATCTGAAGAGTGCCATGTCTCCCATCTTTGTGGCCCAAGATCAAGCCATGATCTAGCCATATCCATCAACTGAAGGACAGAAAGCCAAAAAGGGCAGGTGAGGGGACAGCATGCCTGTGCCTCATGGTTGCTGTCATGCTTATAGTAGAGGAGAATGAAGCTGGGCTGAAAAGAAAAATTTACTACGTTTTCAGCTTTTCTTGGTAGGGAGTGCTGTCTCTAATACTCATACAGGTTATGGAGTTCCTGTCTGCGTTCTGCTTTTCAAGGAAGCCAAATCGGTGCCGTCAAAACCTCGGAGAGCACCCGCTGTTCGTCGGCCCGGCCATCAGGTGCCAAAGGGGATCCAGGAGACCCGGCCCGGATAAGAATGGTCCCTGTTCCCTTGCCGGGCCTCCCTTCTGGAAGCACCATCGAGTCCCTCACCCCACCGCAAAAGATGAGAGGCATTTCGGGAGGGGAGCGCTGCCACCGGGACCGGGCCGGCCGCCTCCGGCTCCGCCGGGCTCCTTCACACCCGGCGGACAACGCCCGGGCTCGGCGAGTCCCTCCCCGCTCTGGGTGCTGTCCTGCCCGGGTTCCTCCACCCTGCAAACGGCATCCCCCCCCTCCGCTGTACGTTTTCCTCCGCCTCTGTTAACAAACCCCGGTGATTAAGACGCGAAACCAACAAAGAGTTTTTCTCCCACCTTAACCTTGCACACAATCCTTTAACAAATTAATTAATCCTAATGAATTAACACTTCATTTATTTAAACGCGCTACAGTTCATGAATTAAATTTTCATGCAGTGATTAAAGGCTGTTAAAATATGCATGATTTCGTTAAAATTTTATAATAAATCAGGGCAATGTGTTACATGACAAGGCAACGGCTTCCCAGCCCCTCGCTACGTGCTCGGATTCGAGTCGGGGGGGTTGTGAGGACGGGGAGAGAAGGCTCCGTGCCTGCTCCGAGCACAGCGGGACGGGGCCCCCCGAAGCCCCCCGGCGTCCCCCAGGGGCCGAGAGCGGCCGTGGGCTGAGGAGTGCGGTGCCGGGGGCGCTTCTCGCTTGCAAGAAGCACCGAGAAGAAACTTTGCCATCAGAGCGCTGCTTTCCTGCGGACCTCTCAGAACTCTCCCAACAGAGACGCGGCGGACCGCCCCGGGACGCCCAGCAGCTCGGTGCGTTTCAATTTTTCATAGGACACCGTTCTACACTTTGGCTGCGGCCGCGGTGATTGCAGCGCGCACCGCGGTAATTAGCGGCTCTTTGCTGATGTAGGAAAAGTCTTCATTAGGACATGGAAATACTTTTTGTGCATTCACCCAAAGGGTTATTATTTTTTTTTTCCTTCCGAAGGGTTTTGTTTTTTTTTTCTTTTTTCTTTTTTCTTTTTTTTTTTTTTTCCATCTGAAAGGAAAGCAGCTGAGTTTTTTCCCTTTAGAAAGGGAAAACTCAGCTGGCGCTGTGTGGGATATTGACTTTCTGTGGACGGTGCTGAGGCGTTCTGTCCGTGCTCCCTCTGATGCACGGGGCAGGAAAACACTGCCACAAAGCAATGCTGGGTGGAATAAAGCACCAGAGAGGGTGAGAGCAGGGTCCTATGAGCCTCACGGTGACTCCGTGCAAAAGTCGGGAT